>NW_009258260.1:2073428-2104329 GCF_000687185.1 Egretta garzetta
TCCCCGGGGCGTTGCGTGCGTCTGGTCTTCGCCTCAGCCGGTTGTCTGCTCTCGCCCCCGGCCTGGGCCGCGGGCTGGGCTGGAGCCTCGGAGGAGCGCGGGGCTGCCGGTGGGGTGCTCGCAGCCCTCCCCAGCCACGGGCACGCCTGTGTGCCCGCGTCGCGTTGGTTGTGAGTCGTTCCAGAGTCGAAACCCAACCTCGTCTCTCACCGATGGATGCTGTAGTGCAGGTGGTGTTACTGGTTAGGGCCCTGGACTGGTTTTGTCCCAGTTCGTTGGGAGGCTTGGGACGAGTGTCTTTCTGTGGCTCAGTTTCCCTTCATGAAGTAAAACTGAGCTCCCAAGTGAAGAGTATCCATATGAAGGGAGAGCACTACAGAGGAGCGCTTGTCTTTATAATAAGCGATATGGGTAGAACTATTTGCCTCTGAAGTGTTGCGCTTACTTATATATGACAAAATACACAGTTTATACTGTAACTAATATCAAGTATAAACATTTGATGCATTTGTTTTATAATAATATATGTTAGTTCACTTGCAACGCTACATCTGCGTGACCTTTCTAAAGTTTTGAAAGGTCCCGCAGGTTCTAGAGGCGTGCTGCATGTTATGCACTGATGCCTCACGTTGATGTTATCCCAGCTCTAAATGTCTGTGCAGCTTCAGTGTGCAAGTTGAGGGGCTGCTGTGGAAAGAAAATACTCTGATACAAATGTAAGTAATAATTAAATATAGTATACTCTTGGAAAAAAAGTAAAATCCAGGAAAAGGCTGTCAGTGGGAATGTTTTTGTGCTACTCGCCTTGGTGAAACTAGCGTGTCCAGTTTCGTTTAATATGTAGTCGTTAAATGGATTAACCATCTTATTTCACCTTTCTCCTCTGTTGTTGAATTACATACCTTGCATCTTTGTTCACAGGAAGTTCATGAAGTGGATCATGGTCTTATTAGCCAGCTACTTGCTGATTCAGAGGAGACTCTTAGTTCGTGCACAGAGAAAATGCAAGGTCCTGCTCAATATAGCTGGAGTGCTGATTGGAGCTTTTGGGTAATGTGTTTTATCTTTCTCCTAACTAGTGTGTTATTTATAAATATAATATATGTATATTTTAATTTATATATGTGTGTATATGTACTAGCTTTATATCCACAGTTCTCAGGTTGCTTTGTAGTCATGAATTAGTAAAGTGTTCTCCACCCATGTAGTGAGGTAGGTAATTTTATCATTATCAGCTTACTAAAGTGTAAGCTGAGACTGAGGGGGGTTGAAGTTGTTTACCCGATGTCACGTATCAAGTTAGTGACAGGACTTCTGGCTTCTGCACCCGGTCCTGTCTTGCAGTTCCTTGCATGGCTCATTAACCTATCCGATGTCTTTATGCCTTTAGAAAGAAATTGTTGATGCTTTTTAACAGTGAGGGCTGAATTTTGATTCTAAGTGTTGGGTAGTTCTTCTGATGTGCTTTTCCTAGTGTCTGCTTTTTGTCAGGTAAACACATTTGTTTTCCACCAGAGTAAATGAACTTCCTGTGTAAAGAATATGGGATTTGTGAATTAGGAGGGGTTTAATATCATTCCTCCACAGGGAGATGCCTCACTGAAAGTGGAGGATGTAATAATAAATGCTGTCTTTAATACTCTTCTCATGCTTTTGATGAATTTCTTGTCGTGCCCTGGCCCCCCCCCTCCATCCCCCCAGTGCCATGAAAGAAAGTAAACTTAGGGGTGTAGGCTTAGAGCATATGTTTTGCTGTGAGTTTGGCGGATGGGTTGCTGCTGTTAGACAGGAAAGGGGAGCGCTTGTGTGTGCAGCCACAGGCAGGATAACACCTGATCTCGTGAGAGACTTAGATTCCCTTCTTCACAGCTCTGACAGTCTGACTCAGGTTCTGCGTCATGTGGCTTCAGTAGATTGGCATGCTTCAGCTTGTGCATAGGAACATCATCTGGACTACCGTGTGTCTGTCCCGATGAGGTCATCAGAGTGTTCATTGTGCTCAGCTGGTGAAAGATTAAGTAACTAGCAAAGGCCACAGGGAATCTGTGGCAGAGATGTGAGCAGAACTGGGGTATGGGATTTCCCAACTCCTAATTCATAAATCTAGCTTGTATGTCTTTTCATCCCTCCTGTTCAAACTAAGTGGATTTCCTAATGGTCAGAACATTGATTTTGCATCTCAGGCCCTAGCATAAACTTTCCCCAAAATGCATGTGGACTTTTAAACTGAGCAACAGTAGTCTGGAGCCAATGGAAATGGGACAGGCCGAATGAATCCCAGTGGGTCATAGAATTGTGTTGCTAGAGAGTGAGTGCTTGGATCGTTCCTTATTTTCTCCACTGTTCCTACAGCGACAAAGACAATATGGGGCTGTTCTGCCTGTGCCCAGATGTACATCTCTACTTGAGTGGATAGCAAATCATGCTGCACAGAAATAGTAACTGTCAGCTGTGCTCTCATTAGATGGCAAATTAGGTTGTGTAAACTAACTCTTGATGGTTTGTATATATCCGTTAATGCAGTTGGTAGTTAATGTGAGGAAGAAACTGGTTTAGGTCTTGGGGTCAGTTTGGTGGACTTGCATTCTTTCCTTAATAAGCTTAGCAATTTAAAATAAAGTCAGTAAAGTATAATACATGAAGAATGTAACTGTGCTATTGGCTTTGCATTTTTAGGTTTGAGGCGCATGCCAAAGGTTAGAAGCTTCTTTGAACAGAGTTTTAGGCGTGTACGGTGCAGGCTATTGTGTGTCCTCACAGTGCCACTTTTTGCTTCCCACAATAACGTGTGCCTGTAACTTCAGGGGAATGGGATTCTTCAGTGCAGTGGCGGCTGCTGAGAGAGTGTGATGTGTTCTCTGGTATGATTAAATGGTTGCCGTCTATGATTTATACTTCCAAGACCTCAGTATTTGTTTGAAGTTAGCGTTTATCTGGTTCTGCAAATATGACCTTGCAGTTAAAACAAAGGAATTGTGTAAATACTGGCCTCTTGTAAGATAGTGCTGTGGCCTGTAAAGTTCTAGCTATACCATTTGTCACTGATTAGTTTTAAAAACCTCAACCAGTCTGATTATAGGAGGCTGTGATACTCATTTTCTCAACCTCAAGGGGACTGAAGTTAGAAGTAGCAAGAGGCAGAAAGTCACAAATTCAAGGCAAAAATTAAGATACCCTAATTAAAACATTATGTCATTGGCATCTTTCCCTTGTTCTTCTGGACAGAAAATGTGTTTTAGTAACTTGCATGGTTGTTGATCAGCTGCTGAGTATGTAAACAGATCATTAAAACTCCCTAAATACTGAGTCACTGTAAATGTGTAGGTGATAACACGGAAGGCAGCTTGTTGCAGTGTGCAACAAGCATGTGTCACTAACATTTGGCAAAGGATGATCTTAGCGTCCTGTGGCAGGTGTGGATTTATTACGCTCGTTCCTAACCTTTAAGTCTTTAGAACTAAGGAATTGCTACAACAGCAAGGCTAGCCTGCAGTAGCATCCAGGGATCAGCTTTGGTTGTCTGGGTTATTTGGTTTGAGAGGCTGCATGTTTCTGACAACCTTGGTTTGCTCCAAGTATTAATTTCTTTTAAGTATGTACTCTTGCTTCTCTGACGATGGAAACCAAACGTGGATGTTAGAGCCTGACTGGTTTGACTTCAATTTTTCATGGATTTGAGTGGGAGTAGGCAGTTGTGCCATGCCTCTGGAAGTCAGGCCAGGTATCATGAATGCTCAGTAGGTGCTGTGAGCACATGTAATTAGTAGCAAGCTTGGGTTGGGAGCTTCTGGGATGTAATCTCTTTCCTTACTATGGTGAGTGGGGAGAAGGAAGGATAGCAGAAGAATTAGCAGGGAACGAAGAAAAGAAGATAATCCTACTATGCATACTTTTTTTCCCCATCTCTTAAAAAAAAATAATTATACTTTGGATAGCTTTATTGAAAAATGTTGAGAAAGAATTAATTTTCAGTACTACTTCAGCAATTTATAAACTGGTAATGTTGGTAACTGCTGGGTTTTGGGTTGACATGGGAGTTTTGGTTTTCTTTTTTTGTTTTTTTTGAAGAACATTCCCTGGAGGTGGACAAAGCTAGACTTTTATAACCTCACTGGAGGAAGAAAAAGGCTTGCTTGCAAACTTAATCTTGGGGGTTTTTCTCTTTACTGGAATCTATAAAGCTTGCATCTACTTTTGATTAAATAGTTCTAGTTTTGGCAACTGCAAAAAGAAATGGTGAAAGTCAAAGATGCTTTGGAAATTAAGTTGCATCTGGAAGCCCTATCTCAAGATTCTGAATTCACTTTTTATCCTTTTTACACTCTTCATACTGAAATATAATGAAATTTAATATCCTTGGAAGAAGTAACCTGTGAAAATATTAAGTGTTCTCCTACTGTAATGAAGAAGGTAAAAGTGAATGAGGAAGCTAATGAAAAGGATCCTTGCATCGAAAGTGAGGGTGTTCTGTCTGGGGACTCTGGTTTCTCTTAATAAACAGTCGAAGAACGTACGTCTACAGTAAGAAGAATGCCTGTGGAAAGAAAGAACAAAAAAGTAAGTCCTTACCTTGCAATGAAAAGGTAGGTGGGAAGAGTTGAAATCAAATGAGCATCTCGGAAAATCCTCCTCTGGGAGGCTTGTTTAAGAATTTGGAAATGTGAGGTGCCAAGAAGGCGTTGGAAAGAAAGTAATGAAAGAGGCTTTAAAAAAGCCAATTTGGTTGCAATGTAATGTCAGTTTAAAGGGTTGATCAGTGTGAAGGAGTATGACAATAGAAGCAAACAAATGATACAGTGAAAAGTGAAAGCAAGACTTTTATTTTTCATAATACAAGAACAAGAGAAGTTGCACAAGATTTGGAAAAGGATTCTGAATTTTGACAACATGGATTTGGTTTCTGTGAGAAAGAGCTAGTCTGTGGGAGCATGTGAGAATATGTATGCCAAGATTCTGATAAACATATATGGTTCAAACCTGCACAGGAGGGATGCAGATACCCATTACAACTCGGAAGATAACTTACTGCAGTACAGATAAAAGTTGACATACTTTAGGGCCCAAGACTAGTAAGGGTTAGATGAAATATTCTTGCATCTATAGTTGTTTGAACGCTCCTTTTACCTTTCTGTGAAGACTCATGTTCACTCTGGGAATGGTTCCCTGGGCTTCTTAAGTCAGTAACTGTGTTTTGGCAGACTGGTATTTAAGACCCTCTGACAGTTGTTTCATCTCTTCTGGTGTATACTCAGTATGTTACTTCTGAAGAAAGCTTTTCTTTTCATCTGTGCCTCCAAGTGCTTGGGTTGTGAAGGAGAGACATCACGGCTTGTGACATCTGAGAAGGATTTTTAGCCTCCTTTTTATTTGCTGCTATGAAGCAATCTGCTAAGGAGGATGAGAACTGGATAAATGCTGTAGGTCTCTGAAGAGAATAAAAATCCCAAGCATACTTATGCTGTTTTTTCTGAAATGTCGTAACTTTAGTATAAATAGCTTTTGCTGTACTTGTAGCACTGGTACATTGTTTGTTTGCCTATCTGAAATCTCTAGAATAGGTGTGTTTTTTTTAAGCCCTGGATAGCACTGATTACAGGAGCTGTGTTTTAAAATAGTAAGAAAAGATAAGCTGTAGTTCTGACTAGCCCTTGAACATGGCTGATTAGGCTAAAGTGTTTTTTACACAGATTTTCACCCTGGCAATCTCTTTACTGCTGTTGATGCAGCTCCAAACTGAGTGCTGGGGTAGATCTGATGGCCGTTGAGTTTCAGCCTGTTCTGAACAAAGACTGGCAGTTGGTGCTCTGTCTAAATAAGCTTTCCCCAGCTGCAGTGGTGGGAAGTTTTATATAATACAAATTATTACTACACACACCTAAAGAATTAGTCTAGAATCTTGAAGGTTAAGTTTAATAGATGAGGAAGAAAATACTTCAGATTTTTGTGTTTTACTTATTTTCTAAGTCACTGGGAGCAAAACCATCAGAATTGCAATATAATTCAGAAAATCAGCATGGAGTTTGTTGAATGATGATATCAGTTTAATGAGAGGGGAGTTCATAGCTTATGGAATGAAAGCTTTAAAAGGCAAATCTAGGTGTTGGAAGTTAAGCTCGTCTTTGGTTTGATTACAGCGTTGTTCAGTATTTCTGCTAAGAAGCAGTAGTGTAACACTGTCTTTTTCAAGTCTGCTACAGGTGAGCTACTTGCATCCCTCTGGAGGGAAAAAAGACAGGTAAACAAAACTGTACAGGATGTGATTGTTTAGTGGTACATTTAATTAAGTAATTGGCAACAGCTAGGAGTAGAAAATTCTCCAGGAGATGTTTAAGAAAAAAAAAAATCTAAACCTTGACAAAACATATTACATTTTGATGATTTGGGACACATACTTACCTATCCAAAAACATAAGAGCATTCTAGACAAGAGTATGTGGCTTTTCTGCTAATGACTACTCTGGAAGTTATATTTTGTCTCATCCTATGCAGCAGATGGTTATGCACTAATTGAGCTATGTCAGGATTCCTTAGTGATACCAGCAGCATTACAGAAATTACACAGAGTAAGTGGGTTTTTTTAGGTTGTGTTTTTTTTTTTTTTTTATTGAAGTTGCTTGCAAAGTCAGTAAAGCCTACACTTGGGAATATTCATGCACAAGCTTTGACTTTGGTAACATGTTCAGATTGTGTATTTGTTACTTCAATCTCCTAAAGCCCCTAGGGAAATGATGGATAAAGTCATTCAGGACTTGAGCTTGCTCATACAGCTTCTCAGCTGCTTCTTCTGTTTTCTGCTATGCCTACCCACCAGAACTCAAGATATCACCCCTTGTTCAGAATGAGTGGAGATATGTGATCATGAACCACGGTGTATATGTAGCTCTGATCAGCTTGTACTGTTATACATGTCTCACAATAGCTGACCCTTTGCATTCCATTTTTGTATAAAGTTAAAGAAAAATTATGTATGGTCTGTCTGTGAGAATGGTTCAGTCAAATCTGGTAGCATCTTTTAATGTAGAAATTACTGACAGTAAAATCTGCATTTGGTTTCTAAGGTACAAAAGGAATAGATCAAATTAGATACTTCATAAGAAAAAATAGTTTTGGGGCAGTTGCTTGGTGAGTGCTATTTTCTGTGTAATTTCAAATGCAGGAGGGCTTTCTCACAGGCTTAGTGAGATGACCAGTGTAATTTATACTAACACTGTTCATGTAGTTGGCTACAGTCACTACATTAACTGTGTAACTACTGTTGTAGTTTGTCCAATACACTCCTACAGGTTTTCACCGTAGTCGTGATCTAAAGCATTTACATATCTTCTCTATGACTTGCTGAAAAGTAAATGGCACAGATCAGTTATGAAACCTGAAGTACTGAGTGAAAGTGGAGTAAATCTTCTGAGAAGTTGTGTTCTTTCAAAATGTATCGTGCTGTCACTGTTGTTACCAAGACAGTTGGTTGTTTCCTTCATGACCTTTTTTCTGCCCAATATTTGGGGACTGTTACCAAACTTTAATACAGATTGGAGATGCCAGAGTCTGGTATTGGGAGAGTAAGGAGGGAAAAGTGCAACTGAGGTATGTCATTCTTTTGCTCCTGTGTTTAGCTACTTCTGAATTAAGTACTGTTGGTGGGACTTTGTTGCAGGTAAGGAAGATGAGAGTTCTGAAGTAATGTCTCATAGTTACTTTATTGTGTTAAGTGTCTGTCCCGTCCCCCCCTCCCCCCAAGTATGGATTTTTTTTTTCCCCCCTACTTATGAAATGGATTAAGTAAGTCTAAAGACAAGCAATTTGATTTTTTTTTTTTATTTTTTTTTCAGTACTTAGGCAGCCTGCAGTGAAAGATCAGGTGAAGGAACAGATGTTCTTAACAAATAACATTGGCTAATTGTTTCACACACATGCTGTAGGAAGAAATATGAGTCAGATGAAACTGCTGTTCAGAAAGGAATGTGTTTTTTATCCCAAAGGAAATAATCTTTGCTGAGCTTTTAATTGCCATTGCATCATATTAGTTAGTACACTTACGGCTGTTGAAACCTGGACAATGTAGTTACAGGACTTGAAATTAAACTGTGGAGCAGACAAATTATCTGAGCTAAAGGATAACTTGGTGTTGGGAGGGTGACAAACTCAATTGCACAATGTTAAAATAGTAACTGCAGAGTTCATACAAACACAGTTTATTTGTGTTAAGTTTGTTTTAGAACTTGATGTATCATGGGATTTTGGGGATCTGTTTGTGTGTTTTTTTAATACTTTAAATCCTTAAAAAGTGTAAGTTTTAAAAATCCTTTTAGTAATTTTATCACCAATCCTTGTGTTAAAGTTACTAAAAAGAAAATTGCATGAATGCTGCATCTTTGAAGTCAGGAAAGTAAGTACAGATCCACAGTTTTTCCCTAAAATTAAAAGGAGCTAGGCACTTAAGACTCTTGTGAACTTGGCTTGTACTAGTGTCTTGGAGAGGCAGTAAGAAACATGGTCTCTGGCAGAAGCATTATAGGCATAATTTTACTACCAGGTCTAAAGAAGTTATTGCCAGCTATGTATGGTATTGATGAGGATGCTGAGTAAAACTGAGATTGGACCCTCTTGCCTCCTGAAATAGCTAAAGGCAACTTAGTTGCTGGTTCAGAGTTGGGGAAGATGTTTTTCTGTGGAAGTGTCCAAATCTCCTGAACTTTTTGCTTCATGTTCTCATTTAAAATTTAAATGTTTGTTTTTCATCCAAACTCAGAGGGACTTGGTAGCAGTTATATAAATAATTGTATTTGAAACTGAAATTATCAGCCTTGCAACTAATTGCAAACTTCCAGACTCAGGTGTTTAATCAGCCAAAGGTAGTGTTATCTTATAAACAGGAAATGCACATAAATCACTTCATGCTCAGGCTAATTCTGATGCCTGAGTTGCACTGGTACTCAGACTTTGGCAGGGCCTTTCTGAGATCACTTGGAGTCCTCTTACCATCTTTCTGGTGGAAAGAAATCGCCAATGAATGTTTTTCTGTATAGATTTGCCTCTATATCTTGCTGCTTTCAGCACAGGGAGATTCCCTGTGATGTATCCTAGCTTTGCTTTGGGAAGGCAGAAGAGTTGCCTGTTTTTCTGGTGAAACTTGTTCCTACTATTTACATATGTAGCTGATCTTGACAACAGAACTGTGGGCCATCTAAAGCGCCACCACCCAGCTAGATGCACAAAGACAACAGCTTAATCCTAGCAAGCAGTGTGGCTAACAAAGTGACTGTAATTGAACACAATGGGACCATATTTATCTTTTCCTTTCAGACATTCGGATTTAAATCTGATTAAAGTGATTAAAATGAGTTATTAAAATGCCTTGAAATGCATTTTTCTCTTTCTTCTTTCAGCTTCCTTAGTAGGGCTGTGCTAGGAGAGGGATCTCCCTTCCCTGTTGTTGAGTCAGTCGTCAGCTCTGTCTTCAGCCAAGTGCCCAAGGGGATCCAACCTGTAGGAGGCTGGGCCTTCAGTGAGAGGGGTGGATGCAGCATAGAGGCACCTGCCTTCTGTAGCTCTGAAACTGTATGTGTGTTGTGAAGGTGGATGCAGCATAGAGGCACCTGCCTTCTTCTGTAGCTCTGAAACTGTATGTGTGTTGTGACAGCTTCTAGGCACCCAGTCTTGCAGCTGGGGACGGGTGGGTGGTGCCACGCAGCAAAGAGGGGCTCCACAGCCCCTCGCTGCTGTATTGATTCGTGGTCTGTGCGAGGTGAAGCTCATATGCAGCCTGCTGTTCCCTATGTAGCCCTCCTCGCTTCCAGAACCATCCCCGACACAAATTGCAATTGGAGCCTGACTTCATTTAGTTACTTGCGGAAGGGCAGCAGACAGGTTCTAGGTAATAGAGGTGGAAGGGGACAGACAGCACAAAGAAAGCAGAGTAGATGTGTGCCTGCTGTTTTCACAGCAAGCAGAGAGGTCTGATGGGCATGCAAAGCCCTATATTCCTTGCCTCAAAGTGTCTGCTCTGTGCCTAAGAAGAACTGAGCTTCTGGGCAGCTGGTGAAGGGGTGGATGCTAGCATGCTCATTTGGGGAGCTTGGGTGTGCATGAAGCATGCCCTGATCTCTTCCCCTCCCTGCTCTGGAGCTCAGACTGAGGAGGTCTCCTAGCAAGGGCTTGACTTACAAAGCAGACAACATCCAAGTCTTGTGTGAGAGTAGATTTGGGTCCACACTGAGTTACTAGGTGTAGATCTACTCTAAGGCTGGTGCACATGGACTGTAGTCTTCAGTGACGCAGAGAGGAGGAGCAGAGGAGGAGCACTGGGCATTGAGTGCTCCTTTCCGAGCTGGTGTTTCCCTGGTGATGGTACTTTCCTCTGCTGTCTCCTTTGGGACTTTTGTGAACTTGAAATGACCTATGCTACTGCAGTCTGCCTTCCAAAATCCATTTAGAAGATAGTGATTATAGATTGGAGCTGGGCAGCTCTACCCGTACCACCCCACCTTAAATTTTCTTTGGCCACTTGCTGCAGCATTTGTGTGCATGCTCTGCAAGGCTAGTGTGTTTCAGCCTGTTTTCCAGGCTGGCACACAAGCAGAGGCTGGCAGAATGCTAGCTAGCTCTGCTGGATGGTGTCCAGCACTAGCTCTGAGCAAGTGGGTGAGAGAGGGGGGAGCCATGGAGGCTGCCTGAGTGTTGGCTACCGATTTGCATGGGTTAGAACAGGCTGCAGGCAGCTAGAGGAGGAGGTATGTGTAGGGGGTGTGTGTCTTCTGACTTTACATTAGCTTCATGCCTCAGTCGGTTTTATTTCTGAAGTGGAGCATATGCTCTGCTCCTTGCTGTATGTGTCAAACTTGAGATTTTATATCCAGATCAGTGTTGTTATGAAAGTACATTGGCTTCACCATTTCAAAATGCTTTAAAATGCTTTAAAATGCTTATTTGCCCCAGGGAAGTACTGAATGCTACAAAGCCATTGCTTTGGAATAAGCAGGGGATATTCTCAATCCAAACTACTTTTTTTTTTTTTTTTTCCCAGGGAAAAGTGTAATACTACTAATGACAAGAGGCTTTCTTATCATTGATAAGAAGGCCCTCTCAGCTGTAATGTGTTCCCAGCAGGCTTAGTTTTTTTTGTTTGCTTGAACTGTATTTTTTTCTGTGTTTGCAAGATGCATATTCAGTAGGTGCTGTTCCCTCTTGATAGAGGGTACTTATGAAAACTATTATCCTGAGCTGTCATCTGGTAATGTGTATACTTAAATTGCACCTCCACTGAGTGGAGAATAGAGCCCTGTGAGATTAAATATAGACCTTGTTGGAAGAGCTTCAGCTGAACCCTATTTCAATTAAATGTAATGGCTTGTGAAATTGAGCTAATTCTGGTGAGATCTTGAAGGGGAAACTTGGGAGTGGTCCTCACATGTTCTAAGCTGAAATACTTTGTTCTTCCAGATCTTTTTTGCTGTTTTTCTAAAGAACATTAAAAAAAATCTTTAACTGATTGCGCAACTGAAAGGCATTTTTTCTGAGAATTTTACACCTTTCATCTTTCTAAACGTTAGGTCTTTGAGTTTCTTTTCTGCTTGGGAAGGAAGCTAAATTTAAATATTCTTCACAAAAAAATGATATTTTTGTTCTATTTCTAATTATGTAACCTGATGTTAACATCATAGTTCCCGGTATTTCATATGATGCTAAATTTTCTTGTCTGTCAAAATCATAATTGTGACAACTTCGGCTCTAGATTTTGTAGGCTGTTTTCCAAGCTGTGCTCCACCATGATTTGATATTTGTACTTGTATAGGCAAAGCTCAAGCAGGAGACCTTCTTTCCTGCTCTCAGAAGGACAGGGTGTCTGGTGAGGTGCAGGAAATGACCAGGCCTTTTGTGAGCAAGACTCCAGTTCAGCTGAGTTCATGTCACACCGTGGGGTAAACAGTTGTAATACAGGTTTCCCTGGTCAGTAGTCAACCAGAACTGCTTTTCAGAAAAGCAGGGTATTACCACGTGTCAGGTCAACAATGACTTGATGAGGCTGATGTCCACAGTGGAGCTGGTGCAGGCTGGACTACTGTTGAGGTACTGTAGGACACAGCGTTTTTGATGTACTAGACCCAGTCTTTAAAATAAGTAGGAGCAGTCCCCCTTTAGGAAGTACCTAATTCAGTGAGTTTCATGACACTTGGTGTCAAGTACTTTGTAAGCCCTGGGCATCCAATATTTCAGAAGCTTTCCACAATGAAATAGTTCTGAAGAGTTTCTCCCTGCATTGATTTTTGGAAGCTACCGGTGTTAGTGGTAAATAATAGTTTGTGTTAATGTTTTTAGTGTGCCTGCCTGTGCATCTGTGAGAAAACTAGTTAATAGTAACACTCATTTTGGGGGGGACTGGGGACTCTGTCTTTAGCCTTGTTTATGGGATCTCATTGGATTTAAAAAAAAAAAACAACACACAACCCCCAAACAAACAAACCCCTAGAAAATAGAGGAGCTTGAGTATTTGCCCATACCTGTATTTTAATATCACTTCCTTGAAATTGTACACTCTGTGTTTCCAACAGAAGTAAGACATAGTTGCACCAGAATCCTTACTCGATGCTGCTCTGCTTGTACACAGATGCCACTGAAAGGAGAACTGCCATTAGTTTGTTTTCTGCTTAGTCACTAAGAAACATTAAAGCTTGTTTCTTCTTCAACCTCTGTAAATAAGAGGGGGGGCTGGGCCACAGAAGGGGACGTAATGACCCTCGTGCACAGCCCTGTGCCTGCCAGTGGCCCACTAGAAGAGTGCCCTGTGATGGAGACTCCACTCTTCAGAGAAATTAAGGGTGAATGAAGATGAGCGTATAATGAATGTAAGTGAAATAGTCCTGGCCTCTTAAACTCTTCTCCCTCCCACTGTGGCTATGGGCTGGTTTCAATTTCCTTCAGAGCATGGGAACTTTTGGAAAGCAGGCTCCTAGGGAATACAATGGCTGAGCCAACCCTGGCAACAGTTGCTTGTTTTTCTTTCTTTTTTTATTGGTTGACATGCCTCAATGACCTATGAATTTAACACAGCTCTGTGGATCATAGAATCATAGAATCGTTTAGGTTCGAAAAGATCAACAAGTCCAACCGTCGAGTCCCCATCCCTGGAGGTATTTAAAAAATGGGTAGAGGTGCTTAGGGACATGGTTTAGTGGTGGATCATCAGGTGTGATCAAATAAAATGAAAGTGGACAGTCTGTACACATCCAGTCCCAAAATGTACGGTGTGCTGTACACAGCACTGTAAGTCACCCTACGTAAGGTGGTGTTGTTCTTCAGGTCTTGTGAGTGGTTCTTTCCTGTACAAGTTTAATGGCTTTGTGCTTCAAGAGAAAGAAAAAAACAGTAAGTTACTGCTAGTAAAGCTTATGAGTACTCAATAATTGAAAGTTATTTCTAATCCAAAATTTTTCTGTGATTCTGTCAAGGAATGGTTAGTGAATGTAGATCACGGTAACAGAGTGGATCTGGGCTGTTTGCTTGTGACAGGGTAAACAGAGAATAAATCTGACACTTTCAAAGTACATCCTTGCACTTGTTTTCAGAAGAAATGGAAAACTGTGCACTAAAACTGTGAAAAGATAAGGGAGACTGGTAGTCACGTGAATGTGAGCTTCCACTGTGATTCTGTGCCTAAAAGCAAATGTGAGTTGGATTTATTTGCAGTGACTCCTGCAATGCTGCATCTAGCTCTCAAGTGCATTGAAAATAGGAGGGGATTCAGAAGAGCCATGAGAATAAGTCTGAAAAAAACACTTTTGCTAATAGATTTGAGAAGCTTAATCCCTACCCCAAAAGAAGATATGGGGTAACTTGCTCACAGTCCGAAAATAATTCACTAGGTGAAGATAAGATTAACCAATAGTCAACTAGAAGAACTATCCATAGCTAGGATGGATTTTTCCATCAGTGGTGACTTTTAATTTAAGAAGGTGAAATGTACTTTTTTTGGTTTTCTTTCCAAAAGGGAAATTTGGTCATTGCAGCTTTGGTTTTAAAGCAGGAGCTAAATTGCGGGATATCTGTAGCTTGTGCAACGTAGACTAGATTGGATGGTCATAATGAACTTCTCTGGACTGAAGAAGTGGCTGCAGTGAGATCAACATTTCTCTAATGGAAAGGCTTGTCAGACTTGGCACGTTTACAGGTAGCCTCAGGAGAGAGACAGTCCTCTCAGTGTGCAATGGAGTTGTTTTTGTGTTTATAGATAAGTCTGCCTGAATATGTTCTGGAATATGTGAAGTACTAAGTTTGCCTGCCTTATACTGCTAAATGAGGCTTTTGTTCAGGGCTGTTACCTTAGTGCTTTCCTAGCCTAGTGAGACTTTAGACTCACTGAAAGTGGAGTGTTGGTTTGTTTTATTTTGTTTTGGGTGTTTGGTGTTTTTTTTTTTTTATTATTATTTCTCCCTTACCAGATAAGTTTCAAGAATACTTGTAGTCTAAAGTAGTCTTTTTGTATAAAATCAAACTCCTCTCTGTGTGTTGTTCTTCTGGAGGCTGTTTTCTTTTTCTTTCTCCTGATGCTAAGCAGAATTTTAGATGAATTTGACCATAGAAATGCAACAATTTTTGCCAGGATGTTTAATGTTTGTTTTAATGTGCTAGTGTAGGATTAAAAAGTACTTTCATCCTAGCCTTACTAATATCTCCAAATTTGTTTTTGACCATGTCTAGAAACTTCATGGGAAAGTGGAAGTCAAGCTCTTCTGTCTTTGGGGAATAGCAGTTCAGATGGTCTTC
The DNA here is from genome assembly GCF_000687185.1 of Egretta garzetta. Taxonomy (NCBI): domain Eukaryota; kingdom Metazoa; phylum Chordata; class Aves; order Pelecaniformes; family Ardeidae; genus Egretta; species Egretta garzetta. Next base: position 2,088,186 of record NW_009258260.1, read on the forward strand.
AAGTGGGATGTAGAGATAGTGGTGTGGATTTGCTTGCTTGCAGACAGAGGAATGGTCTCATTGGCAATAGTTTGATGGTTAAGTGAGGCTTCTTAGCATAAAAGGGAAGTAGGTTGGGCAGCTTGCTTAGAGGCTTGTTTGGTTCTGGGACTGATTCTGGGATTTTGGTGATAATGGATACCAAGACTGAAGCTCAGTGGGAGGCATGTGTGCCTCTCTTAAAATGAGGTTACATCAGAATTGTATTACTCTAGTGGTGAGGTCAACTTGCTTGTGTTCTCAGCTGTTTTTTATTCATGGTTGCATGTCAAAATTATACAATGCAAATTGTCAGGTAACGTGGTTTTTGTGGTGTCTCAAAACAAAGGGAAAACACTAATAAAGCAAATGCAAAATTATTACTGTCATTAGCAAATGTTAAAAAATGTGCACACCGTTCTTCTGAGGTTGATTGACTATTTGCATGCTTAGTTATATGTGCAATCAAATAATTTCCTAATGATTAGCATTTTTGCTCTACTCTTGGGAGAACGTATAGCTCAATTTTCCTCCGCAGTTTGCTGAATGGCTCAAATTATTTGCAGTGTCCACACCTTGAAGACATAAATGTGAAGAGAAGGTGTGTTTTTAACAGGCTTCTATCATATAAATAACTCAGCTTAGTCCTGTTAAACATACTTTTTTTTCTGGAACATGACTTTATGTAGTTGGACTCTGGTCCATTTGTAAACAAGGTATGAGAATCACTTGGTTATGTGTCTTCAGGTAGTATCTGGTTCTTGCATAACTGTCTTCTGTAAAACTTCCTTGGATGAGGCTGAAGAGGTTTTTCTGCTTATGCTATTTTACAGGTTTCTGGTATATTTTGTGGCTTCAGATAAAGAATGCTAATATGTTGTTGGCTGGACTTATTAATTTTCTTAGTGATTAAATATAGTATACCCATAAATGCCTAAGATTATCCTCAGGCAAAGTGTTTGCCTGATGACTTATAATTAAACTTAGAAATGTGCATGTGTTAAAAATGAGTTGCTGTTTTCATCTCTTAAATGTCATGCTACAGTCTTAATTTATGCCTTTCTTTTAATATTTGATGGTAAGTTTTGTAACCCAGAGGTGGAACCTGCCTTAAATGCTGCCACGTTTTGTATGTTATAATGGTGATTGAGAGATGCTGTATTCATATAAATGGAAATGCCTTATTTTCCTCACTTTAAGGAAATTAATAGTGCCAGTAGAGTTAATATTGTCCCTGTTGTCTCCCAGTTCCATTGAGTGATCTCTTAATCACCAAGCCACGTACTGAGCGTGTAATAATTAGAGATCTAAGCAAACTAGTTTTCATACAAAGTAAGGAAAAGATAAGGTTAAAAAGCTTCAATCTGCTCACCTTTTTTTTTTTTTTTCTACTGATTAGATGAAGATTCAGAGCTGGCTCTTCATAAATGTCATAAGAGCTCAGTAGAAGTCTACAATTAATAAGAGGATTTCTTACAGCCCATTTGTCACTTCTAAAAAAGAACACTTTTAAATGCCAGCAAGGGTTTCTCAGACAAGCTGTAGCAGGTTTTATGCTCTAGAGAAATTCCATTTCTAAGTAAAACTTGGGTTATCTCGAGTTTGGATTCTTGGAGCTGTTAAACTGGCTGATTCAGGCACTAAAATAAAAGTGTCTGATACTGTAATGTTCCTGTCCTCCTCTTCCTGATTCCTTCTGTCTTATAACCACAAAAATGCTTAAATTCAGTGTAGCTCTTATCTATTATCTTATCTGTATACAGCATGTTTGAGAAAGTGCTTCCCTCCTTAAAAGCATGGCTTCGTAAATCAGGCTTGAAGATCGTGAGTTTTCTTTTGCTCTCATGGCAGACCAGTTCTTTTTTTCCCCTTGTACATTAGTGTTTGTCCTCACAAGCTCAGACTTCAGTCAGCTGAGGTATGTCTGTGTAAGCTGTAAGGTCTCTGGAACTGCAAGTGGCAACTTTACAGATCCAGGTTAGCTTTTCATTTTTCTCCTTGTCTCTTGCCAGAGTAATTGCAGAGAACTCCATTTCTTGAAAGTGGTGCAGTCATTGAATGCCGGTTTCAGATGATCAGTAAAAAGCGTGTGTTTCAGGGCTCGATGTGGCACAGCCAAGAAACCATAGCCTATCGACTTCAGTAGATGACATGCTCTCTAAGCGTTTTACTTTCATGATCTCAGAAATAGCTGAAATATAACTTGAAGCATACAGCTCAGAGGACATGTCTAACATGTTGCCCTGTTACACCTAAAGCTTTCATGCTTACTTTTCCCAGAAGGGTAGGGATGGTTGCATTTTTTTGTCTCCCTTCCTCACTGCCTTTTTACATTGCAATGCTCAGAATATTAGTGGACAGCAAATATGTATTCACCAGTGGTCAGACATAAAGACTTTCTTTTATTGATGGTAATAGAAGGTAACATTAACATGTTTTTTTAAAGGTGAACTGAGTCAGGGAGACTTTGCCCTCTGCTGTGTTACATGCACTTAAACACCTGACCTTGAAGTAGCACTTAGGTGTTTTTGTGGCCAAAGAGCTCTATTCTCAAGTACAGGTAGATGACAGACCATCATAGGAGGGGTGTGTGTGTGTAGGGTGGTGTTCAGGGAACTTTTGAACTGCAAGAAGCAGGAATCTCTTCTCTGGAAAATGGCAAAATGTGAGAATCTTGATGAGGTGGGGGCACTATTGGCATTAGTTTATTAAAAGACCCTCAGACTGAAGGTAAATCTGTTCTGACATTGTTTTGATGACAAGCATAGACATAATGAAAGGGTAGTAACCAACTAACATACTGCAGGAGTGTGCTAAAACTGGGTGGTTTTTAGTAAACATGCTGTAAGGTCATACAGTCAAAAGTGGCTCTTTGCCTCCTTTCTTCTTTCTTCCCCCACCCTAAACATAAATAGCCACTGATCTTATAGTAGAGGTGGGTTTAATGGTGAATGTCGAGTTTTGGAGTAGTACAAGTGCTCAAGGAGAGAATAGCAGCCATGTTCTTAAGATCTTTAGAAAGATTTAAAAAAAAAAAAAAAAGGTGTAAAAGAGGCCTTTATAGTATATTTAAACCTGGTTTTGGTAACACTTGAAAGTGACTTCTTCCTGTCTTAGCTATAGTCCAGCTGAGACACTGCCTTATACGACATTTGATTAGGACAGCCCCTAAAATAAGTGGCCAACATCTGTTAAGGAAAAAAATGGCATTGTTATTACTGCAAAATGAAAAATGGGGCTTTTACAGCAGAATAGTTTCTAGAGAACATGCTGAAGCTCTTTATTTGAATTTGAACAGGGGCATTGCTTTATAAAAATAAGGAGTTAAAGTAGATCAAGCTTAATCTTTGCTGTGAGTTTACTGCCCAATTTGAATCTTAAATGAACCATAGACAACTGTGTGGAATGTAGAACAGGTCAGGAAATTGAGGTGATGGTGGTGCTGCTGTTTGTGTTTGCTGGAGGACACTTTGGCCTTTTCCTGCAGGTCTAGTTATTGCAACTGGCAAAAAATCTACTGCACTGTAGTATTCCCAAAAAGGTACTCCAATTACAAGTTGGTGTTCTAGGCTGTGTCTTTGTGTCCAGCTAGCGGCCTGTATGAGGACTTGATCTGCTCTGTTACCTCCTGTGTTGTGGTCTTGCTACCTCTTAATTTAGTCTGTGCTAGGAGACTTGGATCTGGAAGGGGTTCTCCTGTCCTTATGAGTGGAGCAGGTTGCCTCCATACAACTGTAATGCCTTGTAATTGGCATCAGGCCTCATACAGGGAACAGTTTGGCCCATCCCATCCTAAATACTGGAAGCACACTCTTACATAAGCAAGCATAAAGTTACAGAGATGAACACATTTAGATACCAGCTATTCGTCATTGCTCTTTTGATGTTTGTTTGTTCTTCAAGATAAAATTACACATCCAGTATGAAGACAGTTGATGGCTGAAAATAAATCTGTTTGCTTAACCTTTTACCATTCTTTGTTGCAGCTCTCAAGTTCCACTTACAAATATAGGAGTGAGGAATTCAAGAGACAGTTTTCTCATCTGCCAGATTCTGAGAGACTCATAGTAGGTAAGACATAATCACACCAAAAGTGCTTGTCTTCTGGCTAGTAACTCCAGACTGCAGCAGTGCCAAGGTGTGTTTTTATGGCAAATTCTAACTACACCTGATATGTTTCTATTCTCCTGTCTCTGAATTAACATAAAATACCTGCAGGGAAAGTCAGGTCTGTACTCCTCTCCTGTTCTGCCTGCTTTGTGAAAAAAGATTCCTTTTGGGGGTTAAGAAGTGAAGGAGAGGATACAGAATCCTCCAGTTCATCTAGATACAGGAGGGGAGCCTCTTAATATCTCTTCCTGCCACTATTTTTTAGTGGCTTTTTAGACAAAACCCTTCTTGACAGAAGTGGAGATGTGACTGTCTGACAGCTGTTAGCTGACAAGTTGGAAAGAAAGATCACTATGCAGGGTCAGGGTGAGCACTGAGCGCATAAACTCAACATATGTGCATTGATGGGCTTGTGTGATGCAATTGTGAGAAGAACAGAGGTAGAGTTAAATCCTGAGAGCATTGAATTTGTTTTATGTTCTTTCCATCATGGATAACCAACTTGGTACCTCTTGCAGTGTCATAATTTATTTTCTGTCCTGTGGGTGTCAGAGTCTTCTCTTACTTTAAAGAGGCAACTAGTTATGGCTGAGTCAGTTTCCGTAGATGTGGGGGGAGGAAGGAATGATTCCATAGTTGTAATAGTTTGGTACTTAGATACAAAGGTAAAGGATGTTGCTTCAGTGATCCTGTTAAGTAGGTAGATTATCCTTAGCAGAAGATTTTCCCCTTGCTTTCTGGAACTAAGCCTAGACTTTTGCCCTAGGCACCTTGATTAATGTGACTTCTGGGATTGAGTGACACAGTGGGTGCTTGTAATTTAAAAGACTCTTTCAAAGACAAATGCCACCTATGAGGACATAAAATTTGGTATTTAAGTGTGTAATTTCCATCAGCCGTCATAGGAGATCATTGGAAAGCACAAACCAATCTTCATTTTATGCTGACTTAGTGTTGTGCACTTGGATGGATTTGTCAACATTGAGGGCAGATAAAAATGTTTTATGCACCATGCTGGTCTGTGCATTTTCAGTACTGCCTAGGCTAGTGCTGAGTGTGAAGTATGTTACCTGATGCTGTGCTGTGCAAATCTGTTAGTTCTGGGTTGGCTCATACCTTGAGTGGAGGTTTTCCACGATCCAGTATACCAGGATAGCTTATCCATAGACATGGGTGCAGGCGTAGAAGTACAGCTCAGCTGGAAGAGCAGAGTTGATGCGAAGTGCATGGGGTAGAAGGGGGGAGAAGCAAGTGAAGAAGAGTATCAAACTATGATGCATAACTTCTTGGCACTGAAATGTTCCTTTTGAGCTATGACTCCCTGTTTTGCTGCACCTCAAAAGCCAAAGGCAGCAAGCGTACCACCCTACCTCCTTTGCATGCAGCGGTGCACCTTACTTCCTCTTCTATCACTTGCCTTTCAGGTAAGCCTGCTGGTGCTGCCCGAGCATTGTGTAACAAGTACACTGTCTGAGAATTGTGTGTTTTTATACAAAAGTGGCATTGTGAGTGTTTCAACTTCATGTCTCATCTTATGCAACATTTAAGGAAGTGAATACTGAGAGGCTGTCAGTATGTGCTTGCAACATGCTGAGTTCCTTCTGGGTTAATGGAAGAGAAATTAGAACTTTCAGTTGCATAGAAACAGTTAAATCCCTGCGTCCTTTTCCAGCCTCAGAAGGAGGCAGTTATCGTCCAAAATGCCTTCTGCATTTTTAAAATACTTGACTTCAGTACTGAAGTAAAACAGAAGAAAAGGATATTACTTCAAAGCGTTGTTTTGATGTTTGTCTTTACACAGGATTGATGTAGAAAGCCGTGGAGCAAACTGTGAAGCACAGTTTCAACAAACAGACTGCCAAGGACTTGAAGAAAGGTTTAGTAATGGGTTAATCTCAACAATGTAGCACCTGCTCCACCAGAAGCAAAGTTATTACTTTATATACTTTTTTTTTTACCCCATGAAAAGCAGTGTTCCTTTGGAAGGACTTTTTGCATCCTCCAAGCGAAGAGCTCTTCCTTTGCTTGATGCAGAGAAACTTAGGGCTTTACAGTGCTCAGAGAAGAAATTACTTGCTGCTGTTCAAAAGAACTGTAACTGCTCCTGTTCTTAACTTTGCTGTCACAAAAAAACCCCCCGACTATTCCACTGTAATGAGCACTGTATATAAAAAATCATATGAAATATAATTATTTTCTTACAGTGAAAAAGAAATTACTTAGACTTTTGAAATGGGAGTTTAAAGGAGTGCCACTAACTTTAATTTATCTGAAAATGTTGTTTACAAGCAGCATTTTAAGTTACTGGATCTGAAAACTTAGATGGAGAAATGCTAATCTCTCCCTCTTGTTTTGATATTCTCTTTTGTGTAGGTAGGTCATGGTGTTGCTCATGACTTGCCCAGTGCTCCAGTATTTATAGGTCTGAATCCCTGTCCCTCCCCTCAATGTAGAAGTCAGATGCAAACTTCTTGGTAATGCTTTCCTCAAGTCCTTAATCTCAAACTCCTGCTGCATGACCTCTCCCTGCTCCCCCAGCATTTTGGTATCCGACTTCTCTTTAAACATGCACTTACAACTTACTGGTTTGGGTTTCTTGAAGTTTATGTAATTCTGTTTGCACTTATGTCTTCAAGGGCTTGTATACATGCCTCATGCTTCTTGCAAGAAACTTTCCTTCCACTTGATTATTTGAGGGGAAAACCCAAGAGAATTTTAAAAATCATAATAAAAGCTTCTGTAGACACAGACTTCCTTGAAGTTAGGATGGTGAGGGACTCCTGAACCTCTTGGTACTTGAGCAAGGACTGTATCCATCATCTTGTTATACACAAAATCAAGATTCTGTCTCAGACATTACCAGATACAATGCTCTTCAAAATAACAAAACTCTTCGATACCTGTAAAGCTAAATTCATTAACATCCTGCATGAATAGGTGCATTCTGGGTATTTTCTATACAAAAGGTAACCTTATTTAGGTTGGAGCTTCCAAAAGGGGTCTGTCTGTCTTAACTTGCTAGCAGTAGTACTTCTGAAAATTCCTTTTGTTTGAATCTTCAGGCTACGAAATTATGAAAGTTCTCTCAAAGAGGTTTTTAAAAAGTGCAACCAAATCCTCTGCTCTTGTTCTTAATTAGCAGGTGTCTGACGATGGGTAATTGCATTCTAGATGAAATCTGTTTCTCAGTAGGGATGTTTCAGCCAGAGGCAGTATCATAATAAAAATGACAGTCAGGTCTGAAAATATCCCCTGCCTGCAGAACTGGATAGCTTCAAGCTTCCTTTTAGTGTCTGTCTCTGCAGATCGTTTTAGCTAGTGATAGGATCTGTTTAGTGGAAAATTATTCTCTTACTACAACATATGAACTACTGTTATGTAGGAGTTGACAGTATAATCTGTTATACTAGAAAATATTTGTGTATTCTGCTGTTTAGGTGCTTTGAAGCTTGACTTATGAATACTTCTCCCAGGTGCTTGTACATGATCTTGCCTGATACCTCTTCTCTGAAAATATAGGATAATGCGCAGGGGGTTGATACCTGGAGTGCTGTCCTCATACAGATACTGCCATCAACTCTGGCACTGGAGTGTTCCCAGAGCAATGGTCTGGCTGCAACCAAGTACAAGTCTGCCTTCACAGGCTTTTGAAGACTGAAAGAAATAGCTTTTTATTTGTATTATAATACCCTTATCTCATTTTAAGTTAACAGGTTTGGGTCAGCTGAGCTGCAATAAGTGAGTAAACTTGCTCTTGCTCTCTATACATAGATTACGCCTGTGCACTCCAGAAGGATATCCTGCTGCAAGGACGCTTGTATCTCTCTGAAAACTGGCTCTGTTTCCACAGCAACATTTTCCGATGGGAGACCACAGTAAGATCTCTTTGCTTACTTGAATCCCACCTCTACTTTGTCCTGTACTATCAGGATAGGAGAGTCCCTCAAACAAATCTTATCCTGTCAATCTCATGCTAGTAACTTTGCACTGAGAAGAAAGAGCCTGCATCCCTGAGTGGAAATGCAGATCTGTTGTTCCATAAAATGAGAGTAGCATTGGAGACATCTGAATGCTGAAGTAAGCCTGCTCAGTAAGTCATCCAGCATAGAAAGGAGTTCAGGAGTTATGCTAAAGTTGGTCCTTTAAATTTCTGGATGACTGTTTGCCTCTCTTTACCAAGGAGAGTTGCTTTATTAAGGGATGTAACATGTAATGGTCTCCTGAAAGACTAGGAGTATGATACAGTATATGGTGTTGCCCTGTTCAAGAACGCTGCAGCATTGAACCTTAACTTGGTTTAGTCTCACATGTAAATATTGACATCTAAGAAGAGCTGAAGATAATCTATAAATGACCTCTGCAAGTTCTTATATTGTGGTCCATAGCTTTCGAACAGTGGAAGCAAAAGTAGATATTTGCGACATGTTGGCTCTCTATTTCTGTCAAATTAGATTAATGAGTTAAAACTTTTCATTCAAGTGATTGTTGCATCTGCTGTAGAAATAGCATGAGGCAGTGAATGAGAAAGGGAAGGTAACCTAGTTAATAGGTGATGGAGATGTGTCAAAATGTTCTGCAGCTGTTAGGCTGCTCATACCTTAAGTTAGTATCTTAAATTCTACTATGTGTGCTCTGAAGTACACAGGACGGATAAAAAATGGCTCATGTGCTTAAGATAAAGAGGGGGTGTAGAAATGCTTAACTGAAAACAAAGCTTAATTTCATCAGATGGATTTGATAATGAACGTGTCTTATTGTAGACTTGAGATGGAAAAAAAAAATCCCTTTGAAATGACACCCTTGAATAGATAAACTATGCAGACTGATTTTTCAGCCAAAACAGCGTACATTCTGGTAACTTGTTCCTGCTTGCCTAGTAGAGTGATATCTTAAGCAACATCCTAAGGCAATCTGAGCTCATCAGCTACAATGGTAGAGCCGAGTTTTGGGTTCTCCTTAGAAGGCTGCGTTGATGCAGACAGAGTAAGTGGGGGACCTTCCGCACACACAGGAAAAAGCAAGAGAAAGGAAGAACATACAGTTGGATCTAAGCTGAACAGCAGCACAGCCTTATCTTCAAGGGAAAGGGGTAGGCTGAGTGGAAACGGCTTGTTGCAGCCAATCAGACCATACTCTTCTAAACAGAAGCATTTCAAGTACTAATATGCAAGGCAAACACACTAAAGCAGGAAGATTTCCTTGCAGTGTCCGGACTGCAAATAAACCTCTGTGAAAGTGGACTAGATTGCAAACTTCTGTGAGATGACATAGACAAGATAGTCTGTTACCTGATCTATGTCCTGCCTTATGTATAGCATACTGATTGGGATTGGCTTTCAGGTCTGTGGTTTGTATGTGGCTGGGATTGTGCCCTTCATCCTCAAGTGTTGCTGGAGGAGTGAAAGGAAAGATGAAAAAACTATTTACTTCCTTAGTCCTAGTGTGAAAGAAGAGGAAATTACTCTTAAAGTCATCTTAACTTGCATCTGCTTTAGAATGCTTGCTGTTAAGTTTAGCAAGCAGAGACAGTAATTGCCTTTGTGATCTCAACTGAATTGCATCCCGGGATTTGGGGTTAGTTTGAGTTTCTCTTGCATGTTCTGTGACTTTGTAAATTTTTAGTCTTAACAGTTATTTTTAATATGTCTTATTAAATCTGTTTCTACTTAGATTTCTATTGCCTTGAAGGATATCACTTTCATGACAAAGGAGAAGACTGCTCGGCTCATTCCAAATGCCATACAAATAGCAACAAAAGGAGAGAAGGTGAAAATATGAATTTAAATACATTTTTTTTTTCCCCAAATGATAATATCCAGGGCAGAGCACTTGTTGTAGTTTTAAATTTGCATAAGTAACTTCCCTGTTGAATCTTTTAATGCGATTAGGATTAGAGGGCAGACTTGGTGGTTTGGTCTCTGCGTATTGGCTTGATAATTCAACTTTAGTTTGACTGCAGAATCCCCTATTAGTCTTGATGCAGTAAACAGAATGTAAGGGCGTTTTTGTCCCACTGATTCTCAAAGGAAAGTAATTTGAAAACTAAAACTTCAGAATGAAGTATGAATTCAGAATGTACGTCCTTGAGTTTGGTATTTTTGCCATCTTACTGGATTTTGAAGTGTCCCTGGAAGAAAATTGCTGAAAACAAAAGGACTGTGATGTCATGGTTTTTGAGTCATGGAGAAATCTACCCACAGAACATGCAATTTTATGTGCTGGGAAATGTACTTTTGGGGTGTGTATTTGGAAAAACTGAAAAGCATGTTCTTATGTGCAACAAAATGTTCTTATATACTTCTTCTGTAAATGCCTTGAAAATAATAATTCTTGGACAGATACAGAAAATAGCTTTCCAGGGTGAATCTGGAGCTGTTGTGAAGGGACTATGATTCCTCATACTTGTCTGTTCCCTCTTAATTTACTAAATACTAACCTTCATAATTGAGGAAGATAAACCTCTTTTCTCTGCTAGCAAACTTTCAAATGGGAAAGATTTTAATACTGCGAATGATGCATCTAATTTGATCTCCTATTTTAATTATTTTAATTTCACATCTTCTCACATGAAAAGATTAGTAAAAGGAATATGTGGCGGAAGGATGAAAAGGGCTGTGGCCTGTGAGACATAAGCATATGCCTCTCTGATTTGTTCCACCTCCTGTGTGGAAGTGGGAGAAAGATTTAACTGTGCATTTAGTTGAGGGGGGACTTCTTCCTTTATGCCAAAGGTTCAAATGATTGCAATTGGATGCCCAGAAGAGCAAGTGTCTTTATATACTATGTGGATATCGGGGAGCTAACTCCTTTAAAGTGATATTAAAATTGATAAAAAGTGTGGAGTGTGAGGAATATGAGCCCAGGTTTGTTGAGTGTGAGAGGAGCATGCCATTGCTGAAAATCTTAGCATATTCAAGATACAAGAAAGCATTCTGTTTTTCTTGAAAATACCTTCAAGTGAACTTTTCATACCTTGTTGTTCCTGCAGTTTTTCTTCACGTCATTCAGTGCAAGAGACCGAAGCTACCTCAGCATCTTCCGCTTATGGCAGAACGTGTTGCTGGATAAGGTAAGCTTCTGCTGGTACCTGTGGTTAAGTAACAAAATAATCTTCTTCTAATGTAAGCAGATGTGTCTTTGGAGGATAAAAGACTTTCCTTAAGAAGTTAGCTTTTCCTTTCTGACACTGATGTTCTCCTTCGGCTCCTCATACTTTAGGTACCAGATAAACATCTCGTCCTTTCCTTCTCATACTGCCATCTACAACTTTGCTGTCGATGGAGCATTTTGTCTTTCAAGATAGATTGCATGCTTCTCTTTACTACCAACTCAAGCAGATACTACTAAATTGGCATGCATTTGCTTCACATTTTCTGTGGCTAATTCGCAATCAAAAAGGCAAGAGGCTTTTTCAGTGAAAGCTTTTTTCTTTAAGGAAAAAGCTAAAAGTCACCTTCTCAGATAAGTTAGCTGAACCTTTGCCAACCAACTCATTACAACTCCCCTGACCTTGAATAAATGCAACAAAGGCAGGCTGCATGATATAGAAGTGTATTTTGGCAACTTCTTCTAGTTAGCTTGATTTATACTGCAATTTGTGGACACTTAAGCTGATATTCTTTCTAAAAATGTACCTACACTTTTGCAGAACATCACTGTAAGTCACGCAATTTCTGTAAACCAATTCCTTCCTGTTTATGGCTCTCATTGTTTAAATATTTCAACACAGTTGCGATTGAACACCAAAATATCCATATATAACTGCACTACAATGGTCCCCAAAGGCTTAAAACTGTTGTACTACTTACATGTAGTACCCACCCAAGTTTTTAGTTAGATGAATTTTAGGGCAGACTAGAGGCACTTTTTGCCAAACAAAAGCTGAAAATAAAGGAAAGTGCTGTTTAAAGCAAAACTAATGTTTCCTGCAAATCTCTTATCCCTCATATCAAATACTATTTAACCATAACATCATAACCATCTTGTTTTGAATCCAGACACAGCACTGCAAAAACCGCAGTGTACTATGTCATCTTTTGACTGGAATGTGCAACTGGACCTACCTTTGTTTTCTTTTGTTAGGCAAAGTTTGTCAGGAATGGTAGTTGACTTACTCAGTTTGTGGTGCTGTAGAGTGACTGTATGGGTATTCAGGTATACAAACCTATCCAAGGGGCTGGAACAGAGGCAACAAGCTTTGTGCTGTTCAGGATTAGTTTTTCCCATGTGTTTCGACGCTTTCCCACTGAAATGAGTGTCACATTAGGAACAATTTTTCACTTCAGAGCAGTAACTGAAGGATAGATGTGAATGTAGAAGGCATGGACTACATGCAAGATGAGATGAATTAACCAGCAAGTTTTAGGGACCAGTGTGAGAGTCCAAGTAGCTTGGGAACTCTCCATATTCTCTCTGTCTAATCTTGTTACTGGCTTGCTTGCATCCTCACTGAAGTATGTTGAAAGAGAGAAGTCCGTTATGTGAATTTCTGCTTGGAGTTCATTTGTAAAATGGAGCATTGCTATGAGGTAGGGCCTTTTAGTGCGGTGTGTTTAGAGCTACTTCTTGAACCAGGATTTTTATTAGGTTAAGCTCCTGCTTCTGCAATGTAGTAGTGACTTCTGATTCTCGGCTAGAATGAGTTTGAATCTCCTTAGCCTGCTTGATGGTTCTTTACTGCTTAATCAAACTACATCAAGCTATAGAGGGGCACTGGGGAGGTGAAAGTAGAAACTGATGTTGCTAAAGCTGGATCCAGTGACCCTGCTACAATGACAGCTGTCCACTGACCTGTTGCTAAAAGAAAGCTCTTGGTGCATCCAAGCAGTTCTGCTTTCTCTCCCCAGCCCCCCATGGCAGGGACAGCATACATTTGAAAGGGATCTCGTACATCTGAGGCTCTGGCATGGTATGCAGTGCCCTGAGTATGTGAAGCCTGGTGTTTCTGGGCTCCAGTGGTGAAGGAGATCTGTCAGAATTTGTAAGGATTGTGACAAAAAAACCAAATCTCACTTTGGAACCAGTTCCAAATGGAGCTGGTTTTAATGTTTCCTCTGCAAATAGCTAAGTATTTTAAAGCCTATGGATAATTTAGTTATCTGGAGTACATCTGCTGGACCTGGAAACGAAATCCAACTGTTAAATTATGAAATAAAGTCCTTTTGGTGTTGTCAGAAGTATAACAATGCAGCTCTCACAGTGCTGGTTTGTGCCACCTGATGGTAGATAATCCCTAATTTGCAGGATTTGGATCTAGGGGATCAGAATTGCATTTGCTTCAAATCATGTTTGTGCAGAGGTCACTTTCAGTCACCAGCTCTGGCCTCTTCAGTGCTTCCTGGGCGTAGATTTCGTGTTACGAGGTCTCACCTCTGAAGAGCAACCTATCTGCTTTACCTGATATACCTTAAGCTTTCACCCTCTGCAGAACTTCTCGGTAGGGTCAGCATGCCCTTTCCCAGATCTCCATCTTGTGGCCATTCTGCCTTGCACTTCTTGAGTACTGCATGTCCTAGACAGTTGAACAGGTAGCCTTTTGTAAAGTCTGCCTTTCTATTAGAATGGACTTGCTCTTTACCTTGCATTGTGTCAGAAACAGTAAATGGTTACATGCTAAGCTTACTTAGGCCATCAAGATGCTCTCCCCCAACTTTGTGTTGCTGTTCTGATAAGACTCCTGGTCCCCTTACGTTGTAATTATCTAGCTTACAGCTGTAGATCTCACTCAGAGTACAATACTGTGCATTTGGCACCCTTCAACAACTTCTGTTCCTCTGGGAATCAGTGGGTATCTTCCTCTTAAGATGGTCCTTTCTTCGGCTATTCTTTTAAAATGTTGATGTAAAGACTTTTTTCTTTCCAGGAAAATTCTCCTTCCCCCCCCCCCCCCCATTCCTATTGCAAAATGTGCTCTGAGTGAGTCTCTCAGGCTTTTACCTTGGCATTGTTTTTTTTAAATTCTCACAGTTGCAGGGGAAGCATCATGGAAAATAAGGAGTCTTTAATGTCTGGAAGAGACATGACACCGGTCTTGATAAAACAGATAGCTGCTTCCACATCCACTGAGGCTTTCAATAATACATCAGTTTATAAAATCAGCCAAAATTCCTGTTTTGTGACAAACTTTCCAGATTGGTAAAACAAGTTTACTAACAGCTGCTATTGACAGCAAGAGCAATGACGTTTATACTTCTGCTTTATTTTCCTAAAGTTTATGGGTGTCAAATATCCTTCCAGTTTAAGGGAGAAGGAACAAATTAAAATCTAATTAGGCAGGTCATTCAAATCCCGAACAAACACAGTGCTCCTTATTTCTAATGGAACAAGATCTTAACTTAATCAGTCTCAATTCCCATGAGTCCTCTTCCTTAGAGTTGGATTTATTTTCCTATTGTTCTTCTTATGCTTTGCTGGGTAGAGATTTCCACCTGTCTCCGGAGGCGTTCTCACAGGTAAGTCTAGAGGTGTGAGAAGGGCGCAGAATTTCTGACGCGCTTGTACTGCTTGTGGCAATTTTCTACCAGGACAGCAGTACTGCTTTCCCTGGCAGCTTCTTAGGGAAGGTTGTGAAGGAGATGTTTATTTGCACCTTTGTGTGCAAGGAGGGGCGTTTGAGAGATGAAAGGGGGCTTGGGTTGATTCTGACCTTTGTGTTTGGGCAGTTAGAGAGGGGCAGTTTGCTGTTTTCCCTTGCGAATGAGCAATCAGACAGAATTCCACAACAGAGGTGCCTGGTGGGGGGATTGTCTCTGGAGTAAACCTGTACAGTGTGTCTTGTTCTTATTTCTGTGTCTGTCCATAGGGGGTAAAAATCAGCGGCTTTGCTCCTGTCAGTGGTATTCTGTTAGTATTGCTTGTACCATGCCACCACTTTGTCTAGCATGAATCTAAGTATTGATGTTTTATGTTCCTATTTGAAAAGACAAAAACGTGTCCCAGCTGCTTCTTGTAGCCTTTGGTTTTGTATACAGAGAGATCTGATGAAAAACCCAGCATCGACCATTGCCTTGAGTGGATGAAGTAATTCATGTTTAGATGCAGCCTTTCAAGCTTCAGAGCTTCTCAAACCATCCTCTTAGAAGCAGAAGTCTGACCCAGAAAATTTGTGCCCTTCTTTGCCTTCAGAACTAATCCTTTCTGATACAGTAAAGCAAGTCTGGTTTGATCTTGGGCTGTGACCATTAACAACTTATTATATCTAGCTGAGCTAGGAATAATTGAGCAGAGTGCAAGAATCCTGTTTTAGAAGCAGAAGTTGGTAACATCGACTTCACAAAACCACAGGAAACGGCTTTATAGATTCCTAAAAGGCATAACTTAGTTTCTCTGCTTTCCTCAAGCCATTGAGCTCTCTGTCCAAGGGCAGTCTGATTTGCCCACAGACTGGTGCAGAACGTGCTAGTGAATTTAATTAGTGACATTAGCTATTTCCCAGTTATTTTCTTATGACTGGAAATAAAGGCACTGGCAATACTGGGCAAAAGAAGTGAAAGCGGCTTTGTTTCCGTCCTTTAATTTCTGGTTGAAAGGTACGCTACCTAAAGATACACCTCAGCCATATTTTGAAACTGTGTAATGCCTCCTCTTGTTTTTAGCCATTTAATGAAAACAGCTGTAGGTAGTTGTTTGTGGTTATGAGTTTACTGCTCCCAAGTCCAGCGTGCCTGGGGGAAAGCAAGGCAGCTCTACGTTGATGCGTGTATGGTTTAGCACTATGTTGCTTGGAGGAGCAAACCCCCGTGGCAGAGGGAGGCTGGCGTTAGCTGTTACGACCCCTTGCTTTTATGGGTGTGTGCCTTGTATTTTAACGCTTACTTTGTCCTCGGTAGGATTAAATACCTTGAAATTGATCCCTAGCAATAGGACGGCGGTGCCAGCCGCTTCTGGAAAAGCCTGAAACCTTGTGGGAGAATCCCCCCGAGGAAAAAAAAAAAAAAACCTTTTGGAGAGCGCCCTGACCGGGCCTGGGTTTGCCCAGACCCTCGCACGCTTCCCCCCCTCGCCCCGACCGGGGGGG
>NW_009258260.1:2104535-2129237 GCF_000687185.1 Egretta garzetta
GGCCGGGGGTGGCTGCGGGCGCGCCTTGGCCGTCCCGCCGGGGGGTCAGCTCCTCCACCGCTGTCTGAAACGGCGGGTGGTATAGCGCTCTGGGGGTGGAGCAGGGAGGTGGAGAGGATCATTTAAAAGCCCTTTAAATAATGCATGGGTATTTACTGTGATCATTTCATGCAAATAGTAAGCGGTACTTGTGTTACTGCCTCATTAGCGCGGTTCTGTTCCCTTGATCAATATGGATTGTGGCTGAGGCACATTTTCCAGTGTGGTGTCTCATTTTTTTTTTTTTTTTTTTTGGGGGACATTTTTCAGTGTGGGGTTTCTTTTTTTTTTTTTTTTTTTTTTTTTAATTTTTTTTTTTAAGATCACTGGTACTGCTCTCTGAGCTCTGTTAAATCCCACAACCTTATTTCCTTTGTCTCTGGTTTTTTTTTTTTTCCCTTTTTCCCCCCCTTTACAGCTGAAGTGGACTTTGAAACTAGTTGCTTACATTGCCGATACGAGTTT
Organism: Egretta garzetta; assembly: GCF_000687185.1. Classification (NCBI taxonomy): domain Eukaryota; kingdom Metazoa; phylum Chordata; class Aves; order Pelecaniformes; family Ardeidae; genus Egretta; species Egretta garzetta. The sequence goes on from NW_009258260.1 coordinate 2,105,040, forward strand.
GTCATACTACTTTCACTTCCTGACTTTTCCTGATCTGAGAGAATTTAAATATATCCTGGTAGCTATGAAAATTCATGGAACACGGCAGAGAGATTATAGAGAAAGAGAAGAGTAGCTAGTGATGAGTCAAGGTAACACTATTACTGAGCAAAAGCAACTATTTTATGTAAAAGGGGATTCTGGTGTCGTTCTAAAGCCAGGACCTCCTGTCCCACTGTGGCAAAGTGGACAGTTGGCTGACCTAGACACCGCTGTCTGTAGTGACTGAAACGCTAGCCTCTCACCATTTGTAAAGCACCCTGAGCATCCTGAGGAAACAGGCGTGTATCTATTAAGCAGTTTGTCCAAGATAAAAGAGGGAGTCGCTGGCTGTCTACTAGTTACTGGTCTTCTGCTGTATCGCGTGAAAGACAAGGGGGAGCTACCTTGAAGATATCTGTGAAAACATTGGTGATACGTGGAAAAGCAAGTAGTGGCTACAAGTGTGTGTTTTCTTGAAATAACAATTTTTCTCTTGTCTGATGTTATTGGTTGAACACTGATGTGTTGGGAATATGGAGTAGGTAGGAGTACAGTTCCCCAAAATGCTGAAATCCAATCTTGAAATGTGATACCTAAATGCTTTCAGTCCTTGTCAGAATTGAGGTTAAAGGCTGTGGCGTAATTCAAACTTCTTACTGTTTTACCTCCTGTGCCTTACTGTCCCATACTGTAGTTTTTGACCGGCTCACTTTCTTTCAGAGGCTGACCAAGCAGGAATTCTGGCAGCTGGTGCACCAGAGCTATGGCTCTGAGCTGGGCCTGAACAGCGAGGAGATGGAGAGCTTCCACTCATCCTCTGAGGACAACGGGCAGCCTCGGTAAGGGGAGGCTATCAAGCTTATTGAAATACTCAGGGAGAAAGAAGCAGTGTCCTCTTTCTTAGAAATTCTTTTTCAGAAGCGCTGCTGTAGCCTTACCAGAAAGGTTAAACCTACAGTAAAAGGATGCAAAGAACCAAACTGCATAAACTGAGCACGCATAAAAACTTAATTGTGTTTGTTGTCTAAACCAGTAGGAACACAGCTGAGCCCCTTAGAGGAGGGCGATAGGAAGACTTTTTCTCCCTGGATCTGCTTAGGGATATCAGCAGGACAGTGTAACTAGCGACATTTTCTTATGATGGTATCTAGTTAGGATCTGTGTGCACTTCAACAATGTGGAAGGGCTGAATGGAATAGAGCTAGATATGATGTTCAAACACTTTTTCCTCTCTTCTATGGAGAAATGTTTGTTTTGCTATGTTCTTCTGATGTCTGAGGTCTTATATTATTTTTGAATTGTCCTCAGTTTGAATTAGGAAGCTGGAATAATCTAACTGTATGTGGATTTTTTTTTTTTTCAAATGATTGCCTTGATTTTTTGGAACAAATGTGAACTTATGAACTGCCAGTGTCAATCTAATAATGGGGCTTTAATTTTTGTATCTGGACATAAATAAGTATGGCTCTACAAAACTGAACAATGTAATTTAGGTTTCTTTTTTCAATCCTGTGTTATCTGAGTATGTTTGTTAGAAAAAAATCTTAAGTTCACTGCAAGCGTCAAAAGATCTCCTATTAAATACTATCTGAGTTTTTTTTTTTTTTTTTTCCCCTGTAAAAAATGAAGTACTGTAACTCTGGAATAAAGAATGCAGGAAAAAAATCCTTGTCTCAGACTTTCTTAAAACATTTTCTTTCCAAACTTGTTCTAAGCTATCTCTGCTTCCTCTTTTCCCACAACACTCACTTTCTCTCTGATTCACCAGTGCTTGGTTGTACTAACTTTATGGTCAGAAGCTGAATCTTCTGGGAGGTGGCTAGGGTGAGGAAAATGGCTTGAGAGATTAATGAGATGAATGTGGGAAGAATGAGTTGGTAGTTTTTAATATTAGCTGAACAGCCATGGTTTGAATGTAAAAATAGCACGTGAGAAGCTTTCTCAGATTTTTCTGCACTTATAATCTCCAAAGGTATCTTCCTTTTTGCTTTTGACAGATCCGCCATTTGTGATGATTCTGGAGAAAGGGAAGAAAAGCTACCTAAAATGATTGGCTTAGTTCGCGAACCCACGCTTCAAACAGAAGGAGAGTCACTGAACAGCCATGCGTTGCCAGGAGTAAGTGCCGACACAGCCTCTTTTACTATTTGTAACTGATAAGCATATATGCTTATCTTGTATATCTGTTAAGCATGTGTCTGTAATGCATGGGGATTGTAATTTCTAAAGAAGCCTGTGAAATATGGTAGTCTAGAAGGCTTTTGCATCAGAAATTAATATTAGTATCTTCAGGTTTCATGAATACCTTTTTAACTTGGAAATGAACGAAATTCTGTATAAGAGAATATTGTTGCTGTGAATTTCAGCAATGGCCCATCACTGACTTGCTGCATCACCTGGCTAGAATGCTGAGGCTTATGCCTTGGTCTTCCCAGCTGTAAAAACAAAATTAACCATTTTATTCACCTTCCTAGGGACCATGTGCATTTTTATGCAAGTGCATTTATGAAAGTAATGCCTTTGTTCACTTCCATTGCTTTCTTGCTTGTGCTATTTGTTGTTAAAAAATATTTCCTCTTACGCGTCTCTTATACATGAGATTTATTAGCAGGTAGTTACGCTGTGTTGTCCTTGCCTTCAAAGGTCAGTAGGTCTGCTGCTGTGAATATACAAAACCTTTTTTATTTACACTTGTGGAAATGTTTTAGGAGGAAGGAGGAAAAAACCACACTCAATATAATAAAGATGAGTTTTCCCTTAATGCCTTGGGTTGATACAACTGAACAAACATGGGTGCTTCACTCATGCGAATGTATGAAATTTGTGACTGTATTTGGCTGGCTGGGAGGGCAAGCGCATTAGTAGTGGTAACTGAGGTGTGCACAGTGTCTAACACAGTTGCTGGGACTCCTGTGTGTAGTTGTAGTCCTGAAAGGTTACAGGCATTTTCTCTTGATTAACAGATACTCCAACGGAAAGAGCTTGGAAAAGCAAATAAAGCACTGAAGTGTTTCTTCTAAACTTCGCTAGGGTTGGGTACCTAATTGCTGTTTCTGCTTTGGAAAATTTGGGGAGGGGAGAAAGATGTTAGTAATAAGGTTTACTACAATAGAAATCTTCTGTCTTTGTCACTTGCCGAAACTGATCTGGAAGGAAATAGTTTTGCCAAAGTCCAAGTTAATGGCTAGAGAGACTCATACCCAGCAAACAATATTGGTATTTGTTTGTCAGGTGTTAAAAGTTTAATTGATAGGATGATGGGTATCCCTCACGGAAATCCTAGCAGTATAAAGCAAGATTGTTGGAGAGCTGTAAGGGGGAGGCCTGTGGATGCTGCTGGAATTTGAGCTCTTCGGGATAACTAAAAATCTACCCAGGTAGCCTTGGTTTGGACTTGTAAGTCTTATTTGCACAAGAACAAGCCATTTAAAAATAATTGCTCTGCCTGCAAAAGAAGTGTTTTGTTTACCTACTGGATGCCACGCCCAGAGGTGTCTCTTGCAGGTGCTAGATCTAATTGGGCACACTGGTAAGCAGTAATACTGAGGAACTTGGTTTGTAGGCAAGGAAAAATGCTGGGATTCTCCCTTGAATAAATGGATTTTAAGAAGTCCTTTAATTGTAGTGTAGAAGTGCAGTATTGATAAATGCTTAACTAAACTGTTGGGCTTACTGCTTCAGTGTAACTAAAATACATAATGATTGTGTTCACCTGTATGTGTCACTTGGCACTTATCGAGAATGTTGACACCCTCTCCACAGCCCCAGGATTACAGCCTGTGTTGTAGAAGCACAGGGACAATGGGAGGAGTCAGTAGTGCCTAGAATGTATTTATCAAGAACTGATGACACTGATGACACAAGACACATTTTGATCACCTTACAAAGACTGGAGAGAAACAGACTTTTAACCCCTTCTTTCCTGCTCTGGTAGGCAAAGTAAGTCCCAAAGCTCTCTTCAGAGGGAGATCTGAAATGGAGGTGTGGGCTTGGAAAAAATATTGTCGGTAGCTGTCCATAGTTGATTAATGAAAGTCTACTTGTAACACACAGTCATGGCACATGTGTTCACAATGTGGGAACCACCTTATTGCCTTACCATCTTCTTCCCTCCACCCTTCCTAGGGAGACCTTAGAGCCTTACAGTCCCAGAGCCTGCTGTTCACAGGTTAAAAAACTGAAAAGCCTTGGCACAGGCCTTAGCAGTACTGGACTAGCTTAGGAGATAAATGTACACAAGGAAGCAATTATACTTCTTTAATTCCAGCTATCAGATCTTAAAATCATTATTCTTTAGGAGGGGAAAAAAAAAACCAAACCAAAACAGAAACAAGAAAGCTGTGTTTGAATTCAAGGAAGAAATTATACTTCTTTAATTCTAGCTATCAGATCTTAAAATCATTATTCTTTAGGGGGGGAAAAAAAAAACCCCAAAACAGAAACAAGAAAGCTGTGTTTGAATTGGTCAATTATTCCAAAAGTGTGAATTTCCTCTTCCCTTGACATCACAAAAGGCTTTTTTGTAGGAGCTGTTGCTCTAGTCTTCTGACTTGAGCCTGACTTTGCTGCTCTGCGTATGGCATAGTGGGGCTGCTCTTATGCTGCTGGTGGGAGATCCACCTGTTCACCAGATCCCTTATCCTTGTCAAAATGCTATGAAAGTTCCTGTGGATTTGTGCTGGATGTGTGTCAATTTTTAGACTGTTTAGTCACAACTAGCTCATTTCTGTCTTCCCATCTGTATTGGTAGAATATTTTTGGTATTGAAATGTTTGTTCTGTCCTAGTTCCTGTTGTGTGACTGAGTATAACTTCAGGCACGGTAGCTGCTTTCAATAGGAGCATTTGTTAATTGATCTGCTTTTCTTATGCAGTCTTCCTTTTTTTTTTTTTTTTTTTTTGACCTTGAGGGAGTATTTTTGCCTTCTTATGCTGCAATCACATTCATGCCCATCTCTGTTTTCCAGCCACCCGCCTCCTACTAATGGCCCTCAGTTGCACAAAAAAGTAGATGGTCTTTATTTTGAAAAAAGCCAAGTACAGGAAGTATGTGGTGGCTATTCAAGTAGCGGATGCTCTTGCTTTTTTGAGTCAGTGCTGAATAATCTTTAGGGATGATGGTATTGCAGATGAATTGGAACTACTCAGCTGAGGAGGCCTGATCTTATTTATTATGGTCCATGCACTACTGCAGATGAGGGGGCTGTACTATATTGATCCCAGCTGTTCCACTGGAGGCAATGGGAGCTTTGAGAAGTTTAGAATGAAAATTATGATTCGTAGCTGGTAGCCAAACTTTTTGGGTGGCATTTTGAGATGTACAAAGCTTGGGCATGCAGTTTCACTAGAAATTACTTCTTGAAGTGTGCAGTGGCACATACGCTTAGCTGCTGGTTGTTATAGATTAGTGTTAAGAACTGCATCATTGATTCAGTGGCTGATGTTTTGGGGTTTGTCCTGCTTATGTATGGGAGATGGCAAATGATACTCCATTGCTTTGTTCCCGAGAAGTAACGTTTTGTAAGTAGGATGGCTCTAGACAGTGTTTTAAAACTTTTTTTTGTCAAAGGGCAATAGAGCCCTACAAAATAGGAACACCTTTCAAATATGTAGTTGGGATGATCTAATCTTGCTGAAAAAGGGAGGCCCTGCCTATTTCATTGTACTTCCCATCAGGATTGTTGGACCCCTTGCTAAACTGGCAGGAAAAAACTAACCTGATCAATAAAAAGTAAACAATCTGTGGTAAGTTAATGAATTTATAAACACTGGTGTTGATGCAGAGAAGGGGACTAAACTGTGCAGGTGGGTGCATGGGGCCTGGATGGGGAGTAAACTGTCCCTTTTAAGGCAGGTCTAGGTATGACAGTACAGATGAGTAAATATGTCCCTTGTTACCAGGGTCAAGTGAAAGTTTGAAATAAAGAGGAAGGGATGTTGGCTGGGGTAGGGGGACAAGGAAGAAATTAGTGCTTTACTGTGTGGTAACTGAGCAGATAGAACTTGTGGCTTCCTTTATATGGCTTTCTTCTTTGAAAGTAACTTTCTCCTTGTTTATTTTTTTTTTTTTTAAATGGTCTGTGGTTACTGATGTGTTTTTTTTTCTCTTGGTTATTTCAGGTGGAGGAGTCCCCAAGTGAGAAGCAAATAAAGAAGAGCCCTCTTCCATCTTCAGAAAGAAAACCTGTTAAGCTAGTCAGGAGCAGGTCTTTAGAAAAGTCCTTGGATCTGAATGAGAATGAAAACGTTCCAGAGAAGAGCAGTGCATCAGATAGTGAAGAAGGTAAATCTCTTAACAGTCGGGATCTGTAAGACATCCTGACTCTGGTGTTCCGTCTCACTAGTGGAGCAAGTTAGAGAACTTTCTAATCTTCTGAAACTTGTTTGCTCTTGTTTCACAGAACTGCAGCAAAAACATCTGTGTATGTTTCACAGAATTGCAGCAAGAACATCTTTGTATCTTACTTAGCTTCTGGGGAGGAAAAAAAAAAGTTGTTGGGGATGTTTAGAACAAAAAGAAATTGTAGTTTTGCTTTTTCTCCTTTGGTGCATAAAGAGTTGCTAACAGCTTAAACTAAAAAAAGTAAGTTTCTTGACAATGTGGTGGTGTTTGTTCACTTTCCATGCTCTCACAGGTATTTAAAATATTTTTCTTTCCTTTGTTTTCATTTCTTGGGAACTGAGGGGAAACATTTCAGACTGTTCTCCAGTTTCGGAAAGATTCCCCCACCTTCCCAACCCCCCTTATTTACATTTCTACTTTCTTAAGGCATATGGGCTTCAATGTTATTGATGGAGTAAACTGAGGAACTCACTGAAAGTCCAGGCAAGACAACTTCCCAGAGTTCAGGAGTGCATTGTGCACATTCTGAATCTGGTCTGAAGATTAAAAACCTTAACACATATCTTGGAGCAGCTTATACTCTGTGTGCCAAGACAGTATCTTAATGGATCCTGATATACCATCCTCATAACTCATACCTCATTACCCAGTACAAGATGAGAAGAAACTTAAATACCACAGTAGGGTAGAGATTGTAACTTGGCTGTTTTGTGCTTCCTTTCCCCTTCTCACCATAGGAGAGAAAAGCATAGCTATATGTCTCATAGCGGTTTTGGTATGAGCATTTTTGCAGTGTCCTGGGGAAGAGTGTAAGGCCAGAGTGTGCTTTCTACCCGGGCTGAATGACAGTGAGACTTGTGCTGAGGTCTTGTGGGTGCTTGTTCTGTGGTCCCACAGTAGCCCCTGAAAAGTTCTTGCTCTCTAAGGTGAGCTTTTCACTTACCATGGGGAAGCTTTTTTTTGCTGAAGTTGTTCAAACAGCTCACTGAAGTTGTGGTGGATGTTCTGTTAAATATCCCAATCTTGGACTCTGTAAATGCCTTTAAAACAAGGTGTGCACAACCTGGATTGGTTCCAGAGTGGTATGGTGGTGTGCAAATGAAGGACAGAAAAGCTCAACAGTAGCAGTGTGCTCAGTATCTCCTATGCAAAGAGATAGCTTGCTTACATCACCTGTTGGTGGGAATAGAACAGTTCAGTTAATTGAGGCCAATTCTTAATCTGGCTGAGAAACTCTGCATCTTATCCTTTCAAACAGAGTTGACATCTGAAGTTGCTTGCAGGTGTCATTATGTTGGGATCACTGAGGTGTCGAGGAAAGCTTTCAAAGTCATGGGTTGAATTGGCCGCCTGCAAGTTGTGATTGTTGCCTGAGGCTATACTTTATATTCAACTAACTTTCCTTTTGCTCACTCACACTGCTTCTGTGTTTGCTTGAGTTCAGATCCAACTCAATGCATGTCAGGCTGTATAATTTTTGTAAGTATACCTACTTGAACCGGCTGCTGTTTATGCCATACTCCTACACGCTTCACAAGCTTCACAAATTAATTGTTTACTCCGCCACAGGTGTATCTATTAGAGCAGCAGAAAGTTTTGGCCTTTGCATGTTTTAGATACCTTGCAGTTTTCCTATTGTCTTGGTACCACATCTCTCCTCTGTCTCTGGATTTTATTTTTTTATGGTAAAGGTCTCCAGTGAAACTGATTGAAAATAGTCCTGTTGTCTTTCATGCTGCTGTTTGCCTAAATGATAGCAGTAAATACTCTGTCATCTCTGCATTGGTGGTGTTGAGTAAATAGAGCATATTGAACTGGAGATGTCTCTTTAAAAGAGAACTGACTTCATGCTGCTTTTCTTATTTCTCCTCCCTCCCCCCACGACATTTTTTTTAATTCAGAGCAGGATTTTCTAGTCCCACAACATTAATCTTTTCTCTCAGATTCCCTTCATGCTTGGAACTTCTTTTTTCTTCTGTTTCTCTGTCTGTTTTCTGTTGCAGTTCCCCCATACTCTTACAAGGTGAATGCCTTCATGCAAACGAAACTAGCTTTCCCACATGGCAAAGGTTTACCCATGCGATTAATCTCTGTTGTGTCCTCTGGCTCATACTCAGGCTGCCCATGGAGGTGTCCTGGCAAATAAGGTGAGGGGCGAGCTCAAGACTGTTGTTCTCCAACTCCGTGTCCACCTGACACCCAAAGCTGGAATGCCAGAGCCTGGCACCAAGAGCTCCCTTGCCCTAAGCAAGTCTCATATCACTTACTGGGGGGTGGGGGAGGTGTTTCCATCTTACTGTGTGCCACTGTCCTGTTGACCTGCATCTCAGTGCTTTTGTTCGGTTTCATAAATTGGGGCATAAATCTTGAGCCGTGATGATAAACTTTAGGCTAAGCTGAAAATTAGTATCTGTGGTCTTGATTCCAAATTTTGGAAAACAAATCTTAGTTTGAGCACAGAATACATATTTCCAAAATAGCGCCAGGAGATTCTGGATTTCCTCAAATGACTCTCTTGTATGTACAGTTTCTATATGCAATGACAGTGTTCAGCAGCATAAAATACTTCAAAGAAAGAAGGGGGAAGCAAGAAATTGGAAAACAGTCTTTTCTGTTAGAAAGCTTTACTGTATGTGCAGACATCACTAATTTCTGATCTCCTTGCATAACTTGACAGACTCACCATAGTTTCTATTTGTACTAATAACCACCTTAAATGTGTGGGCTGCAGGAGAGCATAACTGCTTGCACTGTAGTGCTGCAAGATGGGTACAGCAGTGGAGCGGTAGCTTGCCTTTTCTTGCAGATAAGGACATATATGGCAGAAAATGTTTGAAATACATGGTGGCTGAAATTAGTTCAGCCCTGGGCAGCTGTGTTTTTTTGTTGTTTTGCTTTGGTGGCTTGTTTTTTTTTCCCCAAGGTAGAAAATTTGGCATATACAATGTATGTAAGGAGGAGTAGCCCTGTTACCTTGTTGGCATTTTAATCAAAATAGCAAAAGCGGGTATTCTGTTGAATATATAACTACTAATTATTTGTTGCTTTGGCGTTTGGAGGATATATGTTTGAGTTATCTGAAGGCAAAAGGCATAAGTTTTTCTTGTGAACTGGAAAAAGCTAGCATTGTCACAATACTTAGTACCTCCCCAAGTTCATTTTGTGTGTAGCCTTTTAAAATATAGGAGAACTCTTTGATAATGGTTAATATTGCTGATGCAGTCTTTAAATAGATCGTGCCTGGAACACGTTCACTCTAGGAATTAGTTTTATTGACTTGATTTCAGATGTATCTGGTTAAAGGTTCCTGCCTGCATATTCTTCATGCAGTGTGCAATTTTTCCCCATCTGCAGTGGCATAGAAATCCTCAACAGTGCCAAGATTTGCATATATATACGTTTTTTTTCTCCTGATCCTCCCTCAACTCCATGGACTGGAAAAATCAGACATTTTATTAATTTGTTTGATACCCTCTGCTCTTACCCATTCAGCTTTCTTAATTTGCTTGTGGTGCGTGTTTAGCTTGGAGCTGTTGGTTGTTAACGGGAATTTTAAGAATAATTTTTTTTCCTGTTCCCTTCTCCCTCCCCCCATCTCCAGTTTTGTGTGTCTCTCTCTTTTTGCACTGTAGATGTTTTCAAACCTCTGCAATCACTGCTGCATAATGGTATTATATTCAAAAATTATTTCACAGCTTGCCTTGCAGTGATGAAAATGACCTTATGAAGTGCAAGGCAATAGTGGGGGAGGGAACAGACTTGCTGTCTTCATGCTGAACTAGGACACCCTGGGTAATATGTTTGCTTCTGGATTTTTGTGTCCCTAGGGATCCTAGCCTAAAGTCAAAATAATCTCATGTTCTCTTATCAGACAGTAGCTCCAATTCATCTATAAATGTATGCAGGCTAAGAGAGTTAGTGGTGGATAATTGCATACTGCTGAGGGGTTAGAACAGCGTTAAAAGTTGAGCAGTTAGATTGATATCTAGATACCTGCACAAAACATTTTGTTCATTTCTAAGCCAGTCCTGGGTAAAATGCTTGATGTTGCTCTACTACTGAGATAAATAAAAGGCAGGTAGGTTTACCTGTGTGAGTTAAGCAAAAGAAAACAGTAGACATTTGTAGCAGAGATGAGTTACTAAAGCTTTCAATTCTGTTCAGATTGCAAACGTGTATACTGTGCGCTTATTCTTTGCTGTGCTACTGTTTCTGCTCACTGCTTCATCTAAGATTCCCACAGATAAGCTCTGAGCAGCCCAGATGGAAGTGACTTGTAGCTTGTCATGCTCTTGGTGTATGCTCCTACTTGCTTCCATGGATGTGGAACTCACAGCAGCATTCATACACGTACCTTCCAGACCTATCGTCGGAAAGATTTCCAGGCTTTCTGGAAAACAGCTGTTTAAATCTTAGCATCTAAAGTGGCTGGTGGACCTGGTACATCAGCCCAGTTTCAGCTTGGATTTTCTGAAAATACTGCTTTATGTGATGACACCATTTTTTAAAATTGTGCTTGTTTGTTCCAAGAGCTGAGAGGGATTGTAAGTAAAAACTCTCATGCACTTGGCACTTCAGTGACTATTCCTTATTAGAGGCATGACTAGATAGAAATAGCATAGGTAAGTCGACTAGCGGGAAATTTTGTATAGACCCATGGATGCTCTTGTTAAAGACTTCAGTAGAAGGAGAAGAGACCTCATGCTTGACGGGTAAAATATCTCAGTAGCAAGGTCTGCACCTTAAGGTACTAATGCACGGACTTTGTGCGTATCATAAGTTTCTGTGGCTTATCAAATTGCCTCACATCAGCAGAAGCATAGTTGCTGTCCTCAGGCATTTCAGGTGAACATAAAGGTGTGTCCTTTAGCTAAGCCTCACTGGGGCAAAGGTAGCTTGTATTATCTTGTATTTGTGGAGACATATACAAATAGCTGTCAAGGCTTATCTGATGCATGGTGACTTGATCATGTGTCTGGGCCTTTGTGTTTTCTTTTAAAGTGGTAGCAGATTCCTTGGGCGTGTCAAGGTCCATCTGAGTAAGACTCAACCAGAGTAACTAGGTTTGAATTACCTGGTATCTGACTCCATGCGTGTTAGCTGATGCACAGTAGGCAAAAAGGGATGTCAACATCAATATCTGCAGCTTCCTGTCTCTGAGCAAAAGAGAGGAAGCTGGGAATGCACTCTGAAAGGAGAGGTCTGTAACGTTGAGGTCTTGTTAGCTGAGGACAAACTTATAGTTCACTCTGACTGCATTTTTCTGGAATTAGGTTGAGCTCTGAGAGGAAATACAGTGAGCATAAGCTGAAAACCCAGGCTGAATTTCTGGCTTCCCACAGAATGTTTCAGAACAGCAGAATCTGTATACTAGCGTATAATGGCTGCATATTGGCTGGTTAAATGGGCCTCTTAAAACGTGTGCTTGCTTTCTGTCCCACCTCGCAATTGTATAGACTGAACAGTTGCATAAGCAGAACATGATGTGGGAAGGAAGTCCATCTCTTGTGCATGACAAAAATATGGCATTCGTGCTTCACTCTTGGGGTCCTACATTGAAGCCTGATTAGGTCAAAGAGAACTTCTTTGGAGTCAGATGTACAACAGGGACTTTTAGGAGGCTAGAAGCAGCACTAGGGCAGAAGTCTGCTCAGAGTCAGAATTGGATTTTATTGGGGACTGTTACGGTGTTTAGTTGCTGCATTTGCATTTATCAGTACTGACTGCTACCAAGCAGTAATGTTTTAGAAGTTGTAACCTTAGCCTATAGGCAGCTTGTGAACTATAGCTTGATATTCAAGCTACCTTTGTATTGGTGGCTGGCACTGACTTTTGCTAGCTCTGAGCATTCATTTGTGTCAGTTGAAAGGTTAGGCATCCTAGCTTATGTCTTGCTTCTGCAAGATCTGCTTTCAGGCTTTTTGTTTTGGTTTAGTGATGCGTGGGGGTAGGGTTTTTGTTTGTAATTACAGCTTAGGATGGACTTGTTTCTAAAGCATAAGCAGATTGAGTTGGGGTTGGCATAGGAAACTGCTTGCCCTCCAGGATTATAATTCTGTCCCTTATCTCTTGCAAGAGTGGCTGAGACAACCACAAAGCTGAGTCATGCCAGCAACCAACAAGAAGCAGAAATAGCAAAGATCAGTGCTGCAGCCACAGAACACCACTGGGGCGCTTGTTGGTGGTTTCGAAATAGGGGATGGCAATTAAGCATCTTGGTGCACTTTTCAGGATTGCAAAGTGGAGCAGGGTACCTCTTGCATTCCTCTACAAATAGGTATGGAGGGAGGAACAGTTTCAGAAATTGTTTAGGAGTCTGTAGCTGGTCTCTTAGATTGTGGACACTACCAGCACTACAGATGGTAAAAGCAGAATTCTGAAACTAGCCACGAGTAAGGAGAAAGCTAGTATGGTTTCACTGTCCTGCTTGCTACCCATGTGTCCTTTGTATAATAGACACACATATTAATGAAGATTATGCTAACTTTTTGTATTCCCCAGTGTTTCTTGTAGGAGTAGTAGAATACTGAAGGCAAAGCTAAAGGGATGGGACCTTGTGATGTTGATTTATCAATTTATGTTTTACAGGGAAATGGGGGGAGATGGGGAGACTGGAAAAGCAGCTCTGGACTTTGCTTCTTAAGACAACCTACCTACCAAATCATGTGCTGCTAGCAGTACTGGGTTTCTGACAGTGGGAAACAAATGCTGATGCAAACTTGGGAAGGGTTTGAGGTGTAATAAAGCTTAGAATATTGTAAAGTTCCTTCATAATACTGTTCTTAACCTGATCTCTCTGCCTTTCTTTAGCAGTGAAGGAGACTGTGTCTGAGAATGATCTCTATGGGAGACTTTTTATAAACAGAGTTTTCCACATCACTGCAGACAAGATGTTTGAAATCCTTTTCACCAATTCTCACTTCATGCAGAGGTTTCTCAATTCCAGGAGTATAGTAGGTAATATACTCTTCTCCTTCCTGTCTGTGTTGCAAACTGTCCTGCAAATTTCAACCGCTGAGAAATGTTAAACAGGGCTAAGTTGAATTTTAAGTTTCACCTTGCTTTAAGATAATTTGGAAGCTTCAAAGTTCGGTTATGAGAGAGGATATTTAAAGCTAGCCTGTTGTATCTGTAGATCAGTCACATTTTGGAATAAAAACCTCATTTCAGTGCACCACAAAACTGCACCTTAATGCTTGAATTTTGGGTAGGCTATTAAGTTGATGCATTCTGTGGGGTACTTCTGATTACATTGTGTCCCAGAAATAGTGAAATGTGTATGGCTGGCACACAGGCAGAATCATTGCATCCTCCTAAACGATACTCACAGGCTTTAATTTTCTGGATGAGTAAATTTTATTCACTGAGATCATAAGAACAGAAAATTAAGTCAAAATGGGTAATATTTATTCAGTGTCAGCTTGGAAGGCAAAGTGGCAAAAGCTTTTGATAATGCTAAGTGAATCTATTCAACTTTAAGCCGATGGGAAATGACATATTTTTGTTTAATTGCTTACTCTTCTCCCCACCCTCATGTCTCTTTCAGTAGACTCAGGTTCAGCTACTTAATGCCTCACCTTTGTTCATCAGTGAACTACAATTTTCCCTTCTGCAAAAACCACCCCCATTTGGAATCTGTCTTCTGTCTGTTTTCCCACCACTGTTCTTAGGCTCTTAGGATATGAAAGGGCAGAGATAATGCCTTTTAGGTAATCTGCATGTGAGATTCTGCATAATTTCTCACCTAGATGCTGTATCAACCCCTTGGAATAGAGATTCCAGTGGCAATCAGTTGAGGACTTTGACGTACACTGTAACGATTAACAATCCACTTTGCGGGAAGTTCACAACTGCAACCGAAAAGCAGGTACTGTGTGCATGTGTGTGTCTGGTGCCCTTTAAAGGAAAGGAGAGGTCAACTCTACAGTCTTTCAGAGGATTGACCATGGATTGGAGTTCAGTGAGCTGCATGTGGATCTGCAGTTTAAACATAGATCTCTAAGGGTAGCATGCTGCCCCTCTTAGTGAGCAAATGCTGATGAAATCAGAGAGGCTTTCTACCTTAACAGGTGGCTGTAAACTTCTCCCACGAAGTCTGTGGGGAAAAGTGTTCACACCCCAATTCATGAGAGATGTTAGAAGATGCAATGAAGGGCTCCCCATTATGCGAGAGAGATGGAAAGAGTCCAGCAAAGGGCCACTGAGATTATTAAAAGACTGGAGCACCTCATACGAGAAACAGCTGAGAGCTGGGACTGTTCAGTCTGGAGAAGAGAAGGCTCAGGGGGATCTTACAGTGTATATAAGTATCTGAAGGGAGGTGCAAAGAAAACTGAGCCAGGCCTTCACCACCAAAGGCCATACCTTTCAGTGGTGCCCAGTGACAGGACCAGAGGTGATGGGCACAAACTGAAACACAGGTGGTTCCCTCTGAACGTCAGGAAACATTTTTTTACTGCGGGTGTGATGGAGCGCTGGAACAGGTTGTCCACAGAGGTTGTGGCATCTCTTTGCTTGGAGATACTGGAAAGCCATCTGGACGTGGTCCGGGGCTCTAGATGGCCCACCTTGAGCAGGGTTCTTGGACCACCAGAGGTGCCTTCCAATCTCACCTATTCTGTAATTCTGCTTTGGGAAAGGTCTCATAGGTCAATCTCAAAGAAGAGCTGTGGTCATGAGTCAGTGGCCAGCCTTGCATCTGGTACTTGAAATGGCAGTGGGGAAGTACCGCTGCTGCCTATGTTGGCTCTAGTAGGAGGTGTCTTCTCTTTCCCCACCCCATCCATACTTGCCATTCTTAACTGGTTTTTATTGTGGTTGCTCAGGGTCTCTTCCTCCTCTAGTTCATTTGGAGTTGGTTGGTCTAGCCTAAGGAATTCAGTCTGAATAGAAAAAAAAAAAAATCGGGTACGGTGAATATGCCTTCTTTTTTTTTATTTTCTTTTTATGGTAGATCCTGCATAAGCAGAGCCAGAAAGGCCAGTCTTATCAGGTGGACGCTGAGGTACTGACCCACGATGTCCCCTACCATGATTACTTCTACACTGTGAACAGATACTGCATCAGCCGCACATCCAGTCACAAGTGTCGATTACGGTGAGCTTGAGTGGTGCACAGTGGGAGGGGAGAAGCCAAGGCATGTACGTTACAGGTTGAAGAAGTGTGCTTATCAAAAGATCTGCCAACAGCATAGAGAAAGTCAGTTTCTCTTGAAGTTGGGGATCTCTTCTGAAAAAATAATCTTGGTTTATCTCTTGTCATATGTATGCTGCATTTGGATCTCATTAATTCAGTGAGAAATGATCTCTTGTGTTGACTCTGAGGTACAGAACTCATCTCCAAGACTGAACTGGGTTCTGACCAGCCTTGCATTTTTGAGTGCAGCTGTGAGAGTTGGATAAATTGTGGAACTACCAGAGATGTTTTATTAGAAAATTTCCCAGATATCCTTGCTAAGGGCCTGCAGAGGAGGATGGTTTCCCAGGAAGGTGCAGGGAAGATGGAATGTACCTACCTTTGCAGAGAGGGTACTCAAGCGAATCAGGCTTCATTATTAAACTCTACCTAGATAGGGGAGTCTTAAAAGGCACTTCCCTTTCCTCTCCCATTTGTTGAAAATGCCTCAAGTGATAAAGTTTCGTGTTCAGTGCGTTTGTGTGACTTTCTGACTATGTAATCCTTGGTAGATTTTGTGCTGTCTTTAGTAAAACCTTTTATCTCAAACTTCATCAGTACCCAGGAAAGGGAAGCAAGCCTGGATTTTATTCTGGCTTATCTCAGGCTATAAAAGTGCTGAAGACTCCCCCTCTACTGGGAGGAGAAGGAAAGAAATGTCCTTGAACAAGTGTTCTGGATGATTTTTTTTTTTGAGTGAGTCATTCTTCCTCTTTGAGGGCTATATTCGTTTTATCTAAGACACATGGCAACCCTAGGGTAAGAGCAACCTTAGGTTTCAATGTGGTGCACAGAGCATGCATGTATAGAACAGAAGGTGCATGGTGGTGTTACAGCTGGCTTTATTATGCTGTGTTTAAAATGGCTCAAAACCTCTATTTGAAAGATGCTGTTTTGTTAGACTAGAAATACAGTGGGCTTACATTGATTTGGATGATTATCTGAAAATGTTGAAAGAAGCGTATTCTAGGATGGTCAGTATTCTTGACTTAAACAAATCAAAATCACAGGCTATCCTTTTGTCCTTTGTGAAGAGCTTTGGGATTTATTCAGTTGTTAGAAGCAGCCCTCTGAAGGATTCTACTCCATTTCTATTCTGGAAGCATTATTGATTAGCTTGACCTGGGGAATGCAAGGCAGGAATGTCACTTCCCCTCTATCATGCTCACAGAAAGACACATTTTAATTTCTGTCTGCTCAGGGTAGGATCTGAGCACTTGGTGCATGAATGGTGATAATGAATTTCACCTGCTGCCATTGCAGTGCCCATGTAATGCATCATCTGTACACATACAGAGTAAAAAGCAGGACTTCATGATCTGAAAGCCTGAAGTCTATTTTAAATGTATGTTAAAATGCTAACACTTCAGAGGAGAGAAATTCTCTGCTAGTCTGAGTCTGAAGGAAAAAAAAAAACACTTTAAAATGTTTCCCATAATTTGGACATTCAAATCTCCTGAAGCTTTAGCTAGATATGTTGTCTCTGCTGCTGTCTGTTTCTTGCCTTGCTTTAGCCTAAGTGCTGCCCGGGTGGAGAGCCAAGGCAGTTCCAGTTGATATTTCAGATTATGGACGTAAGGTAGAGGCCTGCTTCTGATAAGAAATTTGTTAACACTGTGCTACCTAGTGAGCACTCTTTCACTATTGCATTCTGTTTATTAGGGTTTCTGCAGAAGTGAAGTACAAAAAACAGCCCTGGGGCCTTGTCAAGTCTGTAATCGAGAAGAATACCTGGGGAGGAATACAGGAAAACTTCAAACAACTCGGTGAGGCATTTTCCTGTTTGGTAGAGTAAGGAGGTTACCTTTCCTATGTATGTTTTCATGTCTGTCAAACTTTTTCTTAAAGAATGGCTTGAAAAGAAGGCAACACCAAAGGAATCTCCAAGTCAGAAGTTCCTGTCATCTATATGTCTGCCAATTCCAGAGTGTAAAAGAAGCATGGCAGCTTAATGCTGACAAGGAGCTCTTGTATACCATGTCAGCAATTGGTTTCTGAAGGAAACATGAGGAGCAGCAAGAAAGCTGTTAATTTCAACTGCATGTGCCTATCTTTAAGTATTTCCTTTATTGTAGGTATAAGAAGAAACAGTGACACTTGGCAGGCTCGCTGGCTATGTCTGTTAACAGCCTGGCCAGCCATGCCTGCAGGCTCACAGTCTAACACAATTCCTAGTTTCAGTCTAACAGTGTCTTGAAGTGCT
The DNA here is from genome assembly GCF_000687185.1 of Egretta garzetta. Classification (NCBI taxonomy): domain Eukaryota; kingdom Metazoa; phylum Chordata; class Aves; order Pelecaniformes; family Ardeidae; genus Egretta; species Egretta garzetta. Next base: position 2,122,780 of record NW_009258260.1, read on the forward strand.
CCTCCAACTGCTGTCTAACATATTAAACAGTCCTGCACAGGCTGAATGTACGTCGTCATCTGAGAAGTGTACTAAGTGCCACCTAGCAAATAGGACAGGTAGCACAGGCCAAGGTGTAGTTTATGTCAATTACCTGCTACAAGTTCATTTACTAGAAGATGCACTTGCTCCTCTTGCTGCCACGCCCTTCGTATCTCACAATTTAAGTCTTCAGTGCTAGGCTTTTCAGCTTTCATTTTGAAAGTTCAGCAACCTCTTTTTTTTTTTTTTTTTTTTTCCACTGCAGAATCAGATCTCCTAATGGAGGAATATGCAATTAATCAGTCCATAGAAGACTCTGGAAAATTAGTTGCCCTGAGACGAAGACGACGCACTTTACACCGGAGTCTGGCAGAATCACTTCCCAAACGCTCCTCCCAACACTCCCCTGGTGACATGGGAGTAGAGTCCCAGGGCAGCATAATAGGTAGGAATTTTTATATTGAGTGTTTTCCAAAAGGTGTGTTCAAGAAAGCTTAACTCTTAAAATAGTGCAAGAGTGACACTTGCGTGTATGTTACTCTCATTGTCTTTATCTAAATAGGTGTGATAGCAAATGCTCTAGTGGGTTCAAGCTTGCATAAAATAGATTTGGAGTATGTGTAGTCACTTTTATGATGAGTATCTCATGAAGTCAAACCTTAATGTCACCTTCTGTTTTTAAAACAGAAAAAGCAACCAAAGCCTAAAATGCTGCACTATATCTGCATAGGTTTGAAAATGAGATGGGATCAGAAAGAAATTTAACCTGACTTGTGTAAAATTGCTGAAAATTTGCTTTATTTTTTCAAATAACTGTACACCCAAGTCGTGAGTTGATTTAAACGTTGTCACTCACCTCTTGGCCCTGTCATCTTGTTTTAGGGTTTTGTTGTGGCTTTTTATTTGTTTATATTAAGGAGCCCATTTCCTGTCTACTGTAACTTCTGGTCACTGAAGCATTTCTTGCAGTTCCACTGCCCCTAGGCATGACAGACTTGGCCACTAGCATATCCAATATTAGCTACACCTACAGAGATGAGGAACATCTGTGCACTAACGCATACCAGAGAACGGTGGATTTCATGACACAAGCTGACTTGTAAACACTGAAGAAGGAGCAAGTGCTCTTTCTTAAAGCAGGGAGACAACAATGAGTATAGCATTGAGAGAGCATTTGGATCAACAGCATGTGTAGTGAGATTACTTCCTGATTACTTAATTTTGCTACTGCTGCTCTACCTTTTCAGGTGAGTGTGTATGTCTCGGTATACATTACAGCTTTCATGTATGCTCCTTGTCCAGGGCAGGAAATACAAATGTAAGAAACTGGTTTTAGGAGATCAGGGAAATTATATTTAAAGATCTGCCTGCCTGCAGTGGTAGGTGACTACTGCTCACTTTGGAGAGGACGTGCACGCTTCCTCTCCCTCACTGGTGTCTGGTCTCTGTTGTCTGATGACTAGCAGATGCTCTTTCGAAAGGCTGTCATCAGGCCAATATATAAACCAAGCCGGTAAGGATGGGGCAAGTTAAAGGAGAATTTGATTTGACACTGGTTGCTAGGAAGACTAAAGTGGCCAGCAGAACAAGCGAAGAGAGCCACTTTGCAGGCTGTCTCTGCTAGTGTGTGACTTGCAGCCTATGTGCTGAATGCATGTTAGTAACGGATGGACTGTAGCCTTCTCAGGCTGTCTAGGTTTAATGTGAACATGCCCTAGAGCTGTGTTCTCTGCAGTGTACTGGGGTTGGGGGAATCTTCCTCCTGATGGAAGAGCCTGACTGTCCAGCTGACTTGTCGGAGATGACTGCAGAAATGCCTTGGTGAATGTTGGAGATGATCTTGTGCGCCCACATGATCTGTTATTTTTTTCCATCAGAAGCTGTTGAGCTATTCTGTGTGAAATGCTGGGCACTGACATGTATCTGCAGGCATCCTTTAGGAATGTTCTTCAGTACTTTTTAACCTCCTTCTCTTCCATGCCCTATAGGAAGGAAAAGAGATGCTGTAAGTAGGACCACCACCATCATTGTAGTAATGAGTGTCTTGTAAGTACTCACTTGCATTAAAACGTGGCTTTACTCAAGCTCATCTTGGTCTTTATCTGTATTTGCCTGCACCTCACTTGCATGTTAACATTGCACATGGCATGAGAGATCCCAACCTAATTTGAATGTATATGTAGGAGCGCTCAGGTGTAGGAGGGGAATGGATTGACTTAGGAAGTGACACATGGAATGAAAATGCTGACTTGCCAAACTAGTCTACCTCGCAGGTTTACATATGTCTGATCCTATTGAAAAAATTCTGGAATTTACTCATTCTTAGTTTTAAGAGTTCCAAGAGGACACACTGGTGTCATTCCTATAGGTTGCTATTACACAGCTTAAAGCTAACTGCTAAGAAGTGTTTGGATAGATCTTTATTTTTCAATATAGCACCACCCCATACCCTTCTTTCTCCCAGAAGGATTCTCTTTTCTTAGCTGTCTGTAGCCCGTATCTTCTCTCTGTAGCATTGCAGCCAAAATTGTTACAGGACTTGATTTTTGTTCTTTTCTCTCTACAGTTTGCTGCTCTTGGTCTTGCTGAATATAACACTGTTTCTTAAACTGTCAAAGATAGAGCATGCAGCTCAGTCCCTCTATCACGTCCAGCTTCAGGAAGAAAGCTCTTTGAAGTAAGTTGAATTCACAATCTTTGCTTTCTTTCTTCCTCACCTTACATCAGAATCTGTTTTAAAGAAATAGATTTTGAACAATGAAACTTGGTGGTGAGTCTTCAAAAGCTGCTGGGGCTTGCTGCTCTGCTGTGGTCTGTGCACGTATCCAGTGACATGTCTGACTGCATCTCGCAGTAATAAATTTCTCCTTTGGCAAGCTGTTTTTTCGGGGAGCGTTAACCTTAGCTTGTATTTATCACCCTGCTGTGACTCATCTTCTGTGAATATCATAGTGCTGATCACAGAACCGAAGTGTTCGCTTCATCCTGTGTGAACCAGCATGATCTCAAATGTGAAGTTAAAGATTAATTTAGCTTCTTAGCCTCTTCCTGTGAGTCTCCTGCTAAAACCCCTTTCTCCCTCAAACTTCCATGTTAGGTGCCTTTTGTATTTGGACACATGGAAGAGGCTCAGATGTTGCTTCCTCTCTTGAATGTGGTATTGGCAAGCAAGTTAAAAACCATAACCTAATCTTGAGTGTGGAAGTGGTGTGGTGACCTCCCATAGTGATCATCTCAGAACTGATGAGAGCAACTTTCTTCACAAGAAATATCTTGCCCCCTGAAGTGTGAGAACTTACACTGCAGACATAATAGGAACACATTTGTTCTTGGTGGCTGTTGCCTACAAAGGCCCAAGACAATATCCTCGAGGCAGTATCTTCAAGGCAACAGGGACTGAAGTTCAGCTGTAGGCAGCTTTTTATGTGGCTTTTGGAAGAGGATGCTTTCAGCAATGGCAGAGTGATGGTGGCAGAGCTCAGTTATTTTTAGGAAGGCATGGAGGTGCTTGTTTCATGTTTCTGATGTAATCTCAATCTCTTTCAGCGTATCCCCAGAAATGGTATCAAAAGAGGAGATCCCTCAATATGATAAGGAACAGGTTAAACATGTGAAGGGAGTTTTAAGAGATTCAATTGAAATGCTTGAACAGGTAGGTCTGCCGGTCTTTCCTGGAGATATTCTTTGTTTCTCAACTCAAGTTTTTTCCCTTCTGCCATCATAGCTTTTGTTTGATTTCTTCTTGTGCTAACTAAAGCTTTCATGATTCCTATACTTGTTTTATCCTAGGCTTGAATCTGGTACAAAGGCAATGCTCATGTTTCTGATGTTTTGTTGATTTTTTTTTTAGTTTTCCTTTGGACTAAGATTAAATATTCATGTTAAATTTTCTTAAACCTGTCAAGTACCTTTATTGACAAGATCTGTTGATGCAGTTCTGAACCGTGGCAAAGCAAACAATGGAGTAATTCAAAAGAGATCCTCTTGTCTAAGAAGACTCAAAACATAATGTTAAGTATTTGCCCACCTCATTATGAGGTTTCTTCAATCAGGTTTATCCTGGCTTTTGCTCACCACTGCTCTTCTAGATATTGGTGAGAGTTTCATTTAGCCTTGGTATCAGTGGGCTACCTAATGTCCAGTGAAAAATAAATAAATTCTACAGACCGTATGTTTGAGAGGCTCCATCCATACCTATGGAGTTAGTCTTCCTTCTTCCCAGTAATTTACACTTCCAGGTTCTTACATACTACAAGCGCTATATAAAAAAATGAGGTTGCTGAATGCTGTTGTGTCTCTCTGATCCTGAAGTCCAGGACTGGTAAACCCCTAGGCTGAAATTTTAACTCAGTAAGTGAAGGACAGTAAATTCGTACTTTGTTTTTTTTACTTACAACCTATGAATGTTCTGATTTTTAAGTTCTTTTATTAAATCTTAAAATGTGACAGAAGAAATTATTAGATTAGGAAAGCTGTGGGGGAGTTCACATGTACCTCTATCCATCACCAGTTTGCTCTGTGTTCACCCACGCACTAAAGGAGGGTAGAAAAAGAAGCCATTTTTGATACTCCTTATTCAGAGGTGTCTCTGCACACAAAACTGCTATTAATATATTAACCGTTTTGATCACAGCTTGAAAAAGCTTCAGAGTGCTGGCAGCTTCACTGTAGAAATTAATTTCCTGGTTTCCATACCCTTTTTTTCAGTTTCTCTGCTTAGTACCCAAAAAATTCCTAATTCTGAAGTGTTAAATTGCCCTTTGAATAGAGCATTTAAAAAAAAAAAAAGTGAGAATTCAACCACCCTTTTCATCACAAATAACACTTTTGTCTGGAAGTCATCTTAGTGCCTGTTACCTTGTGTTTTCTGAGGGTTGTCAATAATCTAAACACATTTTGTGCACTTAAATGCACTGGAAGGGCCAGGTATTAAAGGAAAATTTCATGCTTTGCTGCCATGTTCCTTAGGGTATTTGCTATGAATGTTAACTGTGACTAAAAATGAGTGGGGGAGTTTATCTTCCACACTGTTGTTGTCTGGTGGGGTGGTAAGACTTGATCGTACTGGACTGTTAGTAATTATAAACTGCATGGACGTTAACTGTGACTAAAAATGAGTGGGGGGGGTTTATCTTCCGCACTGTTGTTGTCTGGTGGGGTGGTAAGGCTTGATTGTACTGGACTGTTAGTAATTATAAACTGCATGGAGTATAGCTGTTAGGAGAGCACAGCGGGGCAACTGTTTGTGGAAAGAAGGAGGAGAAAATGGCATGAAATCTTTAATAGGAAAGGAGGAGGGAGACATTATTTTCCTGATACCACTCACCCGTGTAGGAGACTAACTTAAGTAATGGGGGGGGGGGGTGTATGATGGTTGTGTCTTCACAGCTAAAGATCTCCCTTTCCATGCTCCAGAGAAGCTTTGACCACTTGAACAGGACACAGAGCGGCAAGACCGAGAGTTAATACCTAGGTCAGCTTTCCATTCAGGAGGTCAGAGGAAAAGATGTGTGCGTGAGGACTTGCGGGGAAGGGATCCTAACTGTCACCTTCGGACTCTTTACTATTTGGCTTAAAAGCTGCACGGAATAAAGGTTGGGTTCTGCGTTCCCATAACCTGGATCTGTCTCTCCTGCCAGTCCTGTATCCTCTGAGTGAGCGAGGGGCAGTTGTGCTGCCGGGTAATGGGTCTGTGAATTTTGGAGGAGGGGTTAACACCCTCAGCAGGGAGCTGGGCTTGTCTTTAATGAAATCACAGGGTTTTTACGTCAATGTACAAAATGACCATCTGTGAAGAGTGTTTTGGAGAAAAAGAACAGGTACTGGTTGCACAGCTACAGGATCTTTATATGCTTTTTTTTTTTTAAGCCATGGGGACCTTTTAAAACAAGTCACTATCTTTAAGGATGAATATTTTTAAGATCAGTTAATTAATCAGGAAAAGGCTCGATATCTCTTTGCTAAATCTCTTGCATACTGTGCGCTCTGGCAGGCTGCCTTCTGCCATATGTTTCCAGCTCCCCCAGAGAAATTTCAGCCGTCGGTATTTTCCCTCCATCAAGGGCTGCTCTTTCAGTTCTCCAGCGTGGTGTGCCCACTGACGATGCAACACCTTCTCTGCTGCTGCTTGTTTTTCTAAGCGGGAGCAGGAGGATGAAAATGAGAAAAGTGAGGGCAGGGGCACCAGCCCTGGGGACTCAAACAGTGGCCACAGGGCAGCACTGGCTGCCGCGGTGCAGAGCGCCCGGGCCTCTCTGCCTGCAGCCCAGGGCAGGTGAGGGGGTGCGTGGGTGCTTGAGTCCCAAAACGAAGGTTCCTGGGTGAAACCCTCCGAGGGTTCTGCGGATTAGGGAACTTCCCCAGCCCTGCGTGTCTAACGCAAGCTGACCACAGCGTTGGTTCCTCCGTCCGCGGAGGGGGCGGCGGGGCGGGGTCCC
>NW_009258260.1:2130011-2133853 GCF_000687185.1 Egretta garzetta
GACACCGTCGCGGACCGGGTGCGGGTCCCGTGGTTCGCGGGGGCCGTGAAGGTCAACGTCAGCCTCGTGCCGCCGCTCGCGCTGCTGCCTGTCTTCCTCCACGTTGCCGCCCTGCACTTCCTGCTGGGGCTCGTCGTCTTGACGTCCCTGCCCGTGGTGGTGCTGTGGTATTACTACCTCACCCACAGGAGGAAGGAACGGACCCTCTTCTTCTTGAGCCTGGGGCTCTTCTCCTTGGGCTACATGTACTATGTGTTTCTCCAGGAGGTGGTTCCCCGCGGCCGCGTGGGGTATTCCCAAGTGGTCGCTCTCACCTGCGGGTTAATTCTTATGCTTGCAGCCCTGGCTCGAGCCAAGAAAGACCCTGGCTACCTTCCCATCCCGTCGTCGCACCGGGGTTTGCCCAACAACGGTCTTAGAGGGAGCTCCAACGGGCTCCACGGCCTCACCCCGTCGGGAGGTTCCAGCAGCCGAGCGGTGAACGGGGAGGCTAAAGGCTATTCCAGGATGTCGGCTGAGGAGCCGGAAGGTGTGAAAAAGGACTGGTGTGCTAAATGCCAGCTGGTCAGACCAGCCCGCGCAGGGCACTGCCGGCTTTGCGGCAGGTGTGTAAGGAGACTGGACCATCACTGTGTCTGGTAGGTTTTGCACTGCTGAGGTCGCACGTGTTCGTTCTTTCTCTCTTTCTTTTTTTTTTTTCTTTCTCTTCTCCCCCGCCCCTTTTTAAGTTAGCGTCTTTTTTTACAGTCCACGTCAAGTGGGGTTGCTTTTCGTTAGGTGCGAGACCTGGTGACGTTCTTTAAAATGGTAAATTTTTATTTGCCGTTTTAAAGAACAATTCAAACAACTTTGTTTATTGCAAGTGGGTTGACCTGGCAGCTGATAACTTCTATCGCATACTCCACAATTGCCTTTGGTTCTCTACTGGTTTTCATCTGGGGTTGTGGGGTTTTTTTGGTGGTGGGTTGGTTTTGGTTTTGGTTTTTTTTTTAATCATTGTTAAAGACTTGGTCTGTGGAGCGCTAGCAGTTCTGCAGTTAACTTGCATTAGCTCTCCCGGGGCAAGGGAACCCAAAGCTGCCTGCGTGCATGTGGTGCTGGAACCAAAGAGCAGTTAGGGTATAAATGTGTCTCAGCAAAGGACACGACACTTGCTAAAAGTTTGAGCCGAACGGTCTGCTGCTGTTACCCTACTGGTATGGGCTTGTGCCTATAACTGTTCTATAAAAAGCTATAAAGCTTCTTTGAATGCGTTTCAAAGTTCTTGGCCTGTGTCATATAGAAGCACCTTGGAAATCAGGCTCTCTGACAGCGGGGGGAGGGAGGAGGAAAGAGAAGCCGGTTTCTTTTCTTTTTAAGCAAAGTAATCTCTTCTTTCCTTTTGGAGGATTAACAGCTGCGTAGGGGAGCAGAACCACCAAGCGTTCATCCTTGCACTCTCCTTCTTCATGCTCACCTCTGTGTACGGGATTACGTTGACCCTGCACACCGTCTGCAGGGGCCGAACTCCCTTTGTGGCATTGTTCTACTGCCCCGGGGCCTATTCTGACTACAGGTGAGACGTCTGTCTGGGAGAGAGCTGGGGTGGGAGCAGGCTCGGTCAGGCAGCTTAGCTCCTGTTCCTCATTCTGTGCTCTAAACCAATGCTGTCGGCTGTCAAACCTGACCAAAAAGTGCTCCCTAAAAAGCTCTGGAAAGCAGGGATGCATCGCTGCTTTCGCCAAGGTGGGGAGCCTGGGAACGAGGAGAGAGCTCACCATTTACTTAGAAAAAGTGGTTGGAGGAGCTGGGATTTTAAGGCTTTATTTATCGTGTCCTATATAGATACACCCTTAAGTATGTTTGCCCCCGGATGCAGGTAACAGTCTGACAGTCTGGAATCCGTGTGCTACCTCTCCCTCTCATCCCTCACTGTTGATCTAGTGACTGTCCCCCCCAGTTATCTGCTTAGAGCAGACGGCGTTAATGTGCCTGGTCTGGCGGGGAGGGTGGTGAGAAGCGTTGGACGCGAGTTCAGAGGCTGGCGCTACCACCGATGGGCAGAGTACGCTAGCGCAGGTGACTCTGCCGCCTTCTGCACTCCGTTCCACGAGCTGTCGAGCGTGAGCATCGTTGTGTCCTTAAATAAGGACCAAGTACTGTTACGACAGTAGGAGTAAAGAGCTAGGTAGCACGATAGCGTGCAAGAGTAGCTCTGGTAGCGCTAAAAGCTCTCATTAAGTAAGCCCTGAAGCTTTAATTTTGAGCAAGCCGTTAAGGATTATCTGATGAAAGCAGCAAAGTGAGATCACTGTGGCAGATGTAGGCAGGGATTTGAAAGGATAGTGATTACCAGGGAAAGTCACTCTAAAGCAGCTGCTCCAAAACTAAATGGCTTCCTTCCCATCTTTTTCCCTGCTGCCAGCTCTGCTCTGTCGTTCACCTGTGTGTGGTACTGTGCCATTGTAACAGCTGGCATGGGATACATCCTCCTTATCCAGCTGTTGAACATCAGCTACAACGTGACCGAGAGGGAAGCTCGGCTGGCTCTGCGGGACAACACTGGGCGCAGGCTCCTGGGTGGGTTAGTGATAGACACTGGCCAGTATAACAGGGGGTTCCTATGCAACTGGGGCCATTTCTTGAGCCTGGGGTCTTCTCCTCCACAGCGCTCTGCTGAAGACATCGTGTGACGCCCCTCTTTCTGCAGATGACGTTGACTGACTGACTTTAGCAGGGGAACGGCCCCTTCCTCTAGGACTCCCTCCTCCCACACCCTTCCTTTGTGGTCGGTGTATGGGCTGCCTATCCCGTCACTGACAGCATCAGAGGCTTTCCCAGGCAGAGTGGTTCTTCGCGTGCTGTCAGCCAGCAATAGGATGCAGAAAGCAGTAAGCCATATGCACAAACCTGGAGAGAAGGAGCCTGCTGCCTTTTTCCACTGTGGGAAGCTTTCTGCAGCTCAGCTCAAGTTTTGAGAACTTGAGTTTTCGTTAGGCGTGAACCCTGGCATCAAGAGGAACTCACTGCTGGACTTCAGAGCATGAACTGGTTCCTGCAGAGGTTAAGGAATCCCTGGCTCGTACTTACGTGCAACATTTCAGAGATGCCAGGGGGGTGAAATTTTGATACAGATAACAGATGGACCGCTGCAGAAGCCAGGCTCTTTAGCTAAAAGAGACTGTCTAGGCAGTCACTGAACAGCTCCCTCCTCTCTGGTGCATTTATTCTTTTTTTCTTTTCTATCTTCTATTCCATCCACCTGTATACATGCTTGTTTTAAGTGCCTTTGTGAGCAACGTTCCTGTAGGACTTTGTAAGATCCCTTCACCTCTTGACCCCTAAAGTTGTTATTCCATCCCTGTCTGTCTGACTGGGTGAGAAGACACTGTTCTCTTCGATCTCATTGTTCTTTCTGCAAGCTGGGTCTGTGTTGGTTTGAAGGCTTGGTTCATCTTCCCTCAAAGTGTTTCTGCTCTCATTGTGGACTGTGATGTGAGACAGCAGGTAAATATACCAAGTAAGAAGGAGATGTTTTGAAGCAACAGGTCACAATGGACTCTGAGGGGCAAACAAGAGTGATGTCCGGTGTTAGTGTAGCTTTATGGAGACTACCTTCCTCCCTCCCTCTCTGGGAGAAGGGAGTCTGTGGGACAGCAGACAGTTCTGCTAACAGCATTTGTGGTCGGTAGCATCTTGGTGGGTTGTGTCGCTAATCATTTAGTGATCCGGTCTCCTCTCAACCCAGTCACTGTGGAGCTGCCTGACTGTAGATCTGTTTTCTCAGGCCAGGAAGCCAAAGAACAGTTCAGTCTCTGCATGTGTAGGGAGAGCTGTCTGGTTTGGGGGCAGATAACACACAA
>NW_009258260.1:2133932-2161944 GCF_000687185.1 Egretta garzetta
GAGCTTCAGCTGAAATGACAAGGTTTTGTTGGCGATAGTTTCTGGTTTTTGTGGGTGGGGGCTTTTTTGTTCCTTTTTGTTTTAAACCTTTTGTGTATGTTGGCCCTGCAGTAATATGAAAAGCCTGGGACCATGGCACAAGAGTTACAGGTTGGGCCCAAGATGCAGAAGCACAGGGAAGAGCCTTGTCCTAGCTACTGATGTTTGTGCAGCACACACAGATCGCACCTACCCCTGACTCCGCTTGCACGGCAGGCAGCTGGGGGATGTTGGCTGAGTGATGCAAATTCACCGTGCGCTGCCGTGCATTATCTCTGAAGAACGGGTGGATGGTGTGTGGTGCCAAAAGGTAGCAGGGTTGGGGGGTGTCCCTTGAAATCCCTGCCGTATTTGGTGTGTGTGCTCCTGATTAAGTGTCCCAGATTAAGGTGAAGACCATGTCCCTCCTTGCGCTGTTTGGTTTCCTCGAGTGGCGCTTTCTGGAGGAGCAGCTGCTCTTGGAATGTGGCTGTGCAGAAAGAGTTACTGGCTTACTGAGTAGCCCTTATTTCCTCCTACCCTTTTTCATGCGGTGAGCAATCCTTATAAATAAGGAGGTAAAGGGAATGCCTCCCTTGCTTCATGCCTCTAACCAAACATACTAAGAGTTTTCTGACCACTTCCCTGCCCCTAATGTGAAGAAAAAAGCACCCAGTTGGACTGCGCTAACTGTTCCTCTGTGACCTGCTGACTGTTTGGAGCCTGACCCTAGGAGTTGAAATTCACACAAAGATCTCACCTCCTTGTGAGTTGTCTGTAAACGTTTCCATGGCACATACGCATTTGGTGGTGCCTGCTGAGAGGAACTGGAGCTTGGCAGCCCTGTGGATAAGGATGCTGTAGGCTAGCAGGTTTGCGATCCTCACAGATTTCATCCTGCCAGTGCTTGGGAAGGCAAAATCACCTCCTGGGCTAAACGAACCCCTGCAGTGGAGGTAGCCAACCCCTCTGTCCCTGTGAGTTACACACACAGAAATCAGTTGTGCACCCATGAGCTGAACAAGCTCTGGGAGTGTTTACAGGTTTGAGATAAGTGGTTTCTCATTTCTCAGAGTCCTGCTACTCCTGGCTGGGAGAAAGCAGAGCGGGGTGGATCACAGATTGTTTCCCTGGCAGTGCCTGACCCTCTTGTGCTCACTCTCTCCCTCAGGCAGAGATAGGTTACTATTTTGCAGCCTGTCTGTCAGCGTAGCCTTGTCCCGCGTCTCACAGCGAGCTTTGGTGTAGGAGATTTCCTTTGAACTGCTTACACCGAGACTCTCTCGGTGGTGTTCTCCCAGGCAGCGTGGACTTTGGAGTGCAGATTAGGAACAAAGGAACTTGGATTAAGGTAAGCATTCCATACCTTGGTCAAGCCCACTCCAATATAGTGGGGGTAAAGTGCTAAAAGTAAATTTTATTTTTGCACTCACTCCAGAAGGGGCTGGAACCATACAAGACGCTAAAAGGATTGCAAGGCTGGGTTGTCTTAGGAGGAGAATGCAGTGCTGATTCCGCAGTGAATAGGAAGTTCGCGTGGCCATAATCTGCATAGTAATGGTGACTTTTGCTTTAAGGACGTGGCTTTTTTTTTTTTTACCATCCTGGCTTCTTCCTGAGAGGATTGCCTTGTGAATGCCTTGGGAGATGGGAAGCATAAAGTAACAGGATATCTAAAAGGGTGGAAGAGTTGCGAGCTTCAGATGCGTGCTTTGGAGCTCTCCTTTTAATAGCCCTGAGAATTAGCAAGAAGCCCTTGAAGGGTAATGCTCCCTTTTGCACTTATAGCAAGGGCAGACTGTTGTGATCTCTTGTGCACTAAAGGACAATTTATTTTCTAAGTATTTTCTTGCTGAGCTTGTTATTGGCCACGCTGGTAGAAAAATGCTAAAACCTAGGCATAAAGAGTTAGTCCTTGGGCTCACTGTGTTAGCAGCTGCCTAGGTCCGTGCTGCCTGGGTATTGGAGTAGCGGGAGCAGGCTGCATTTGACAGATGACTTGTGGGTCATGTCGAGTGTTTGTGGCCTTGAGGCAAGGACCAGTGTCTCACGTGTAAAAGTGTATGCATGCCCGCCAGCTGGCCCATGAAAAGTTCTCCCTGGGTCAAAGGAGAGGACTCAGAGCTGGTCAGAAGCGGGGAGGGATTTTGGTAATAGCTAGCCTTGATGTTTCTCCAACCAGACTTGGAAATCAGTTTATCCTGCTTTAACCATGACCCTTTAAGAGGCATTTGTTGTTTTACAAATTGTGTAGACTTCTGCAGACCAGGGCAACTTTTACGGGTGCCCAGGTTCTGACCTTACTGCTGTTGTAGTGTTTAAACCCTCAGTGTCCAAACGCCAGCACCCTACTGTTCGGTGACTATACTAAGAACTGTGCACTATTAGAAACACCCTGCAAATGGTGGCTTGGCACTCTTTTAACTGTGTCTTCTTATATCACGCTTTTTTGTAGGTAAGTCACAGTTCCCCACATTGACTGTTTCTCCATTTAACTTGTCCTCAGATGGCAAAAGTCACTGGTGAGCCTGAGTTGGCACTGCTTGTGACTCCTAATCACATTTCAGCCTTCATGCTATGATGGTGCTTTTTTTTTCCTTCAAAGTAGGTTGCTTTCAAGTGTCTTAATGAAACCATTTGCTGTAAAGTTCCTTTTGAAGATAGAATGGATACTGCCTCGCTGCCTAATGTCTTAATAATGTGCTTGGTTTTTTCCTTCTATATGAATGTATATTGCCTCATTAGGGCAGGAAGCGTGTGTGATTATGGATGTGTTTTCCTGTATTGCTTTCAGTTTCCTAGGATTTTCTTCCACTGTCAGGATGTTTGTACATCTTTCTGCAGACAGGTGAGGTGCTTTCTGAAATGTGGGAATTCAGCCTCCCAAGATCTTGTCTTTATGGATGAACTCTTCTAATGATAATGTGAAGAATGACGGGCTCTGGAAGAACTGTCTACCTTGGGGTATTTGGGGGTTTTTTTGGCTGTTTTTTTTTTTTCCACCCTAAGCTCTAGGAAGAAACTTTGTGAAACATATTTGTGAGCTGCTTTGAAAGGACTGATGTGTGTGTGTGTGTGTGTGTTTGTGTCCATTTTGCATTGTATTCAGTGTTTCCAAATGGATGCAATTATGAATCAAAATAAATGATTAGAAATGATCTGTGGAGTGGCCTGTTGATTTATGCCAACACGCTCAGCCAGGTCAGATGACCAAAAGCTGCCATCATCTCATGGCTATTTAGCTGTGAGCTGGACGTGGGAATAAGGGAGCAACAGGTCAAGGAGAAGCTAGGAAACAAGTTCTGCAAAAGTTGACCTTTGGGTTTGTTGGTGTTGGGATGAGACAGAGACGTGCTTGGCGGTTCTCACCACCCTGGAAACTAGGGATGTTCCCCCGCAGTGGGGATTTGAACCAGGATCTTGCATCCTGAGAGTAATCCATTATCAGATACTAAGTGTTTGTATCTGATCAGGTTCCTAGCCTTTTTGTCCAGTGTCTTGCTTTCCCTCCTACACCTGCCCACACAATATATCCAGAACCCCAAAAAGGAACAATCTCTTTCTTTAAACCCTCTTCTAAGCCATGCTTGGAAATGACGTGGGTATTCTCCGTGCAGATCGTGTGAAGAGATGTAGCTTTTGATCCTGTCGGTATCTTGGGACATCTGTTGAAAGGCAAGATGACTTTTAATGAGTAGAATCCCAGGTGCCTTTGATTGTTCCCAGAGCTCTGCTTTGATTTGCTTGGGTGGTGCTTCTGTCTGCTGTTCAGCTATTTCTCTTTGAAGGGTATACTTTGCACTCACTGACAACAAGGACCTTGCCCTAGCAGTGAACCAGGTTTGTAGTTAGGCAAGAGTGGTGTGTGCAGAATGATGTCAGGCTTCCGACACCCCAGCAGCCACCAGTTTCATTAACTCAGGTGCCAATGAGATCACAGTCTCTCCCCAGCTTTTATTTTTTCCCGTGGTGGCTTGCCATGTTGTCCCTATGCAGCAGGAGGAGCATGTCTGGAGTGGCAGCTTGTGTGTTGGGGAAGGCCAAGGTGCGCTACTGTGGCTGGTATCCATAACACATAACAGGTCTGCAAAGATGTGAGCTGTGGATCAGACTGCAGTGGTTCATAGACCCTTCCCAGGCTAACTGCCGTCCCCAGCTACAGTCTTGTTTGCCTGGGGGGAGCAGAGGAAATTGTTTAATACTTCAGGCACTGTTTCAAATCCAGTTTGAGCTGGGCCTGGGAGACTTTGAAGAGGCTGGTGTACAGATTTACCGAGAAGATATTTCTGTGGTCAAGGTTTTTGGGAAAGCGTGTGAGAACTCTGGAGGGCAGGTGTGAGCTGGGGTTGGGGAGAAGGGGTGTTTGTGATCATTTCAGGGTTCTGCGTTTGCTGTTGTACCAAACCAAAAATCCTCCCCCCATCCCTGCACAGGAGAAGGGAAGTCTGGCTGTGCAGCCACCTCCCTCTCTTGCTAAGAAAAGCAAGGAGCTGACAGGCAGGAGTGCGCCTGAGCTGTGAGAGTGTGGGCTGATGACCAGCATTAAGGCATTGACAACTCCATTTAACCAAGTACTGGAGCAGGAGGGATGCTCCGGCACAGCTGCGGGCTGAAGCTGTTTCCTTGGTCTGACAGGCTCTCTTGTTTGTCACCCTCCTGCTGGGAACTGGTTGCTGGAGCTTTAATTTGCAAAACACTTAACATCATGACAGGGATTTTAGGGGTGACCTGTGCAGTGTCTCAACAGCATCATCAGGCACAGCCTTGCTTCTGCCAAGGAGGTCTGAGTTGTTTCAGCCAGGTGTGGATTGACTGGGGAAGTTGAGGAGCTTCTTCATCTCCCCTTTGATTCTGACCAGGTTCTGACCAGAATGCGCCTGATCTCTGAACATCATCCCTTTACCTCAGCTGGATTCAGTTGAAGCTTCAGCTCAGTGCTAGCATGGAATTAGCAGCAGGCAAGGGCAAAGGGGCGTCAAAGTACAGCTCCTCCCAGATCATCTATTTTGCTTCTTACTGCTTGAACTGTCCAGCGGAAAAGCATCTTAATAGGACAGTCTTTGTCAAAGCTGCTAAGAATAGAAGAAAACTCTAGAAGGTATTGGAGACAAAGGGCAGTTTTCAAAAGTGAGTGTTGACTACTTCAAGTTCTGGGTGGGGGAAGCTGTGCTCCACAGAAGCAGCACTATTTTCATGGATGGTGAGTGGGTACTGCGGTGAGTGGGAGCTGTGGACCTCAAGGACAAAACACATCAGCATGGCATTGCTGGGGGAAGAATCTGCAGTTCAGTAAACTGGATGCACCCCTGCGTAGCCAGGGGATTGGGGCACCCTTTTAGTGTGTGAGATGTAGATTCAACCCCTGCTCAGCCTGTTGCTAGGGTCAAGACAAGGCTGCAAGTGGGCTCATTCACTCTACTGCTCCATACTCCTCCTATTCCCCTTACAGCTGTGGTGGGCGCCACCTCCAGCTGCCCACGCTGCTGCCTTCTGTCTAGCTGAGAAAGCCCTCGTGTCCTCAGCCTTTCATCCTCTGGCTTGCTCTCCTTATGCCGTGGTTCCAGATGGAGGGTGGGCTGGAGACTTGCCCTGCTGTGTTCGTTGCCAAGCCCCGGTAAGGAGGAATTCAGCTTAGGAAAAGGCCACCAGTAACCTGGGAGCGTAAGGGCTGGTTCAGAGGTGTTCCAGGAGCTCATTAGGCACTACATGGGAGAGGCTTCCAAGGGGAGAGAGCAGACAAAGAGAAAGCGCACTGCTGCCACAGCTTGCTGCCATTAGCTCTAAGCATGGCTGCTGGCTGGCCTGGGGCATTAGTTTGGTAGCTCAGCCCCCAGCTCTGCTCCTCTCTGCCTCTTTGGCTCAGTTCTCTGCAAAAGATGCTGCCCTACTGCAGCAAGTGCCCGTTCCTCCCCGCAATACGAGTTACTCAGCCTTCTCTCAGCTTGTCGCTTCCTCTCACAATCTGCCTTTAATGCAGCCAGATGGTCTGTACTCGCCCACCTCTGGGGCATTAGTTTGGTAGCTCAGCCCCCAGCTCTGCTCCTCTCTGCCTCTTTGGCTCAGTTCTCTGCAAAAGATGCTGCCCTACTGCAGCAAGTGCCCGTTCCTCCCCGCAATACGAGTTACTCAGCCTTCTCTCAGCTTGTCGCTTCCTCTCACAATCTGCCTTTAATGCAGCCAGATGGTCTGTACTCGCCCACACTCCATGCAGGCACCTTCAGCTCCCTGCACTTGGATAATGCGCTCGCCTGACCTGCTGGTGGTCAGGTCTCTGATCAGCCTTTGGGAGATGGTAAAGGTTCGTGTGTTGTAGAGGCTGGCTGTGGGAGGTAAGCTGGGAGTGACAGTCCTCTTCAGACCTGCTCCGGGAGTCTGCTCGACAGCCTGGCTTGTGTGGGCAGGGAGGCTCTCTGACCACATCCCTGTGAGCTCTCCACACGGACAAACTCCCGGCGCTAAAGCTCTGGAGCCTGCTGCTGTGCCTGGGCACCCAACCTGTCCTATGACCCTTCATATGCAGCACTTAGTGCTGGTCTAGGTCCCTGACCCTGGACTTCTGTCCAGTGCTGTTCAGTTGGCTTCTAACACATTTGCACCAACAACTCAGTTGTGCTCATTTCAGATTTGGGTTTATTGGAAACTTTCAGTGCATAAAAATTATCGGGTACAATGGATAAAAGTCGTTTTCCTGGCGTTACCCAAGTGCTCCTGTACTGCCAAATGCTTTTGGAGAGAACTTTGCCTATCTTGTTGTGAGGGGGAAGCAATTCCAGATTCCTGCCTTATGCTGTTGCTAAGACAAGACATACTGTACCTTAGCGGCATTACCCTGTCTGCACTATGCTGCAGGTTAAGGTTAAACAGTGATAAGAAACTTTCATTTTAATCATGTCAGCTTTAGCTTATGTAAAAATACAGTCTGCCTTTTTCTTGGATTTTTGGGTTTTTCGAACTGCTGGATCAAGTGAAAAGGCCCAGACAGACTTGTACAATACATCCTTAAATACTACAGTTAACCAGCTTGGAAAATGTTTACATGACAAGAAAATAGTGGCTCATAAACTTGGAATCACTGCTTGCCACCACAGTCAAAGCACTGTGCTTGTGAGCTGGCCAGTGCTGCGAACTAGTCAGTCCCTTGAAAAAGAATCCAGGTTTTAGACTGTCCATATGTGATGCTATGATCTGGACCATTAGCAAATATGATTTGCATAAATGGCTCTTCCCTCTCCTCCTCCAATCCAAACTTTCCTGGCACAGTTAGCCAGAAAACATTCTCCCGGTGGCCAAGTTCGCAGTAGTGGTTAGGGGGCAGCTGACAGTCAGGTCTGTGTGCTCTCTGATCGAGCTGTGTCACCCTACAGAGCACTGGCAACAAAAGCAATATGTTACTGCTTAAGGAAAAATAGGTGCAGTTCTGTTCTGTGCTTCCTGTGGTGGAGGAGGATTCGTGTGGGTGCTGCAGCTCTGCATGTAGAAGTGGTCTTGGCCTGAAACACACCCTGTGCTAGCTTTGGTTACCTAGGCCTCACTGCCACCAGCAAAGCGAGACCGTCAGGGAAGTTTCCATATATGCTTAGTTTATGACAGCAGTGGCCCCAGGGAGCTTCCTTTGGCTCTAAGACCCTTTCCACTGGACAGGACTTCCCCTTGGATTTGTTTCACTCAGTAGGAAGATAGCATGGAACAGAATCAGGCTTTTTGTCCCCTTTCCCAGTCTCCTTTGACTCTCTTCTGTCATGTTTGGAAGTCGGGGAGAATTTCAGCTACTCTCCTGCGTAGCTGGTTTCTCCTTTCCTCTCTCTCTCTTTCCTTTTTCATCAGTAACGGGTACTGCTTCCACGCCTTGAATGTGGTCAGCATGAGTCTCCTTAAAGAAATTGGGGACACAAAGAACAAGTAGACGACATGCAAATGTGTGCATAACAGAACAGGTAATCAAAAACCGACTTCTACTTGAGGGGAGAACTCCCTTAAAATACCTGTGGGATTTGTCCTTTCTGCTGCTAGTCAGGGCTGTGACGTGTTAAACATCTGAATGCAGACCACACCATTATGTCAATCATCCCAGGGAAAAATAACACACTGCCCTTCTCTATTCCTCTCCCCCAAGAATTTTGCTCCTCCCTCTGACAGGATTCATTAGCTGGTGTTTGCTTAGCGCTCTGAAGGTGGAGATGTTTCTTGAAGAATAAACAGGGTCTGTGAAAGCAGTTTCTTCAGGAAAAACGCAGGCTTGTTTGGTCCACACCAACCATTGGGTTGGTGGCAACTGGGCTCCAATTCTTACCTGATTTCAATCACCCCACCAAAGGTGCCTTGCCCTGGGTTCCCATATGGGCAATAGGGAACAACAGTCCTTTCTAAAGAATAGTTTGCTATGTCAAGGTCTGAACCGGCTTTTGCCGGTCAGTGGGGGAAGAGGTAATGAGGAATGACAGGTGATTATGCTCCTAATATGAGGTCATACACAGAATAAATCCAGTCTGTTCCTGGGTCTGAATTTTCCCTGGTTCTTCCAGTTTGCTGATTTGTTGGGTTAAATCATGCACTGTTCTGATCTTACTGACACTGCAAGCTAGAACAGGTTTGCTCTGCCACCTAAGAGGTGAATTTAATTTAATTCCTCCTCCAAGGTGCTGCGGATCCTGCTTGGGCTATGCACAGGCGCAGCCTATTCATGACTGTGTGCGGCTGACATGCTTTCGTGGTGAGGTAGATGAACATGCTTCTGTTTTCTGACAGACTTCGACAATATTGTTTTTTCCTCCTGTTAGAATGCACAGCTAATGCAGTTATGGGAAAATGAGTGAACTGGGTGCCCCCAGCTCCAGTTGTGATAGGTAGAACTGTCTGCTGTAGTTCTCACTGCCAAGTCAGGCTGACGATGGCATAAACTGAAAGATTTCTTAAGTAGGGTTTCTAGTTGATCAACTTTGGATTTGTGAACTAAATCATCTGCTGTGGACAAAACAATGCAGTGTAATTCCTGCACAATCATTTGGCTTGCTATAATTGTACTTAAAGATTTTCCTAAGGCAGCTTTTAGCAGAAGCTGTATGGCCAGATCTGCTAATCAGCTTAGAAAGTTTCAGCCACTTATCCGCTTTCACTGTATTCTCTTTCAGCAGATTTAAAAGTCCTGTGAAGGGTACCACTGAATTTTCTTTTCCAGGCTGCATGGAAAATTCTTACCACAAACCTCTGCTGATGTCTGTGCACATCACATAAGTATACTGCATACCAGCAGTAAAGAACATGTTTCACATGTTCCTGGGGAGCAGATAACTGACCTGTCAAAAGTAGTCTCTAAAACAATCTATAGGGTATACTAAACCCAGGTAAAGAACTGCTGGCAAGAGAACACACTTACTTGTTACTGTGTTCGGTAGCAATCTTCAGCTTCTCCCATAAGGTACTCTTTTCCTCCATGATCACATCGAACCACGCCCAGAAGTACTTCCTCATGAGGCAGGTTGCATGGACGGTACTCGCTCTCTCCTCCAGAGTGGAGAGATAATCCTTGTACTAGGGAAGGAGCACAGAGAAAGAGGCGAGAGTGGCTTCTTTCTCCCAACCCCCAGCTCAATGAGCAGAAATTGAGCGATGGCTGAGACGGTGGCAGTGAAGGGTAACGGGGACAGGAGTGGAGGAAGATCAGCAGGGAAGCAGGCTGAGAAAGTGCAGAGGTTGGAGGTAGGGAGCAGTACGTAGGGGAGTGTCCTGGGTGGAGGAGACCAATGGAGAGTGGAGAGCAGAAAGAAGGTCTCTGAAGAAGGGAATGATGTTGCTGGAAGGGGGACAGTGTAACTCAGCAGAGGTTGCGCTGCAGGTGTGTGAAGTGGCACTGTGGTGAGGAGAAAGCGTGGCAGCAGCTAGCGCGCTTGGTATTGTTTCTTCACTGTGCTACACACAAACCTTTAGCCAGTTTCTGAAACCCCATCTCAGCAACGTATGGGAATGGAAGTCCTCTGCCCGAGACACCTTCTCTGCGAGGCTCCCCTGGGTGTGCTGGAGCCAAGCCATCAGGCATTTCTTCTGCAGGCCCAAGCAGTGGTGCCTTTGTGCCACCTAAGTAAAGGCAGCAGAGGCAGCAGCTAGTTACTTGGACTAGTGACTATGTAAACATAAACCTACAGAAAACTGGGTACACTAGAAAATTACCTCAGCTTTTTGGTGCCCTCAAAATGCAGATGTCTGACAGCTGGAATAACTTACAGGATAGTTTCCCACAAAGAAGGGTCAGCATAAGGAACAAGACCAGTCTTTCTATCAGGCTACTGCTGCATCACTTCTAGTGAAGATCCTTTTGAATTAGATGCTCAGTTTAACCTATTGTGAATGGAGCAGAGGTGTGGCCTATAGCAGTTTAGTCCAACGCTGTCCATAACACTGACCACCAGGGTGGACTTAAGGAGAGCAGCTGCTATCCCTCTCTTTCTTTCCAGCCGGAGGCCTATGTGCATGTGGTCAATTACTGTAAGCAGCTGCAGTTCCAGTGACTTAAACTGAAGCTTGCTAACTTAGCCCTGGGCTCTGGCTAAATCTCCAGGACACGGCTGAGTGTCACTAGTCCAACCCTGATAAGGCATGCCGATTCAGTCATGTACGGAAGTGTTTCATTAGCAATATTTATGTGTCAAGGTCTCGGAAGCTATGACCATTCTGCACTGAAGGTATGGCTGGGCTATAACAGATCGCTGGATTATCGCCTGTGGTGTCCTACCTCTAGCACCAGCAGTGACTTCAGAGAGAGGGAAAGCCCAAGTGATGGGCTGGGCTTAATTACTATAACTACAGTGGCTTGGTGGTGTCTTACTGATTAGCTTTGCTGTGGACAAGAGAACTGACAGGCTCATGTCACATAACTTCAATTTACTTTTTTGGCTGTAATATACTAAACTAACTCCCACTATGTTATTGGCATCATATCATGTGGCAGTTAGCACAGCAGACAAGTGGAGGCTAACAAAAGATGACTTCTCATTAGATTGAAATTAATTCCTTTCTCTCTCCTTTTGGTTCCTGTTTAATCAGCTATAAATGAGGATGCCACCCTTGTGGGTTTTTGATGACCTTTCATGATTATTATCAGATGGGCTGATTTAAAGAACTAATATAGGGCAGGGTGTGCAGGGAGAATTTTTGCTTTTTCCATCTCTTCCTGACTTAAGAGCCTATTAAGGTTTCTGCTGAATGCTGCATCCATTCTTTTTCCATTCCTGCCACGGCACCAGTCCTTTCCTTTATCCTCAGCACTTACCACCAGGTTTTCCTTGGCTTGCTCCTTCAGCCTTTTCCATGGCACCATTCCCAGCTTTCTCAGCAGGACCTTCTCATAGTGATCTCTGGCCTTTTTCTGGAGCTGCTGCTCTTTCTCCAGCCTCCTTTGCTTCTCCAGCTCTTTCTACAATACAAAGATTAGTAGTTTTAATTCACTCTGGATGAAGAGGATGTTAAGCAATGGCAAGAAATTGTCATATTGGAGCTGGAGGTCCTGACCTAACACAGAAATCATCTTTAGCAGTGCAGACCAGACCAGATATGACCCCATGTACTAGAACCTGTGGTACAAAGCAGAACAAACTGTCTTGAATATCCTCATGGAAGGTGTGATGGTTTTCTGGACATTTCCTTGGGCCATTTATTTCAGCATGTGGCCTTCCTCAGCACTGAAGTTTGGTGTTACTGTAGCAGAGTCATAATCTGTGGCTATCAGCAGTGCTGACATAGCAGGAACCTCCTTTTGATGGGCCTTCATCAGTGTGGGGAGGGGTGCTTTGCTGAGCTTGAGGAGGGCAGCTTTCTATGTTTATAGAACTAGATTGAAAACGTGTCCAAAAATTATTCTGAGTTTATGCATGGACCCTACCACTTGATCTAGCCTAAATAGTAGGGGAGGGTTGTGGGTATTGTGTAACTGTATAATATTATAATATTTTGACTGAGACTCAGGAATGAAGGTCAAACATTCTAAACCACTCAATCCAAGTAGAACAGTAGCTGTGGGTTAAATTCCTGTAGGATTTCAAATGTGCTATTTGGGTTATGTGATTCTGTTATTAGGACAGCTTATTTCCAAGTAACAGTAATGAAGTAGGGCTATTCCTAGGCTAGTTCCAAGGAGAAGATGCTTCTGTTCTTCAGGTGGAAAGTTGCCCTTGATATATCTGTCAGGCTTGTTTACTTTTAAGTTGTGTGTTTGTGACTGGTATCATTGTGAATGCTGGAGGGGGATACTCATGGAAGGAGCAGCCTGGAAGTAGGCCAAACATAGAATCATAGAACAGCCCAGGTTGGAAAGGACCTTGAAAGATCATCTGGCCCAAATTTTTGTGGGAAAGGGAGCCTAGATGAGGTTATCTAGAATATCTAGCCATTGCATCTTGAAAACCTCTGGTGATGGGGACTCTACCACATATCTGGGGAGGTTGTTCCAGTGCATGATTGTTCTCACTATAAAAAATCTATTTCTTATATCAAGATGACACATCTCCCAGTGCAACTTGTACCCATTGCCACTAGTCTTCTCCATGTGCCTCCTTGTGAAGAAAGCACCTCGGTCCTCTTTATAGCAGCCCTTAAAGTACTGGAAGTATGCTGCCACTGTGGGGGCTTATGTGGCTATACCTCAGCAGTGAACATCCCCCAGCTGGGACCTCTAATCCTGTTGATGAGACAGAGACAGTATATACTTCATAGTGCATTTGGTCCACAGCCCTTCTCTTAATGTTGCCAAAAGGAGGGGTGGTGATACAGAAGGTGCTGTGCTGTGGAACTCTGCTCTACTAATGAAGACCTTCAGTTCCCATTACTCTGGCTGCTGACTGAGTGCTAGTGGGTAATGTCTCTTCTTCCCTATCCCTGCTAAAGGGTGCGGGGGGAAACAGGTGAGGTGTTTGGTCACCAGCTTCTGCTGCCTTCTCTCCTCCCGTCGTTTCTCCTGCTGAGCTTCCTTTTCCTCGGCCTCCTTCCTCTGTCGTGCTTCCTCTTCAGCCTTCAGCTGGGCCTTGAAATGAAGAAAATGGAGGAAGGTAAAATTTGATTTGGTGTATGAGACCTTTTCAGAGCACACAGACCTCTAAGCTTTCTGAATATTTCTCTAGTATTGACCAGTACCTGAAGCTTCAGAAGGAAGCAGACTTTGTCGCATATGAGATGTGATCTGTGCTGCATAATGAACTGTGGAAGGGAGAGGAAGGAGGGACTGTTCTTTCTACTACCTATGTATATATATCCTTCTACTACCTATATATATTTTTTTTTCTTTGCCCTAAGTTATAGTATTTGCCCACTCTTCTCCTAAAAAATTTAAACCATACACCACGTTATTTATTGATAACCTGACTGCTGAAGTCAGTTCTGTACTTCTGGGCTCTGAAGTTTTACATCTTCATGCAAAGCAGCATTACAGGTATCCAAACATTTCTTTCCCCAAGCACTGAAGATCAAAGAAGTTGTTTTACTTCAGTGCTGGTCATACTTGGCACAATATCCTTCTCTAAATGTTTATCTACTCCCCTCACAGATCCCACTCCACTTCCATTTCACACAGCTTTTGCTCTTGGTGTATGCATCAAAGGCCTAACACCCACACCAACCATAATGTGCGATTACTATGACTGTGTGCTCTGATCTCCAAGATTGTTGCAACCACAGCTGAGGAAACCTAACCCGATACTTGTCTGTCCATTCTATGGTTAAAGTGTTCTCTAAGGCTCGCTTCAGCCTCCTGCATGTGAGAGTGCATCTCTTTTGCTTGCAGAAGGAACAAATGCTGGTTCTTTTAGGACCCCAGTTCTGAGCTTTCTAATCCTCATGCAACTTATTGTCAATGTTTTCAGTAAGAGCTCAATGCCCTGAAGCTAAGAAGGCTCCTTTGTTGGATGTGTATCACAGAATTCGCATATTAACTATGCAAATATTGTCAGTATCTTCTCTCTTCAGCAGAGATTTGCTAGAAAGATGCAGGATTTTTACTAGGTCAGATTGCAGGTCCGTAAGCTGCACATGACCAGACAGGAAAGGCAGGGGAAGGGAAACCCACCATTACCAGGTCCAGTCAAGGGGATCTCTGCATGCACTTCTACCCTTCCCATCCTCATTGAGGGCAAGTTATGGTCATGAGGTAGGTGTGAGAGAAGTGGTTGGAGGTTGGTAAGAGAGGCTGCTTCTAGAATTGCAATTGCATCAACATGAAGTCTCTGCCTGTGATATGGCAGGGCTAGTGGGGTCACTGAATGCAAATGCAGCAATAACAACTACTTCTGATGTGTGCCAGACATATGCTTCCTCACAAGCTATAAAACTCCTGTTTTGGATAAAAGGCCTTGGTCCCTGACTCTGGGGTTAAAACAGCATTTCTTGTAACTGGAATGGTGTGAAAGAGACTTGTATTTAATTTTCCACTTTCCTTACCAATTTTTCCTCTTCTCTTTGTTGTTTGGCTTCTTCTAGTTTCCTCCTCCGTTCTGCCCGCTGAGTTGCTCTCTCCTCCATAGCTACATAAACAGAGGACATAAGGATTAGTGGAAATGAGCTGTAGGATAATGACAGAAGTTTGGTGAACAAGGATGACCACTTCACTCTACTGCCAGGCCCCCGTTGACCTGGCAATGCCAGCACAAAGGGACTTGCTTTCTGCTGTCTCTTACGGCTGGCAGTGTCATGAATGAGGAACCCATAAACATTTGTAAGATCATTCAGGACTATCCAAATTAGATTCACTCCACCCTCCTTGACTGACAGTCACAGCCATGAGGTTCAGTTATGAAAGGAGCTGTGTCCAGAGGGTTTATCCCCATCTTCCCTGATTGAGTGCTGAGGCTCAGGGCACCTGATTTAGCAGCAATTGCTATGAGGCCTCTAGTAAGCTCCAATTGCTTATTTAAAGAGTGACTTCATGATGGAAAGCATCCCTGCCACAGTGACACACAGGTACTTGGTTCCACTAGTGAGAAACTACTGCTTAATGTTTCTTTTGGGAGATAAATTGCAATGCAGTGATCTTGCTGGCCATCAGTGAAGGTGTTACAGTGTTGATATGTGACCACACAGAACATGCAGTGGAGTTGAGACCCTGTGCTCACTTCTTCTGAAGTCACAAATGAAGCACAGGCTGGAGCAATCGATAACTGGGGGGCATTTAAGTGTTTTGACCACAATAGTTTTCCTCAGTTTCTTTTCTCCTCTCAGCTGTCCTGGGATTCTCAGCTGCCAAGAGAAAATCATCTAGTGATTAACTTTGTCATTACATTTTTGGGGGATTTTCAAACAAAACCACTTGAGTGCGCCGAAAATACACTTACTGCCCCTAAGCTGTATGGAGTTCAGGCAAATCAGAGTGAGTGATGGCTTGGACTAGGTAGCATTGGAGCTGAACACAATCAGTTAATGAAAGGCAACTACTAATGCCCAGCTATTAAGGCCAAAAAGCTCTGGTGATCCCAAAACTGTTAAAACATCACAGTGATCACATTCCAGTCTTTCATGCTGACTGTGACCACCACCCCCCCCACCCCCTCCCAAGTTGATATGGAAGAACGTAACCCAGGGATATAACAGAACCTGATCATAATTTACTGCATGAAAAGGCTGTGCTGCATGTTTAACGTGTATATGCTGTTCCAGTGTGGCCAGAGAAGGGGAGATATCTCACAGAAGGCAGGGATCTGGAGCTCCTTCCCCAGCCTAGCTACTGTTGTCTCACAAAACCTTGGGTAGGCACTTAATTCCATTTGAAATCTCAATACCTCTGTCAAAGTTAGATGAAAATGACTGGTCACTTAAGTGTTACCTGGATGTGCAATGAAGGGAATAAGATTGACAGCAAATCCCTGTAGAGCTTCTCTGAGTCTTGTCACACCAGAAACAATCACAAGTGTTAGGAGTAACTGCTACCACAGCGTACCAAGTGTGGACCTGAGGGCCTTGCAGTGGCCTAGGTTTTACAGATGCACAACCTGGGCATGAAAACATCTCACCCTCTCACAGCAGTGGTCAGGCTGGGAAAGAGAGTGCTGAGTTTTACTTGCATACTGTCATCAACCAGCAAGGTTGAGGTGAAGAAAGAGAGAGGTTCCCAGACAAGCTGTTGAGAAAAGTCATCTGGAATGGTCTTTGCTATCTAAAGCAATACCTTTCAGTATGGGATGAGCTGAGGTCAGCTGGCTGGAGGGTCTCCTGCCTTGCATCACTGCCCTTGTGTTTTCTGGCTGATGAGAAACAGGTGGACTATGAAAGAGTAAAGAAATTCATCAATGAATGTGGTCAAACAGTGTCTCACACCTACCACCTATGGTTTAGAAACAGGCCTGTAGTTTCTAATCTCCATTGTGCCACATTTTCATTCTGAATCCCTGATACACCTTTCTTCTGCTTGAAATGGGATTAATGATGCATCCTTGCAAAGGAGCTGAGTACCCAGGGCTGCTGCATGTTCTGAAATACTAAGCATGACACACTTTTTTCCCCAACTAAATCCCTGCTGCTACTATGTGTAACACTCTAGCGTTGCTGTTTCTAAGTGGATCCTGTATGGATCACATGGTGTTGAGCCACTGCAAAAAGGGAGAAGGACAGAGAACTGTGGCCAGCCTGATACTACCCTTGAGGCCAAGTCACAGGTGAGAGGAAGAGCAGAGAGTGCTAGCATGACTGAAGTGTGCCTGGCAAATTCTGGCTCAACTTGAGTAGGAATGAGACATGCTGACTAACTGAGCCTGCTTTATCAAGGACATATACCTCAAATAGGTTGTATTCTTGCATCTGGACTGTTTTTCCCTCTTCTGTTTTTCCTCTCTGGTTTGTGAAGCAGAGTTGTTAAGCGTCTGGGTTACAGCTGTGGCTTGTGTTGCCGCTTCTTTAGCTCTGCTCAGCCTCTGATTTTCCTGCAGTTCAAGGATTAGCTCTTGCTGTTTCTGAAGCTGCTGCCTCTGTTCCTCAATCAGACGTTGCTGGAAGGCATGACGGTGCTCAAAACGGCTACCATAAGCAGGAGCTGTCTTTGGACCAGGTGCCTGATCCTGATGGGGGAGAGTGGCTATTTGATTCCTGTACACAGCCTGGTCCTGGGCACTTGGGGCTGCATGTTTCAGGGTAATCTCCCAGGCAAGTTTGGGTTTTCGGTAGGAATGAGATGTGTGAGGAGCACCCCAGCAAGAGTGGTCTCTGGTCTGGTCAGGTTCCTTCCTTATGAGGCAAGTGTCAGTTGGCTAGGGGTTGAAAAAAAATGAGGAAAATTTGGCATTGATTAAAACCAAGCACTCTTCTGCTCTTGCTACATAATGTTTCTTTAATGCAAATCTAGCGGGATGCCTGAGAAGTAGGGTAATCTCAGCTATGCAATCTTCATCCAGTTCCTAGCCAGGGCAGAGGGGCCCTTTTATGCACAAAATGGGAGGCTGTGAGAAAGAAATGTTAAGAAGCTGCGTGCCATTTCACTGGGAGGAAGGCAAGAGGTCTGTCAGGAATATATCCTGACTATTTTGTTAGGGAGCACAGCTCAGGACAGCTCATTTCTCAGGGGTTAGCTCATCTCTCAGGGATTGGCACACTCCCTTTTTGACTGTGTTGTCCCCACTCAGTGCTCAGATGGAGAATAAAGGAAAAAACAGTTGTTGAAATGATCTACATGGCTGATCTACTGGACAGTCCGTTTTCAGATGGAAGAGAAGTCTACAAGGTGCTGCTCCTTGTGCCTCTTCTCCAGATTTGATAAATAGTACCATGAAACTGCTGCACAGCAGGGAATGAGGCTGCACCTTTTCTGACACATGGTCTTTCTCTGAAGAGGCATCAGATGGAAGGTCTGCTTTCTGATTCCTAGGTCAAACCCCAAATTCAGTCCCATCCTTCCAGCACAGATTTTACTAGTGCATCAAAAGAAAAATACAGGCCTACACTAGGATAATATAAGCACCATAGGAAATCAACTTTTGCTGACACTTAAGCAAAGAAAAAGCTTGACCTGTAATACGTGTGTGTGAGCTCTTATGCTGGGATCAGGACACTACTGTGGTACAGGCTTTATAGACAGAAAGGAAGGACAGGCTCTGACCTGTCAAATGACAATTTAAGGAAGCAACCTCCAGTTCTCCTCTCCTGCCTCCTTGTGATGTGCATTATCCTGAAACAGCCAGTGACAACTTTTTTCCCCATGCTTAAAAGTCAGAGCTGCACTAGCATGACAAAATCTCTTGTCGTGCAGTCAAGCGTTATTCTTTTTCAGTCTAAGCAGGCATCAAAGATGTAACTAACCTCTCAGCAAAGGCAATCTGGGGGTGGGACACTCATTGCGACTCACAGTACATGAAGGGTTGTTCTCTGGCAGCATTAGAGATTATTTATTTTTAAAACTCATCCATCGTCCTTCATGTTTGCCTCTAATTTTTAAAGATTTCCCTCCTGAACAGTTGCAGGCAGGTATTTGGGAGTCACCCTGGGAAAGAAGCCTTCCTCTGGACAATGCACTATCTATTTCAGATTGCACAGAAGTACTTTGTATGAGTACTGTGATGCCAATAGACGAAACTACACGGGAAGGATTTACCTTGTCTCGCCGCAAATCTTGATGATGGTTTACTTCTGCTGTCCCAGGCTTGTTAACCTCCAGTGGCCTATCCAGGCCACCCTTCCCCAGTGACACTGCCTCCAGCACCTGTGCCATCTTTCTCTTTGTCTCATCCCTCTTGATCTGCAGCTCCCGCTTTTCTATCACTGCTTGGCTCCAGCGCTGCCATGCTAGAAAGCAGCAGCGCAAAAGCCGTCGCCGATTATGCGCCGCAGACAGTTGTTCTTTCCTGAATGAGAAAGCACTTGTGTTATGATAGGAGTGAGGCTTCTACCCAGGCCTGCCTGAAACAATTGCATCAAGTACAGCAGTCCAGGCCATAGCACAAGTCTTTTTGTCATTCAACTCTAAAGGCCCTCCAAAGCCATACAGAGTTTCTCCAAGGAGGAGTGGGGAGGGCAGAAAGGATGCCCATTGATTTGAAGTAAGTTCCCCTAGGTCACATTTTGCAATTTCCTGTGTCACCCTTGTGCTGTAGGATAGGTGCAAAAGAGGTATCCTGTTCCCATGCCAGCTGCATAAGAGGAAGTGGCAGTGCCTCACCACACAGCCTTCCAGACACCTGCAAGAGCAAAATTTTCTCTGGCTGATAGGGAATTCATCCCACAGCCTCCCTTAATAAAAGGCACTGGCCAAAATGATCTCTGCTATACTACAACTGAAATAGGAAATAACTGTATTAATCAGGAATAAATATGGCATCTCATATTCTCTGGGGTCTAGAACAAGCCAGGGTGAGATTTCCAGGAAAGATACCTACAAGGAGAGTGAGACGCAGGCTTGTCGGAAAGCGCTAAAGCTCTTGTTTGTCTCTGTCCTCCTTTTCATCTGTGCCATAGTGTCTGGCAGGCTGCAGTCAATGTAGCAATTTTCTCAAAAAGCTACTGTTTTCTTCCTGCTGGCTAACTGGCAAGTCCCTTTTACAGTCCCCTGATTGCTGCACTGCCCAAGTACTGCTGCAGTAGGAAGAATTCCACAGTGTAGGGTCACTACCTGTTTTGATCTTGGAGATGAACTTCCCATTGCTGTGTCTCCCGTTCTACTTTCTGGGCCCAAGTATAGTTTCTCCAGGCTCGCAGGGCCTTCAGTTGGCATTTCCAGTCGGCAAGGGCTCTGGCTTTTCCCATTTTAATTCTGTGCTCCAGAATGACTTTCAGCCAAGCAGAGAAATGTTGTTGCATGCACTGGATGGGAGAGTTTCAGAAAACCAATGAGCAAGATATAGCCTGTCACACAAATGCCGATCCTTTCCACCCTTCCCCTTGTCTAACTTTCTTTTTGAGATTCTTTTCAGAATCCCCGCTTTCCACAATTACCTTGAGGGCAAAGAAAGTAATGCAGAGCACGTGCAGGTCTTCTACAAAAAGCAGAAAGGGACTAGAAGAATAACATCATGAAGCTCTACGCTTCGGAGTGAAACACACTCAGCTCACCAAGTGTAAAGGAATAAAATGGGTGAGGAACATAGAATTTCTAGAGACATGAAAGATGTTTCAAAATCTAGAAAATGTCTACAATGCTAGAGGTAAGAACACTTCTGTTGAGAACAGTTTGCAAATATCTCCATGGACCACTTTCCACTTTTTTTTAAAAAAAAAAAAAAAAAAGAACTCGGACAAAAATCAAGACAGTTCCTGGCATGAATTTATGACACAACCTAAGCTCACCCTTGTTCCAATAGGAAGCCAAACCTTTCCTCTATTGTGTAATTAGACTCGCTGCCTCTGGGGATGATTTACACAGAACAGCAATTTGCTATCTAATCTACCCCATAATTCTAGCCCTGTCACTGCAGACACTGTTCATTTTGATCCTCCAAGTGGGTCAACTTACAGGACTTAGCTGTTCCCCTTTTGTCATAATGCCTTGTTTTAATTGCATTCCTCTCATTCACTGAAATCTCCGACTTACAAAGAGGACAAAATGTCAATGCATTAGCTATTTCTTTCTGCTTTAGGAAAATAATCAAAGTGTCACTATTGCTTAGCTCAGCTAAGCTGTGGCTTTTCACATTTTGCCAGCTCTAAATTGTTTTGTGGTTCCACTCAGACTTATCTTCATAGCTTAGATTGTGCTGGAGAGAGGTTGTGTACTGCTAAACAGTAGCCAAGCTCAAATCCAGCAGACAGGCAGATGAAGTGAGCCATGAGGAGAATCACCATAAAAGCTATGGGATTCTTCTATAAAAAAAATTCTAGATGTAGATAAGTAGACACTAATGATGATGACTGCTCTATTAATTAAAAACATTATGTGATGGATGGTATTCATACCTGCACTCAGGGAAATTTATTCCCTTTGCTGAGACTGCCCATTATTCAGTACAAAAAAGATCACTCTAATTGCAAGTATTCGATACAACTAGAGCTGTTTAACCCAGAGCTGGCCGTGGTATCAGAATAACAAGGGTAAAAGAAATAGATTCCTATTAAGAATTATTAAGGTCTATGTGTTTGCCTCAAAAGAGCTGTTGCACTATCACAGAATATCCTACTGTACCCAGTGGGAGTGGATCCTTGAAGAACCTGTTACTGTGGATGTGCTGGCATACTTCAACTCTTGGAGACCCAGCTCAAAATTCATCCCAGGCCTCAGCACTTCTCTCCTCTCTGTGCTCCTGCACCAAGGTCTGCAAGGCAATCTTTAAAATAATCTTCCCATACACACAATAAGGGCTTCTCAGGCCCTTTTGTGCCACTTCCTTCCTTTTACTTCCTTCCTCAAGGGAAAAAAAATCTTGCTCTGCTGTCTCCTCTGTACCTCTGCCTATTTCTCAATTGCAAATGCCTTTATGTTTGCAGCTGACCTCCAAGCCACATCTTTTCCACAATTGTAAGTGAAACCTCCCACTGAGTACACTTGAGACACAGACATCCTGGGAATGGAAGCTCAGGATTTCTTGCTCCTAGTCTTACAAGATATTTATTGCCCTGCTCTTCTACTTTCCTGGTAAGAGAAGGAGGGCTTGAAAGAAGTAAAAAATTACGATAATCAGGACTTTTAACTTCAGTTTTGCAAACAGTAGCGGAGGGCAGGTAGCTCAGAGTCTCAGATAAAAGAAAGGTGATGCTCACTCTCTGCTTATGGGCATGAATCCTGCGCAGCAGCTCCTGAGCCTTTCTCTGTTTCTCCTCTCCTTGCTCTTCTTCCTTCAGGACCAGGGGTGGTGATGCAGTAATAGCTACCTTCTGCATTGACAGCTCCCGACTTTTTTCTTGTCTCTTCCCCTCCCTGCAAAGTGAACAAACATACAGATCTAATACAATGAGGAAAGCACTGTAGCACAGATTTCACTCTCTTGTTGGCCAATCCTAAGTGAATCACCTCTACAGCTTAGAAAGCTGCTGATTATTTAACTCAGCCTTCTTAGAAAACAGCCTCTGTCATGGTTCAGGGTCCCAGAGATTAAACAGCCTGGAGCATTACCAAAATATAGCAGGCAGAAGAAAATAGTAAGATTTCAGTAAGGCACTTGGCATGAGAAGATTTAGTTTGCCAGGCCTGCCTAAGTAAATAAATGGCATCCCTACAAGTCACATCTCTGCGACAATCTAAGCTCAGCAGAAGCAAAATTTATGTCTCTGCAGAATTTTCAGCCAAGAATGCTCTTTATTCTCTCATAGCAGAGAAAGCAGTGTAAGTGCTAGACTTTCAACACAGACCATTCTTTTCTTTTTTTTTTTTTTTTTTTTTTTATACTGGCTTTCATGCTGCATCTGATGCTAACAAGGCTGGATGTGGCCACAGCGTGGACGGAGAGAATGCACGGTGGTGCAAACATACCCCTGCTTTGTGATTCAGTGTACATACCGGTAATGGCTGATGGAAGGCTGAGAGTATCTCTAGCCTGTCTTTCCACTAATGATAAACTCTGCCATCGATGTTGGTAAAAAAGGAATAAAAGGTTTGGGGGGATTTGAGGCAGAGGAATAGCAAAGATTCCTTTGGGACCATCACTCCTCCCATTTAGCAAAAGGAGCGAGAAGATGTGGCTCTCAGGACAGCTGCAAACATAATGACTTCTGCAACTGAGGTATAGGCAGATGTACAGAAGAGGCAGCAGAGTAAGATTTGTTTTCCCTTGAGGAAGGAAGTAAAAGGCGGGAAGTGGCACATGTTTTTTTCCATGTCCCCCTCTCCCTCTTACATTCTCCATGCTTCTGCCATGGTGTGCCTCTTCTCAGCCATTTCCTTTCGCAGCTTCACTATTTCCCTCTGGATCTCCTCTTCCTTTGCCTTCAGGGCCTTCCTTCTGTTCTCCTCCTGTGCTTGAAGCTTGGCCTCAGACAGAACTGATTTCTTCAGGGCCTTTTCTTGTCTCTGAAGCTCCAACACCTTCTGACGCCTCATTCTGTTTTCTTTCACCTGGGAAGGAGGAAATCAGCAAAAGTCAAAGCAGACGCCACAGGCTGAAGAATTTGAGGTTCATTGTACACTGACAGGGTCGGTCACAATCCACGTTTCCCAAGAAGCAAGTAACCCTATCTGTAGCTGGCACTGACTGGACTGGTCCTGCTCTCAGACCAGGAAAAAACTCCATTCAAGAGAGTGAGGTTAAATCAGTATTACTTGATGGGAGCAAACTCAGAACTGACTGTCACGGCGGCTTTTCCTGTCAGCCTTTGGAAAGGGGGAAAACCTGAACAGATGTAGTGAGGGTTGGACTAGATGACCTCTAGGGGTCCCTTCCAACCCAAACCATTCTATGGTTCTATGAAAGTTGACTGTGAAAGCTACTGTGAATGCCTAACATGCACATGGAAACGCAATAATGTTTCAGCTAAACTGTGGAAGAATATCGTCGGGTATTTGCCTCCAAGTCAGAGATTATGGTGGGCTGGGAGAGAATACTGGGGAAGTATCACTGAGCATTTACTCTAATCCTATAATCCTCCATTTTATTCCTTTTAAGTGCGCTGCCTTGCCTGCTCACCTGCTTGTGTCTGGCCTCCATGATTATTCGTGGATCTGTGAGTTTTTGTTTTTCCTTGATGTCTTCAAGTCTAAGGTCTTCCACTATCCCACAGTTCACAACTTCACTCTGCAAAAGATGCTGTAGGTATTCTTGGACAGAAGAACTTTCCAATTCATGTTCCAAATAGCTGCACAAGTCTGAAATGAGGAATTCAGATTACCTTAGGCTAGTCTGAAATGAATAAACCCCTCTGTCTCAGATCACAAAGCTTAACGTAATTAAAGGGATCACTTTCCCAGACTGTTGAATGCATTTCTGATGAAAGCGGACACACTGACTGCACTCCATTTATCCCCAGAGTCTTAATCAGTCTCCCATTGAATATGCTAAAGCAGTAACAACATTTTGTCCATTTTTTACTGCCTTGCCTCTGAGCATCTCAAATGGCTGTATAAATTTGACACAAACACCTGCACACTAAAGAAATAAAACTTCTCTTTTGCAAAGGGAGACATCGAATGTTTATGAGGTGCATTTGTGCAGCCCTACACCAAGCTGCTGTAAGAGCTGGGGGAAAAAAAAGTCATTACCTCTAATCTTGTTTCTACTGAGCCCACTATCCTGGCCTCAAAGCAACTTTTACCTCTCGGTCTGACAAGCCATGAGGCCTGGCTCCCTTCCCCAGCACATCCTCAGAAAGGAAGCCAGGAACTGCTCTGTTGTGCTCTCACCATCAAACTGCTCATACTTCAGATGGGCTGCAGAAGGCTTTTCCTGGAGGACAGAGTCAACTTCCTCTTCTCCATCGCTCATCAGCTCCAGTTGCAGTTTGGAGTTCATCCAGTTACTGAGCAGCTCTTGGGCTATCATGAGGAAAGAGACTGATGACTTCATTTGCTTAAAAAATATACAGGTAAGTGTAAACAAGAAAGACTGTCTCTGGGGTAGTTATATCACATGCTGGGAAGGCTGTCTAAAATGACTGAAAGCTGATCTGCGACAGAAAATGAAGTAAGGCTAATACTTCTGTTCTCATCTTCCTGATCTATAAAAGAACAGGAAGAGAAGGTGGTGAACTTTTTCCCGTCACATATGTTGCAAATGAATTATTCTCCACCCCATTTTTCCTACAAGATTATGTGGACATTTAGACCACTCATGGGATTATTATAGCGTTTATCAAGGAGATGGAATTCACATGAGCTAATTCATAACTCGGATAGCTTTCATTATGTTTTACCATTGCACTTGCAGACACTTAGATACTTTCCACATGTACAGCCAAGGTTGCCGTATGTTAAATACAAAAAGAACCACTGTTTGGACAAATGTTTACTTCATGCATACAGGTTAACCTTTGCAAGTACCACAGCTCCAGGAATGACTGGTGAGTCTAGATTACAAATCTGCCAAGTGGCAAACTTCACAAGGGACTACCCATACTCAGGATTAAGACTGCAACTATAGGAATGCACCCATGATTGATTTGTTACTCCTCAGCGAGCTCAAATGCATAATGAACAGCTGGGTATAAAATCCTTCTGTGGACTTTATTTGCATCTCCACTCTTTTGTGGAAAAATGCAAACATTCCTTTTTTCAGAGTTCCTACTCAAAAGCAAGGACAGCTAACGTGGCTGCTGCCTCCACCTGGCCTTGCCTGGCCTCCAGCCTGGGTGGCCAAGCTGCTCCAGAATCAGAACGCAGGGCTGTGAACTGCAAGGCATCAGGAGCAGCCCCACAAGAAGCTGAGCCATCCTCAGCCACCCGTACGGCAAGGATGGGCAAAGAGCAGGGATTTCAGCAGCCACTGCAGTGGAAGTCATCCCCTGTAAAGGCACGCAGCTGATAGACAGGAGGAAGCAGCGCTCCAAATCTCTAGTTCTAACACAAAATGATGTTCCCATTGAGTCCTGGTATTTCTAAGGCAATAAAGCCTTTTTGAACTTCCTTATAAAGGGGCAGGTTTTTTTAAGAAAACATAAATCTAGTTTGTTGTTCTTCAAATAACTTGTGTTCTTTTTTATAATCTCTCAGGCCAGCTCAGAAACAAGGAAATATATCTGACAACAGAAAGAAGAGAGAAAAAGAGCTTATCACTTGGGGAAGGGTTACTTTTTTGACAGGGAAACATGAGCTCCTCATAACTGGAGTAAAGGAGTCCTTGCACTTCTCATATTGCTATCTTTCTCTGCAAAGTGGACTATGTGTAGTTAATGCCATTAAGTATTCTAATAATGGATTCCAGATAAAAGACTTTCAGCTGAGCTAGAAACAATCATGAGGGATTGGTAGCTATTAAAAGGAAAACCCTAGCAGAGAAGGGCAAATAAAAATAATAAAGAAACATGAGGAAAGCAAGCAGCTTTTCCACCAATTGCAAAGACAGCTCCTTTTGAGCCACTATGCTGTATAACGCATTCAGAGAGTGCACTGTAAGCAGATATGTGTATTCCATGCTATTAGTTGAACCCCTGATGATTACAAGTGAAAAAGCTGCCTTCCTGTATTGAAGTGGATGCTCTTGAGACTGTCTTCATTCCATTCTGTAAGGCTCACTTTTGAGTCTTAAAAGAATGGTTAACACAGATTTTAAAACCCTGTCTCCTGTCAGCTTTTTATACTGGAGATGTACTTCTAGCACTGATAGGAGGTAATTTCCCTCCCCTTTTTTTTTAATGTACCGCAGGGTTTTTTTTTCAAATTTCAGTAACTACCTTGTACTTGACCATACAGCGTGTCTTCAAGGGCAGTATTTATCCTTGTTTTGACCTGAAATCTCCAGGAGACAGAGTTTATCCCTCTCTTAGGTATGCTAATTAAGATCTACCTCAAACTCCAGCAATTGATTCTTCTTATGCCTTTCTCCATTAGATGAAAGACATCTTACTATTGACTGTTTCTTATGGTCTCAAGCTTTGCAAGAGCCTGTTCAGACCAGAACCACAATGCTGAATCAAGAACAGTTCATTTTAGGCAGCTTGTGGCAAGCTGTATTTCAGCTCACCTTCCTCACAGCCCTCATCGTGTTCTTGCAGCTGTTCCACGGTTTCCAAACTCGTCACAGCACCACAAAGCCCCTGTGGATACCTTGACTTTTGAAGGGAGAAAGCTTCAGAGACAGCATACTCAGAGGCTTGCTCCACTCTCTTTAATGAAAAGAAAACATTTCTAAGGATTGCTGGATATTAATTTTTAAACTTCCTACATCCAGAGAGAGCAAACATCAGTAGGAATGTAACACAAGACAGTATGGCTGTTATAAGAAATAGATGTCTTTTGAAACATGTTTCTCTGACTGCTCTTGATTGACTGGAAAATTGGACTTAGAAATGATTAAGTAATAAGCATTCATTAGTGCCAATCACAGTGATTGGAGAACACATTGGGAGAATGCAAACACCCAGTCCCTGGGAGCTGGATGGAGACTTGCTGAGTTAGTCCCCATCAACCACCACCTATGAAAGTTGGTGTCAGCATTTTGGCATAACTATGCTGGCCCCTGTGTAAAGAGTCTGAGTCATTTTCCCTCCTGTATTCATCTCTCTGAGGGGTTAAACGGTCCTGATGTGTATTTTCACATGCAGCACCTGTACTCCAGACAGCCCACATTTCCACAGAAATGGCCTCAAGTTGCTTCAGGGTAGGTTTAGGTTGGACATTAGGAAAATTTTTTTTTACCAAAAGGGTTGTCAAGTGTTGGAACGGGCTGCCCAGGGAAGTGGTCGAGTCCCCATCTCTGGAAGTATTTAAAAGACGTGTAGATGAGTTGCTTAGGGACATGGTTTAGTGGTGGGATGGCAGGGTTAGGTTAGTGGTTGGACTTGATCATTTTAAAGGTCTTTTCCAACCTAAATGATTCTGTGATTCTGCAACTTCTTCCCTTTGCAGAGAGGTCTGCGAGGCTCCATGAGGAGGCAGATGCACACTCCTACCTGCCGTAAGAAGCAGACTGAGGGTGGGAGCATGGGGGTACCCAAGGAAGTTAATACAATGGATAGTTCACCCTAGAATTCATTTTCCTTGATCTTAGATGGTTGCAGACAGAAGAGGAGGTGCTTTGGGGTAAATCTCTTCTATTAGTTGTCCGTGCTGCCCATACATACAACCTGCAGCGCAGCTCAGGAGCAAGCTTCCTCTGCAACCCATCGGTTTTACGTGTAACAACAGGGAACCTTACTCCTGACTGAGCCACGTGCAATTACTTCACCTTGATCCAGTGTTCCAAGCGATCGGAGTCAAACTTTAGCTGGAAATAAGATAAAATGAAAGCGTTTCAACCACCTGCCCCCTTTTTTTTTTCCCTTTTTTTTTTTTTGAACCAGCAGTTTAACGCTGCCGCCCGTGGCCCCATTCACTCGGGTGCAGCAGGGCCCCCCACACCGGCTGGCAGGCCACACGCCCGCTGCTCTGCAGCCCTCCCGCAGACCCGGGACACCGCTTCTCTCAGCCCGACCCTGCTTTTAAAAGCAGTTGGGACGCCGCGGGGCCGCCTTGCGCCTACACAAC
>NW_009258260.1:2162430-2182785 GCF_000687185.1 Egretta garzetta
GTGGCCCAGCTCACCCTGCCCACCGTGTGAGTACTGGGGTGGGAGGTTGGGGGGGGGTAAGGTCTGCGGGGCGCCAGCGAGTCCCAGCAACGCTGCTTGGGGGGCAGGTGGCCTTCTCACTTCCCCGGGTGCAAGGCAAAATGTCGAATTTGGTTGTCCCTCTGTTGCTGCCCCATCGAAGGGAGGTTGCAGCGACTTAGTAGGAAGCAGGTGAAGGTAAGGGACTTAGAGGGCTGCATAATTATTGAGCGTGTTTTGGCCAAACCACTCTTGGCGACTTAACAGGCATCTTCCCAGCTTTAGAAGCAGCCAAATCTCAAAACTAGTTAGGTAAGTGGCAGCCGAAAGGGAAGTTTGACATCATCAAGCTCATCAGAAGCTCTCCCCTCCCTAGCTTGTGTAGTTGTTGAGTGATGCTACCCAGAAAGCCCCACTGTGACTTTATGCTCTCCAGCAAGCCAGTGGTCACTAGTCAGTGCGGGTAAAAGCTCTGCCTTTTTGCCACAGAATAATTATGAGTGCCCCAGTTTGTAAGCTGAGATTCTTGATCTCTGTGTCTTTGGCATTTAGTTCTGTCTGTCCCTGCTTTGCTGCCTGGTAGCCAGATGGTAGCTATCAGTGCCTAACCCAATCCCTGTTCAGACAATGCATAAGTATGGAAACAAAAGCTTTAGTTATGAAATCACCAGTCTTTCTTGACAGTTGTTTGCTTAGTTAATGTGTTTCTGTATCTGGATGCAGGGCAGAACTTCATGAGGTCCTGGAAGAATATAAAGAAGGAGCTGCAAAATTTATAGGTAAAGCATGTCTGTTTGCTTGTATGTCTGGAGAGAGAATGCAGGTGGATCCCACTGGTGCATTTTTAGGCAGTACTGTAGGCAGAAAGATGTAGGCATAGGCTTTCCACGTTTAGACATTTTCTCACTGAAAGTGGTACTAAGGAAGACTTGAAATAGTATGTTGTCGCTAGTGTGGCCAGAAATCCCTCAAACAGGCTACAGAATTATGTAGCTTTGTTTTGTTTCTCTTTTTCTGCATGCAGCCTTCTCACTGGGGGCTTCAGCACTGTCTGGGATGGGCTTAGCCCAGAAGTTGAGACTAGAACTGAGAGAGGTTTTACTGTAGCCCCCAGTCACTGCTGCAGATGAATCTTGCCAGATGTGATTTCTGATTTCTTTTGATGAGGAGAATTAGAAATTCTCATGAAAATGGCCTTCCCCATACAGATGTTCAAATACATTTCCTGAGGGTATCTATCTGCTCAAGCTGGCTTTTTTGATTCTCATAAAATAGATGGTTTCATCTAAAGATTTCCAACAGGAAATCTTCATCCAGTATGAAGAATAAACAGGCAAAGCACCCCACATCAAATCAGTCTCAGCTGGTGGACACTTATGCCTCTGAGCTATTCCTGTTCTGAGAAGATGTTAGGGGAAGGACCCTAACATGTCGGATTTGCAGAAGTTTTGAGGAACTAAAGCAGCAGGCAGAGAAGCTCATTTTTACCCTGTTCTTTGTTCCTGTCAGTTTAGCTGTCGGACTGTTCTTGCTCCCTTTATTCTCCTTCCATTTTTCCATGTTAGAGTCAGTTTTAGGAATAAACAGTTTTACTTATGGGTAGTCAAATGCAAAACAGTCAACATTGCCATAGCCCTCAGCTACTGCACCAAGCCTTTGTGATCCTCATCAGTCCCTGTACTCCATTCTTGGAGCAGATCCAGAGTGAAATCTTTGCCTTAACTCCTT
The DNA here is from genome assembly GCF_000687185.1 of Egretta garzetta. Lineage (NCBI taxonomy): Eukaryota > Metazoa > Chordata > Aves > Pelecaniformes > Ardeidae > Egretta > Egretta garzetta. The sequence goes on from NW_009258260.1 coordinate 2,164,177, forward strand.
GGTGATAAGAATGAGTAAAACATTTGTGACTGTCCTGTGTTTTTCCTCTGGTTGTTGCAACAGATCAGTGAAGGCCTGGCTGCATGCATTATGCAGCCAAGATCACTGTTGTCAGGCTCGTGTGGCAAAGGAATCTGAATGCACAGTGAATGCAGGGTTAGCATATTGTGTGAATATCTGTATCGTAGGCTGAACTGGAGGATGATCAGCCAAGTCAACAAGCTTCTCTGGGATGCTTTGTCTGCGTGTCTCAGGCTACACTGGTTATAGGGTAAATCCTGTTGAAGTGATGGTGTGTCTTTAACTTCTATAATTTACAGACACTTCTTTGTATATGGAATCTAGCGGGCTTTGCAAGAAAAAAACTTTTGAGTTGCTAACACTTTAATAAAAGCTGACATATTTTTATGAATGTTTTGTATGTGTTAGTTGCACATACATTATGAATGTATAAAATGTAAATTATTATAATTTTTTAAATGTTTAAGCATTTTTGTATTACAGAGACCAAGGGTTTTTCTTTTTAAAAAACCCAAACAACTACATCAAAATTTTGGACATGCATTTCATTACATAAGCAAAGTTATGGCTTGGATTTCCAAAGAAAGTTTGCAACCAACTTTCAGTAAACTTCAGCTGCTTATTCCTTCAAGAAAAAGTGAAAATCTCTTTATCTAAAAGTTCTTGGAGGCTTCACTGATTTCAGTGACTATCTGTGAAGAGAAAATTGTATGTCATTGAGACACACTGTCTTAGCTTTCTGATACTGAAACTGATCTGGTAGGGATGATAAATTTCTCATTTGTGTAGCTAATCTGTTCACTCACTGTATGTTGTCCTTCCTTAGAAGTTCTCAGTTTAGATTGTGTCAAATGTCAGATGTGTCCAGTGTATCAGCTGAGTGGTCAAATGAGCCAACCATTGGGTCTGGCAAATTTTAGTAGCAGGAGTTAAACAAGAAGAAACATACATAAATCTCAAAAGGAGCCGTGTTGGCTGCAGAACCAAAGGATGTTATTTGATGGTTTGTCCTGATGCTGCACTCTTCTCCCTGCAGCTGGTAAAGCTGGAGAAAAAGTCTGCTGCCTTTGGTGCTGAGAGATCAAATGAACAATATTTTCTTCATCAGAATGGGTGTAATTGTGTGTGGGAGAATACCTTGTTCCCTTCTGCAGATTTACAAACCACATTTTTGGATTAGCTTTGGTTTAGTTTGTGAAACTCTACTCTGTGTCTGTCGCTCTGTTCCCAGGTATGCCAGACACAGTGCTCTACTGCTCCCTTCATGACCCGGTCACACCCTGCCCATCTGGCTACAACACTAACAAGGTACAGTAACTGTAAAGACTTGAAAGGGTCCTCTTAAATTAGGTCCCAAAAGAAAGCTGCTGGTCCTCCACTCATCTATCTGTGTGGGTCTGCTTATACAGCTATGAGACTTTATTTTTCTATAAAGCATAAAAAAAAAAATCTTTGCACAAAGAGGAATGTCATTTACATGCCCCAACTAAGCAAAGCTGGACACTTGCTTACTTGGCAGTCCATTCACTGAACAGTTCCTGAACAGTTAAGTGGCAATTTGGATAGAAAGGAGAGCTATGTACTCCCATGCTGCTGAGGTTAATATGGTAGTAAAAGAAAATACATATGTTTTAGCTTACATGCTGTAGAAGCTCATGGTGATGCCACTGGTAAGCAATAAACCTGAACCCCTATGTGTGTATTTACAGTCTGCCACAGGCCCACAAAGGGGAAGAGCTTGGTATTTCTTCAGGAAGGGGGCTTACCAGTTCAGGAGCGCGTAGTGTTGTGGATGTTTGCCCGTTCCATCCCACAGCATGCATGTTCCCCATGCAGTCCACACGCTACCTGCTGCCTACCACAGCTTTGGCTCGGAGGGGCTGCTCCTGGCACCTGCTCAGATACGGTCAGTCCCAAGGCCTGTTTTAGTATGGCCACATTTGGTGAAAGGTCACTGAATGACAGAGGATAACTGCTGCCATCCAGCTGTCAGTGTGTATTTTTTGATACTGGGAACCAGCCTGAGTCCTGTCTCTCTGCAGGGAAGGAATTACCTGAAGCTTGTCTCACTGTTGTGCAGCTATGAGGTGATAGCAGTGATCTAAGCCTGGGTGTTGCAGGTTTGATTTGGCTTTTTTTTTTTGAGGCTGGTGAAGACACTTGTAGCTTTGTTGCAAGGCCTTCTGCAGCTGGATCTGTGCTGGCAGATACTTATGAATGCTTTTTGAAAGCAATGGGACAGAAAGCGCTGGATTCTGTGCCAGAAAGCCTGGCACTGAGTGGATTTAAATAATCATAGAGTAATGCTCAGTTCTCTAAGCCGCATGGCTATTTGATTTATTAAAGCAGCTTTTTTCCTCTGGAGAGCAGAGTGAAGGTAACTAGACTTGATTACGCTCTGTGCCCTTTGGCTCAAACGGTTGTGACTTTCCTCCACCTGCCTTCACCAGCTGTTCCTTGATGCTCTCACATAAGAGGCAGCAGGTGCTAACCGGCCAGCAGGCTGCTGCAGAACAACATACAGGTGCTGTGTTCCAGTTATTCTGCAGGTACTAATTTGGGATCTCCCTCCTTTGGAGTTGCTTTTTTTTTTTTTTTTTTAATTTACAAAAATGTTATTACTTTGGAGACTTCTGTCTGGTTTTTTTGTTACTCAAAATTAGTGAAATTGGCTGATGAGGCCAAAAGTATTCAGGAGAGATGGACGGACAGACAGCAGATATGTGGTGTATTTGTGCAATCCTTTTTTGGTTTTTGTGGCAACCAGACAAAAATAAAATTGTTCTGCTCACAGTTTTTGCATCAGCTGATCAAATTCAATTTGTGAATTAATATGCATGAGAACTGCACTGCTTAATCCATCTCTGGCGTAGGCTAGGAGAATGTGTTTAAACCCTCAAGACCCAAAAAGTCCCTGTAACACTTCAAGCTATAATGTATTTCTGACAGCTGAAAACCATTCCTCGTTTAAAAAAAGTACTAATGGAGTTGCAGATGAAACAAACTAATTTCTAAAGGGCTTGAGCTCAATACTTAACCTACTCGAATACCCCTTTAAAATTTTGGAACAGCAGTGTCACAAGTCTAACAATAATATAACAGAAGTGCCAAGCTGCACTCCCAGGTCAATTATAGATTCTGCAGAATAGGATGGAACATGGTAGCATACATAGTTGCAGATGCTGCAGTAACGTTTTGTGAATCTGAATGTTCAGTGAATTGGACAGTGACATCTGCTAGCCCAGAGGTGTTCAGGTAATATAACTCTCTATGCAGGTGCTTTTGTCCTGCTTTAAAATCTTTCGAGGGTAGCATGGAGAAATGATGGAAGATGGGGCCCATGTGCGCGCACAGAATGGAAAGCATGTGGAGAGACTGAGAAGACTGTGTGAGAAATCCTCATGAGTACCTGCCATTTCTTATGTTGGCTCAGTTTGAAAGCTTTTGTGCTTGGTATTTCAATCCCTTCTTAAGTGGCTGGGCTTGGGACCTAAAATAACACTGGAGTCTAAGATTAAATTGCCTACAACCTTTTGTATTCTTTCCAGCGTGTCTGTGTGGTTTATATATGCATGTATATTCACATGGGTGGCATGGATTCACTGCTCAGAAGAGGAAATTGTTTCTTGGTGTTGCGTTGTGCACAGAAAACTAGCGAGCTGTATTTCCCATTGCAGTCTTTGCTGCTTTTCATGAGATGAAAACATAAATTTGATGGGAATTAAATATTTTCTTCTTTTTGATTTTTTTTTTTCCCCAATTCTGCCACTAATTAATGTGATGATAGGACAGCTGCTCTATCTCAGAGACTTCCAAACATGGGGAGAAGTCACTGTGTTGATTGTGATGGTTTCACCAAAGAGTATTCCAGAAATCCCAATTCAGTCATTTATCTCCTTTCACTCATTGTGCCAAGTGCAGCTGATTATCTGAGCCGTGCTCCTGGAGAACTTACCTATGAAATATCGTTCCAGTATCTGGTGTTTCACCAAACCAATTCCTTCTCTCCTTTGACCCTTAAGATCTGTTAACCATTGCAACTAATGTTCATCTTTATTCTTCCTTGACAGACGGTGTCCCTGTGGGGAAACTCAGGGCGCATGGAAATTACAGTTTCCAAGTTCATGGACATACAGCGGGCCATCCAGCCAGACTGGTTCCAGTGCATTTCTGATGGAGACACCATTTCTGGGGAAGGTGGTAGAAAAAGGGCGAAGAAGTCTGTGGATAGGTCGCTTTCCTTCCTGGATGGATGCCTTCAGCTGCTCGAAAAATCACCGGTAAGGTCCCAAAAATATCAGGGTAATAGCACTGCAGCTGCTTTTTGGTCTGTGCTGCATCCTAGGCCAGTCCCAGGATGTGATTTATTAGGAAATTGTCACACATACGTATCAGAGAATGCCCAGGTGACAGTCTTGGATGAGGTATAACTGGTAGCACAGTGGGTTTTACTTCTGCCACTCTCTTAATAACTTGCTTCCTGCACCAGGGTACCTATCTCTATTAGTTGAGGAGAAGTATTTTTTAAAATTTTTTTCCTGCTTCTGGACTGAGTGCATTTCTTTCACTTCATGCTATATACCTGGGCAAAGTAGGATCTTCTCAGTCAGATTGAGAAAACCCATCTTTTTTGCTCTGAAGTCCCCTCAGCTCCAAGTGAGGGAGGACTTGCTGGAATTTTCCAGCGCTAATCTTTATTTCTTCCAGCAGCTTTGCAACTTCCCTCCCTTTTGGTGAAAGGGGACATACTATCTGAATCTGTACTACAAAAGAAAATGGGTGACAGGAGCCGATATTGGTATCCCCTGAAAAGCAATTCATTGTGAGATCTGGTGTCTGACAACCAGGATAATGGCACCGGCTTTGTATTCTGCACTGACGCATGTAGTGCTGAGGGGCCATCTATAAAAAGCCGTGTACAGAGATGATCTGTGGTTATTGCCCTCTATAAGGGAGGAGGGAAGAATGGTACCAAAATTTTCAGTGAATTAGTGTCAAGGCAAGGAGCAGAATCTTGTCTCTCCTAATCACATTTCTGTCTTATGCTTGGACTTCACAGTGTTGTGTGGAGAATAGTCTTACATGGGGTGAAACACTGTGACTCTGGCAAGTTCCTGGGAATGCAGGGCTCAAGTAACAGGCATCTGGAGTCTGGGCTGTGAGATGTCTTGCGTGCGTGTCTTTGGCAGAGCGTGCTCTAACACTTGTAGCTTTCTCCTGGGCCAGGAACTACAAGGAAGTGTAATGTTTGGGGCAGTTGAAGGTGGAGATATCTTGGAAGAGAGGCTCAGATCAGCCAGGGAGACTGCCAAGCGACCTGTGGGTGGCTTTCTGCTAGATGGCTTCCAGGGATGTGCCATGGCCAAGGAGACCAAGTTGAAACTGATAGCTTCTGTCACAGCAGAGCTGCCAGAGGATAAACCAAGGTAAGTTGTGTGGGCAACATTCCAAGAAGTCCATCTGTCCTATTCTGAGGAGTGTCTGCAGGCTGCTGTGCGGTATCACTGTAGGAAATAGTCACTGTATTGCATAGGTCTGTGTGAGTGCCAGGCTGCAGACTTCAACCCTTGCTTCAATTTTTAGCTGCAGCTGGCACCAAGCTGTGCTCACACTGTGTGTTTGAGTATTTCCCACATTTGGAGAATAAAGAGGATTTTAATTCGAGTCATTTTTACTTTTCGTAGGAAGAATTACAGGTAGGTAGGATATGTCTGGGCTGCTTGCATTTGGCCTCTGAGGCCATGGTTTATGATCTTATGGTAGCCAGCTCTGACCTAGTACCTGAGACACTGAGCCTGTGAACTACCAGAGGTGGTACAGCCTGGCCCAAAACGACTGTATTCTCTGCTTGGAGTGGCATGGTGTGGGGATCATTGTGTATTCCGAGTTGTTAGTTATGCCTATCAGATCCATGCCAGAGACTGGATGGGAGTGGCACCATTATTGACTCTTACAAATGACTAACAGCAACAAAAGACTTCCATAAAATGTGTGCTAATATTTGCTAGTGGTTCAGAAGTGGAGGGTTTTCTTAGCATCACCTTGAGCTTGCTGGCTTTTGCATGGGTTGCTCGTACAAGAGCAGCTGCAACAGAATTAGTATGGGTGCTTTTTTCATCATTTCCTCAAGAGTGCTGCCCTCTGCTAGCTGAGCATTGCTCTGACCTAATGGTGTTCAAAAGGAAATTAAATGTGAAAGCGTATGTCTGGTGTTGCAGCTTGTTCATGCTTAGCGATGCCTGCGGTTTGAATTTTCCTGACAATTAGAAGGCTTGCTGTGTTGTTGCCATCCTGTCTGGTTGAGCTACTTAAAAAGATCCCGTGGGAGCATTAGAGTCCAATCTGCTCAGCTAACCTTAGTGGCTACCAGTGCATCTGCTTCATCTATCAAATAGTTTGCTTGTCTGGTTAAGACAAGTGTTTCTGACCTCTTTGTAGGAAGGAAGCTGGTTAGCCCTAGGGGGTCTTGTAAGTACCTTAAGTGAATTTCAGACAATTGTGTTTTCCTGAATCACCCTTGCCATTCTGGCTGGAGAAGTTGTTTTGCAGCTGTGTTCTACCTCAATACGAAATTCTCTAGAAGACAAACACTTCCTGTGCTTCACCCAAGAAGTGACTGCTTTTTGTGTGATGGTGAAATGATCTTATGAATGTACTCTAAATTTATAGTCCTGTCATGTACCTACAGATGCTGAAGTCTTTTGGTAAAATTTATTTTCCTTGTCAATAGCGTCAGAACCCTTGCAAGAACAAACATTTGTCCTTACCTGTGCACAGATAAGTGCTAAACAAGGGTTTTGATCATACATACAGAGCTGCTGTTCTAACTACTGAGTATCATTTTCTCCCTGCCTTGAGAGCCTGAAACATAAGACACTCATGCTGTAAACTTCTCCCGTCCTTATTCTGTGCTCATCAATTTAATTGGAGTACTTAGAAAAGTGACTAAAAATGGCACCTTGCGACTTCATTTATCAGCCCCTGTGTATTTTCCTAATTATCTGTTTAGATCATTGCCCTACATTAGCTTCTGCTGCTGTCAGCCCAGCCATGCACCTGCAGGAGAGCAGGCACTGCTCTATTCTATTCTGCTTCACCCACCCTCAGGGAAGCTGCCAGCTAAATTTGGCTAACAGCAGGATCTCTATTGATGGCAGTCCAGCTGGGCTCCTCCTGGCTCTTAATGCCATGTCCCAGGAGATGTTACAGCCCAGGTTTTTGGGTAAATCATTTGAGCACATACTGTGTAAAGAGGAGAGAAGAATAAAGCAAGGAACATTTATCTTTCCAATGACATTTCCTCCAGGCAGTTCTCCAGGTGCTATATGATGTGTCTGTCATTGGAAGGACTTGTATCTTTGACCAGCCTTCTACTGCTGTCTCTGCTGCTCTTGATCAAGCCTTTCTAGACTGTCTCATAAACAGTTACCAAGCAAAGGGGTCCATGTGTCTGGAAACTGGTAGTTCCTGGGGGCACAAACATGACTAAGGAAAATATCTGTTCTACGGCATAGATGTTAGATGAATTTTGAATCTAAGTGTATTTATGTGTGCGTGACAGAAACCAAATCACTTCAAACATGATGAAAAGAATGAGGTTTTTCCACAGTAAATGAGGGATTATTGCTGTCTTCCAAATGGCAGATAAAGAAAAGCCTGCCACGTACTGGATAGGTTTGCGGTGGGGAAATGGAAATACACAGGATTTTGAGTGATGACTGTTGTATCCACTTGCCTTCTGGTTAGCAGTTAGCAGGGATAAGCTACAAGTGCTACATGTGTGTCTTTTTCCTTCAGGTACCTGCTTGCTTCTACTCGGAATATACTAGATGTGTCATCTTGTATGTCTCTTACAGAGTCATCCATGGTGTAGGCAAACCAGATGAGGTGCTTGAGTGCATTGAAAGGGGAGTGGACATTTTTGAGAGCTTCTTTCCGTTCCAAGTGACAGAGCGAGGCTGTGCCTTGGTTTTCAGTTATGACTGCCATCCAGATCATGAAGCAGCAGGTAGGCTTCTTGATGGTCATTATAATTTTTACTGTGTCAGCCAGTATTGTGGCAAGCATAATTCATGCTTTGGAATAATCTAGATTTGAGGGTTTTGTTCCTGAAATAAGTGCAGTAACTACTGGAAAAACTGGGATTCCCCTGTCCAGTGTTGTTTTGAAGGTGCGGTATTTTGGAGTGAAACCTGTTGAGGCAAACATGAGGACTCAACCTAGGATCTAAATGTCTGATTAGCCAAACTATGCTCAAGTATTTCTTAAACACTTAGTGAATAGAGGGGTTTTTGGTCGACACCATTGGCAAATTTTCTATCATTGTTAGCAGTGAAGGCTGCACCTATTAAGTGGACATCTAAAATACTTGATCTCTAGAATTAACTGAATATGTGTCTGTTTTTGTAATATATTTTTGAAATCCCTTCTTCTTCCTAGCTGGCAGAAGTTAGGGACCCCATTTCTTTGGTCAGCTTTCCTCTCTGTCCTTGCATTCATCAGTTCATATCAAAACAAAAAGGCTATGTTCGTAACTCATTCCCTCATTAGTCTGTGAGATGGGAGCATGTGTGTCGCCCGTTAAAGCATCTATCAAATGTGTTTCAAGCAGCTGTTTTGTTTTGGCCTATTTATTAAAGGTTTTTAATACAGAGAAACACTTTACTTTTTTTCTCCTGGGTAGAACCTAGCAGCTCTTCATGCCTGGATAATTCAAAACCAGATGAATAGAACAGAACATCTTGTTTCTTTGTGCTTGCTGCTATTTTTTTAACCCTTCTTGTTGTTTGTTGTTCTTTACCTTGTCTCACCTTATTCTTAAATCATAACATTCTGTGTCTGTTTAACACTCAGCAGACACAGATTGTGCAAACAGTAATATAGATGTTTCCAGGTACATCTGCTTAAGAACAAACCTAAAAATGCAAACCTACAATGTTATGGGGCCATTTTTTATTTTTAGGATAGACTGCTGAAAAGGCAGGTGTGGAATCTAAATCTTCTGCGTTAGTGCTACAGCCTCTTTTGATTCCAGTTGTTCAAAAAAAAAAAAAAAAGCATCCAAATCCCTGAGCCTGATGACAGCATGGGAAGTAGAATGATCGAATGCAGATGAGTTGTCTGTCTACTAACAAAATCTCAATAAAATCAGTTTGTTCAGGTGATTGCATTCTATTCAGCATGCCGTTCAGACTGGGAATATTTTTTACATTCTATTAAGAATTGACCTCAGTAGTGCAGCAAGAAGTTACACAGTTGTTTCAGCTCTAACTCTTCATAGGTTTAGTAGATTAGTTTTCACTTGTCTCTTGCTGTTTTAATCATCTAAAATGGTATCCGTGTTAACTAATCTATGACAATTAAAGAAAAATAGTTGCTTGCTGTAGGAAAGAGGTGGAACTGTGTAGCAGGAGTTTTCATCTGGCAGGAAAGTAGCAGAAAAACCTACTGTAAGGTTGCCACCCTTCCTTTGCCCTTGCTGTCTGTTCATAAAAGGCTGTTGTCTCTATTTAAATCAGTTTTAAAACAAAATGGAGCTCAGGACCTGGAGAAAAATGGTGCTGAAGACGACCAGGATGAAATCTCCAAAGCTGACCCAGAAATTACACCATTTGAGATATTTCTGAAGGACAAAAGGTACGTGAGTTTGTGAGGAGGGTAGCTGCAGCTGTATCACTAAATATGATGCTTTTGTCCTCTGTGTTTGATAGTGTGTGGTCAGTAGCTGGACAAGAGACTTCATAAAATGTGAAGGTGTCGAAGACAGTGCTTCTGGACATTGAATGGAGAGTGTTGTACAAGCGTTCTAGCTTGTTATCAGGCAACAGTGTATGGCTGAAATTGCTCTTTTGCCTCACCTAAAGCCAGGGGTTTTCTGATCATTTATCCAGTAGACATACTGTGGTCATAACTGGGTTCCAGCTGAAGGACAGTAGGTTCACAAAGGTGGTCTGGGGATCGTTTTGATCTTCTAGCATCTCGGGATGACCCAAGTTAGATGCAGATTTTATTTAAACTATGGAGAACCTCCACTTTCTGACGGTTTGGGCAGCTGCAGAGCAATTCTGCAATTTCTGGATACTTCACAAAAACTTTGGCCCATGTTACCACCTGTCCTTCCTTCTCTTTTCCACAGCTACTGCTAGGCTGTCTGAGTAGACAACTGTGTTGCTTTGCTCGATCCTCTCTCCACTTTGTGAGAATGTTGCATCTCACAGTAGAAGGGAATACTGTTTTATGAATAGTGGAATCAGTAAATCTTTGTTTCTGATAGCTTCCTCCTTTGTAGACTGTGTGATAGCTAGCGAGGCATGTCTTGCACTGCAGCTTTTCTGTCAGGGAAGGCACAGATGAAGCCTTTCTCTGCTGTTAGCTGTGATGTAGTCAGAGTTAATCTCTGACTTACATGTGTGGCCCTTCAGCTCCATAGTGAGTTCCGGCACGATATTTGAGGTCCTTTGTGCCATTGCTGCTGGTCTTAGATGTCAACACGTCTTATAGCAGCTGGATTCGGGCCCTCAGGACTTCAAGGCTCAGGTCCCTGCAAAAGGCCATGTAGTAACTGGATACTCCTTATTGCTTGAATGGGTCGTCTTAACTTTGATCTTATCCAATGTCGCTTCCTCCTTAGATACCAAGATGATTTTGGTCCTTTGCTGGAAGGATGCACCTGTTACTGTTGCCAGAGGCATACTCGCGCCTACGTCCATCACCTCCTCGTGACCAATGAGCTGTTGGCCGGTGTCCTGCTCATGATGCACAACTTCCAGCACTACTTCAGTTTCTTCAGTGCCATACGGGATGCCTTAAGAGACAGTAAACTGGATCAGCTGAAAAAGCTTGTCTTCAGGCAGGCGCTTCAAGGCCCAGCAAATGCGAAGCTGGGCCAGTGAGTTCAGAGAGGACAGAGGAGGTTGCAGGCTGCGTCCTTATCCAGTGGGACTGTGTAAGGTGGACTGCCAGCAGGGTCACCTGGACCTGTAGTAGTAAAATGCCTTCCTTCCTGGAGGGAATTGAAAGAGGCGTTTGAAGACGATCTTGCTTCCTGGCGGGGAAGGAAGATCTTATTCAAATGTCCCATTCAGGTAATTGGCCTTGTGCGTTCTTGGGGTATGGGAGAGCCTGAACAGCTCACAGGACCAGTATGGATAGCTTTGTTTCCAGTTGGTTTTCCATGTGGAAGGACAGAATTATTGAACTTGTAATTGAAGAAGCTGGGCATATATTTAAAATTAATCCAGCTGCTGACAGGAGGGTCGGCAGCTTTTTGGGTCTCTCATTCCATACTCAATGGATGTTACAGGTAATTATTTTTCTAGAAAATCTCAGTGATGCGATTGTCCCATCATGCAGCTCCTTGATGAGCGATCCTGCCTCGGTCTAACGCAGTTCCTTGTGGCCACTGCCAGCCTCTGTGTCCCTGAGAAGAACTGAGTGGAAGTGCTGCTGTATTCAGTGGCACAAGGGACCATATGTGTATTTCTCAGGCTGCCTGCAGTGCAGAATGTTCTCTGGGCCAGGAGGAGGCCCTCCACCCAGGCCTGGCCTTGAAAACCCCTGCCTCAGGAGTCCTACTCTGTGACATTAGAGCCAGAAAGAAGAGAAGGTGTTTAATCCACGTCCTGCTCCAGAGGGTTTTTTTGGCTCTATACCCTTTCACCTGTATGGACTAAGATTTCACTCCCACACTAGCATGTGGAGATAATGAACGTACCATTCTTTCCAGCTGTCCTAGCTCTGGTCAAATAGCAGGCTACACAAATGTCAATGTGAGATGGAGCTGTGGAAAAGATGTATCGCAGGAAAAGGCATTAAGAAAAGATTCTTGTGGCTCCTTGTTTTAAAATATGACTTAGTTATGTAACATTCCTCTTATTCAGTTTTTCTTATGCCCCCTTACTTTGGCATCCTGGATTTATTCATTTTATGTTACAAAGCAACAATAAAAAAATTTTATTATTCATTACACTGGCTCCTCAGTGTGTGACAGAGGTGGTGTACCAGAGAGCTTGAGTGCGGTGTTCAAGAAGATGTCTGCTGGAAACTTGACTAGCAGCCTGCGGGAGCACAGTGACCCATCTGGGAGTAGGATCCTGTCACAGAGCCTGGGTCCAAATAATTTGCTTCAAAAAAAGCCATAATAGACCTGGAAGTGTTGAAGACACTTGCCTGTCCCTCTCCCCATGAGAACTCTACTGCCTGAGTTAAGCTTAAAAAAATACTACAGCTAAAATTGCTGGCCTTAAGGGATTTAAGGATTAATCTGCAGTTTGCTCTTCATTGTTTCTTTAATGTTTTAAGATTTTAATATTTCACATCAGAATGACTTTACCATATTATGAGTTTTTTAGCTTCCCTGTCCACATTGCCTGTGCATCCCTGTTTTCCTTGGGCAGATACATGATGGTGTCAGAGTCCTTTCTACCATGCCAGCTTCATCCACTATGTTGCACTAACTACATTTCTTTTCCACAGGATCCTAAAGAAATGGTGCAAAAAATGCTTTACTGTTGTCTTTAAACAGAGGTTTGGGGAGTAATTTGGCCACAGAAATGACACAAAATACAGGACTAATGTCCTCGCTCTGAGAAGTAAGTTATGATTGTTAATGATGCAGCACTGGGCAGCTTGGAGGTGATCATCTCCATACAGCGTGAGGTAGAAGGTCTGACATTTTCAGGATCCACCTACCTTAAAGGGCGGGGAATGAGACAAAAATATTTGTCTAATGAGACAAAAATATTTTATTCTTCTTTCAAGAGGAACGCAGGATATGATGGTATTGTTGGGACCTAGCAACGCTTCTTCCTGTGGTGTCTGTTGCTACATTGTTGTGTCAGTGCAAAAACTTATGGGAGGGGAAAGTGACTATTTTAAAACTTCTCCTTCGCCCACTTTTTTGATTCCCACATGTTTACCAAAATGCGTGAGTCTGCCCGGCGTTCAGGCACCAAGATGCTTGTGTTCAAGAGGTCTGTTGGGGATGCTCTGTAACGACGTGGAGGGTAAGAGATGCTGGCTATCGTGTCCTCCTCACCTTCCCTGCACTCTTAGGTTGCTAGCCTTAGTGCTAGTTTTGGAAGTGCCGTTTTGTACTTTTTGGGAGGTAACTGTGATCTCCCCATCCTGCCCTACCGCTATGAATCATTCGGATTTATTCATTTTTCTTTGTCTCCCAACCTGAGAAGCTGCACGTAGCTGTACTGGCATCTTGGTGACCTGCTAAGTGCCAGTACCGTGCCATTCTCAAGAACCTTTCTGCTCTCCCTTCTTGCCTTCCAGTCTTCCCATGCTGCTGTGTTCCTGTTCATTCTCCAGTCATAGCAATCAGGTTTTCCTGTGATCGTTCTCGTGTTTGCGTGCGTGTGCATGTGTGTACCAGAGCTGCACAAAGGGAACAATGTCCTGTTGGGCGAGATCTGATCAGGTACATGCGCTCATTATCTACCAAACACGGTAACAAAGTGCACTAACCCTGAAACAACCTTAATGTGTTAGACTGAAAACTTGTGTAGATGCATCTGTCAGTCCTCCTAGTTCACACTGTAAAAATTAAGTGATGTTTTTCATGCTAAGTTAGAAAGTTTATTTTATTTCCAAGCAGAGATCTAATTTCTTTCAAAAACAGAATTCTTGCCCTAATACAGGGAAGAAAACTAAACTGCTCATGGAGTGGAAAATTTTCTGCGCTGAATTAACTTTACTTAGCATAGAAGACTGCAAAAACATCCTTGACTGCTGTCTGTCCCCAAATGGCAGAATGCAAAAGAGCAGAGCAGAATACAAAAGAGATGGTGTGTTACGAAAACATTAGACCGTTGAACATCTTTCCCTGAGCAACTTTTAGTGTAACCTTCCCCTCAGTAAAGAAAAATCTTTCATGCTCTTCTGTTTCCAATGAGAGTAACTGGCAGGGCCACATGTTAAGTCCTGTGCTTCTCTGACTGCTTCATCAGTATTCTGCTCAGTAACTTACTCCTTTCAGAGTTATTTTAATATTGCAGACTCTAGAGCAGTTTCAAAGGTATGCTTTAATATGTGTTAAGGAAAAAAAAATCAGATTGGTTTATCACAAAAATGTTTTCTCCTTTCCTTCAGGTATGTCATTTCTTCCCCCATACATTCACCCACCCCATCCACCCTCTAAATTACTAGGACACTGTGTCCCTGACAGGTTGCATCAAGCCTCATCTGACAGTTTCTAGGTCTGCTCTTCTGTGGCTCTACGGGGTTGCAGGACCTGCCCGAGCCTGGAAGTGTTCCAGCAGGGAGTTCAATTTATTTCTACATCTCTTAGGTCCAGAGGGCTTTCAGATCATGGTGGTTTTATGCATAGAAAAATCAGCCCCAGGTAAGTTTCAGAGGTGCTTTTAAGCATTCGGTAGCTATTTTTTTTTCTTCCTGAACCCTGTTGATTTTTGATTCATAACCCAACTTGTCAGGCAAAGGGCCCCAATAAAATGTTTAAACCTTCCTCTTGGTAATTTCAAAGTTTTCCTCTGTGATATGAAAGGCATGCACAAAATAGATGATGGCACAGGCCAGTTTAATGGTCTTACTTGTAGTGCTCTGGGGTGATCTACATCATTCACTAGGGACCTCATCTCTTTTCTGGTAATGTGGCACTCGCTTCTTCAGGCTATTAAACAAGCACATGTTACCATCCTTCCTTAGCATGTTCTGTAGGCACGATAGGACTTTTCAAACAAAAAGAGAATGAAGTTAGATCCCTTAGAGAAGTTGGATCTCGACTGGCAAAGTTGGTGCTGGTACAAAAGTAGTTATCTTCCCGCAGCAAAATGTTCTTGTTTCCCTGTTGGTAGTGCCAGTGTGAATGGTGACTGTCAGAGTGCACGGTCTCCTCCCTGGTGGCATATTTGCTGGGAAAGGCAATACCTTCCCTGCCTTGCAGCAAGGCGATGATGAACTGCCTGGTTACTTCTACATCTGTCGTCTGTACCATTTAATTAGTCTGGTCAGGTGAAGGTGCAACACAGCGGGATGTTCTGTCACACTTCTGACCTACCTTCTCCAGCTCTTGGCCTTGCTCACTCCCCATCATTTCAAAAACTTCAGAGCAAGCCTGCTCTGTTCGGGTGCTCTTTGTGTGTCTGAACATCTTGCAGAGCTCTTTGGGAAGCAGGTTTGGGTGAGAAGGGGTTATCCGGTTAACCAGGGTTATTGCAAACTTCTTCAGCCTGAAAATTTAAGAAGCTATGTAGTGGGGACAGGGCCATCTGTAAGGAAATGCTAACTAGAGGTATTTGGGTCTGCCAGACAGCTCAGGATTAGTCAGCTTCCTTCCCCTATTCCCCCTGCTACAGTGTAAAGCATTTTCTGGTCGAGGGGATGGCCAGTGCGCTGGGAAAGGCCGTGGCTATGGTTCATGCCTGTGGCTCTACAGAACTAGGTGTATCTCACCCATCTGTACTTGCAGAGCAGGTTGATTTGCAGATTGGTGGTCAAGAAAAGATCTAAAAACTACGGCCCTTAGACGTAATGGCCCAACACAGGTTTTCACCAAAGAAAGGAGTGATTTTAAGGTCCTTGGCCAGAGTTCCTGGACCCATTCCAGTGCTGTGTGTGATACCTTCTGCTCTTGAGCTGAGTGCCTTTCTGAGGTATTGGGCAGGTATTGCAAAGTATGACATGAAGGTGGCTTCGTAGCAATGCTTTGTGCTTGTTGCTCCCTCCTCCTACAGGAGAACGGCTGTTTTGCTTTTTGATGAGGTAATCAGGGGAGGTATTGAAGTGATGTAGCCAACATCATGTAGGAAGTCACCAGAGGCTGCAAATCTGTCCTGAGCTTTTTGTACTGCCCTTCCCTGACCAGAATGGAACCGTCTGCACTCTAACGTCAAACATAATGCTGCTGTGTGCCGAAAAACAGCTGAAGAAACCAACCCTTAGGAAAGCCAGATGCTTTCCTCAAATGAAGCTGCATGAACTGGGATGGGAGAGAACAGAGACTGGCAGGCAGCCGAAGCCTTCAAAGAGATGCAGCATCTTCAAGGAAGGGAGCAGGAGATGGAGCATCTGGGAGGAAGGAGCACAGGCAAACAGGATGATTAGGATTTGGCAAGGCCAGCAAAGAAAGGAGTGGGAGCTGTGCAGGATGTCCACGTGTAGCATTGCCAACACCGAGCTGCAGAAGACACTGGCATGTGCCTTTTTACATCCCTTGTTTCACGAGTGTCTGGAGGAAGCAGCAGCGTTCTGTTGTTATTCAGGAAGTTTAGCAATGGCTGCTGTACTCCTGCTCACAAAGGCAAAAGACTACAGAGTAATGCTGGTGGCCTTCATCCCTGAGGCTGAGGGGGGACTGAGTGCTGGACTCGCCCCTGATACCTGGCTCCCCTCTTCCCTGCAGCCAGCGCTATCACAAAATTCAAGGGAGTCACACAGCATTAACAATCTGCCCGTCTCCCTCTGCCTATCCTTCACAGGCAGACAGACAGACAGAAATGCTGCTGCCGCACACCTGAGGCATAGCAAGGTGAGCAATCCACCTGCATCACAGCCCTGCCACCATGGCATAGGGTGGCAGAAAGAAACGTAAGGTCCCATAGTAAGTGTGCTTCTGCCCAGAGAAAAGTAGCCTTTATTTGTGCTGTTCCCCATGCTCACAGCTGCGGGTAAAGCTTATTAAAACTGACAATAGTCCCCAGGGCAGGGAACCAGAAAGGTCTTCCCCACATCGCCAAACATAGAGCAGCCTGGTGCTTGTCTCACTGAGATGCCTAAATCATTATAGTGAAATTAATTTTTAATTATGTTCGTTTTCTTCTTTGGCTCTAGGGGTTTTCTTTTTCTTTGCCTCACATTTCCAGAGGCATTCAGGGATGAGATGAGACCGGTGTCTGGCAGGAAGACATTCACTGATGTGTGGCCAGAATCATGAAGGAGGCTCAAGAGAATTCCTCACTTGGGCTTGGGAGAAAGGTGTGGTTGGCATCAGAGCTGATGGGCTCTCGTTCTGGCACTTAAAGTGCTTAAACCAAGCCTTGAGGTGGTATTAAACCAAGGAAGGGTGGCATGAGTGATGCCAGGAAAGCAGAACAAGAAAGGTCACCACTCTGTTTTGAGTTGAGATTGACTGTTTGGAGAGTAACAGAGCACAGCTGGATCCGTGGCATTTGAGATTGAAAGGCAGGATTGGTCTGGGATATATCTTCTGCCTCCTGTTCAACGTCACTCAGCAAGATGTATGTAGCAGCTGATGCTGACTTTGAAGAAGTACTGTTTCGAATCCCTCACACCTTGAACTGCCTGCAGCCTTGTAAGCCTTCCCTTGCTCCTAAGGCAGCAGGTCAGGTGGTGAAATACCACCACAAGATGACAACCATGTTAATTCATTATTGCCAATAGATAAGGAAAAGTTCACTTCAGTGGTTCACTCAAAGGCTAATTCAGATTTGGGGGACCTGCATTGGTCTGAGAAAGACCCGATGTGCCTGTTCTCTTTGGGAGATGAGACACCTCAGAGCCAGGAGTGTTTGCAGGCTGAAGGCTGCCAGACCCTGTCATCACTTCATGAGCAAACCATCACACGCTTGGCTGAAACTGATCAGATTGGTACCAGCATCCCCTGGGTGTCTGCAATTCCTATTTGTAGTTCTATGAGCATCACTGTATCTGCAGCCCGTTGAGCCTTCCTCGAAATATTGGCATTGATTAGATGTTCTTCAAAACCCATCCCGTCAGTACCAGTGACCAAGACAGGGCTTTGCTTTGCAGGAGGCTTAAGCCAAGCTCTGTCTTGTGTAAGGCTGTCCCTCCCAGAGGAGCCTGAGCAGGTTGGGCTGCCCCCAGCTGCCGACAGAGGCCCAGCCCAGCAGGTCCCCAGGTCACTCCGATCCCCCTCAGAGAGACTGCAATAAGGCAGGCTCCAGGTGTGCTCCCCACCACCACCAAGGGGGAGCTGCTCATGCTTAGCCCCCCAGCAAAGTCCAGCTGAGCTCAGCCGAGTAGCTGGCCTGCCCATCCCCGAAGGAGTTGAGATTTAATTATCTCAGGTAATCCTCCTGGGGAGGATTACCTGGGAAGCAAAGTTTTCTGCAAGACTTTGTTTCATCCTTGTTGTAGTCTGGCAAATGCATGCAACGTGTGGGACACCTACCGCAGACGCACCCCTGGGGAGCCCCAGGTACCTGTGCAGGAGACCAGGGTCTCTGTAGCTTTGCCCGAGCAGGCATGCGGTGCTGCGAGAGAGCTGCCCGTGCCTGCTAACCCGAGCGAGCGTAACTCACTGCCCGCCTGCTGAGCAAGCCCTGGGCGAACGGGGGCCCGGCGGCTCATTTCGCCTGGGCTCCTGCAGCTCCATCAGAGGCTACGGCTCTGCGAGCTGGGACGCACGTCCGCCTGGGGAAACGGCGGAGGCAGGCGATAAACGGTGGTTTTCAGTCCATTTCTCAGGCGTGCTGTAATCGTGTCTAGACAGGCAGAACTTGGATGGCTGCCTTGTACCTTGCAGGGGGAGGGCAGCTGTTCCCAGTGGATTTTGCCAGCTTTCCTTCATCTCCAAAGTGTCTTAGCTCTCCTCAGCTACAGTAGAGATGCTTCCCGGCTATTCTGTCTGCCGGCTCGTTT
>NW_009258260.1:2182839-2183403 GCF_000687185.1 Egretta garzetta
GTGGAGCAGAGTCAAGGTGAGTGCAGGCTGGGGGACCCCTTGCTGCGCCTGCACGTCTGCCCAGCCGCATTCTCAGAGCAGGTCTCCTGACACTGGGAATTAGTTACAGCCTGCAGCGGTCTCTGAGCTCCCTCTTTCTCTCTGTGGGAGAGGAGCTTTCTGCGTTCTCCGAAGGCTCTTCTGATGTGAATATCAGCATGTAAATGAAACCCAGTACAACGCCCGTGCCTCTTTGGCGAAGCACAGAGTCACGGCTCACCTCTCCCCTTCCAGCCAGTCATGGAGCCGGGGAAAAAAAACAACTACAATGGAAACATTGTAGAAAATGAAGGTTAGGAGGAGGCATTTCAGTTAAAAAATTGCATGAGTGGAGATTATTCTACTGCAAATAATGAGTGGGGGGGGTGTGAAGCCCAGGTCCTAGGGGGTTCCTCAGCAGTCCCTCTGGCTTGCTGGGGAGGGCAGAGGGCCATCAACTGGTTGCCCCTTTGATTGCTTCTGTTCCTTGGCCTTTCCCATGAGGCCACCTGCATTCATATTGCCACAGTAAAACTAGACATGGAG
>NW_009258260.1:2183787-2203229 GCF_000687185.1 Egretta garzetta
CGTACCAGAGATTCCCCTGCAGCCCATGGGGGGGCAGGCTGCCCCCCTGCAGCCTATGGAGGCCTGTGGTGGAGCAGATACCCCCCTGCAGCCTGAGGAGGACCCCACGCTGGAGCAGGTGGGTGCCCAAAGGAGGCTGTGACCCCATGGGAAGCCTATACTGAAGCAGGCTCCTGGCAGGACCTGTGGCCCTGTGGAGAGAGGACCCCAGGCTGGGATAGGTTTGCTGCCCAGGCTGGTGACCCCAGGGGGGACCCACGCTAGAGCAAGTCTGCTCCTGAGGGACTGCACCCCATGGGAGGGATGGACCCACACTGGAGTAGTTCATGAAGAACTGCAGCCTGTGGGACAGACTTATGCTGGAGAAGTTGGTGGAGGACTGTCTGCCATGGGAGGGACCCCATGCTGGAGAGGAGAAGAGTGTGGGGAGTCCTCCTCCTGAGGAGGAAGGAGTGGTAGAGGCAGCGTGTGATGAAGTGACCCCATTCCCCATCCCCCTGCGCCACTTGAGGGGAGGAGGTAGAGAAAATCAGGAGTGAAGTTGAGCCCAGGAAGGGCCTGGGAGAGGTGGTAGAAGGTGTTTTAAGATTCAGGTTTTTTGGGGTTTTTTTATCCTCTCCTACTCTGATTTGACTGGTAATAAATTAAACTAATTTCCCCAAGTTGAGTCTGTTTTGCCCATGACGGTAGCTGGCGAATGATCTCTCCCTGTCCTTGTCCTGACCCACGAGCCTTTTGATATATTTTTCTCCCCTGTCCAGCTGAGGAGAGGAGGGATTGAGTGGCTTGGTGGCACTGGGCGTCCAATCAAGGTTAACCCATCACATAAATAAAGGACCATATTTTTAGGTATAGAACTTTCCCCATCCCTCTTAGCTGTGTGGGTACCAAAATACTCCTTGGTTGTCTTCTACTCCTTCTGTTCCTCACCTCTATCCTGAATAGCTTTGGGGATGACTGCTTGAAGAGCAGGTTCAAATTCAAGTAAGATCAGATGGACATGATGCCTGAGAGATGCCAGGCCAGGGCTTGAAGTGGACCTAGTCACACTTTAAAAGATCTTTTTCCTTGTTTCCACCTTTCTGGCAACTGTGTATATAAAGCAATGGAAAGGGGTTGCTCCAGCTATCTGTGTTATGAAGCATCTTAATGAGAATTACTTCAGCAGCAATCTGTCCACAGGTTGATTCACTCAGTTGGTACCCCCAATACCCCATGTGCTGAGCACCTCCTGTGCTGCCCAGCACCTTTGAGCAGATGGGGTAGCACCGCTGCACGCCTGCCTGGTGTAGCTGAGAAGCTAATTGACTGTATTTTCAGAATTCACCTGCTGGAAGTTGATGCAGAAGCTGTTGATTTCTTTCCCAGCAGCAAAGTAAAATGCAAGTAAGAACAAAGACCTCTTGTGGGTGTCCAGGCAGGTGATCGTTTTGTACAGGGGAAGTGTTAAGAGGGCTAGAGGTGAGAAAAGGCTCGTGGGAGGGCCACATTCACCACAAAGGTACCAAAACTTCCAATTACATCTGTATTTTATTGGATTAATGCAGATACAATGCAGTATGGAGGGTACCTCCCCAGGCAAACAACACATGCTGTCCACGAGCATCTCCTCCCAAAACCCGGACAAACAACAGAAGAAGCTAGAGCTTGGTTTGGGCTTTATATTAGGAAAGAGAGGAAGCCCTTCCCAGACAGAGGAGCTGTGGCATGGACACAGGCACTGGTAATAAATTAAACTAATTTCCCCAAGTTGAGTCTGTTTTGCCCATGACGGTAGCTGGCGAATGATCTCTCCCTGTCCTTGTCCTGACCCACGAGCCTTTTGATATATTTTTCTCCCCTGTCCAGCTGAGGAGAGGAGGGATTGAGTGGCTTGGTGGCACTGGGCGTCCAATCAAGGTTAACCCATCACATAAATAAAGGACCATATTTTTAGGTATAGAACTTTCCCCATCCCTCTTAGCTGTGTGGGTACCAAAATACTCCTTGGTTGTCTTCTACTCCTTCTGTTCCTCACCTCTATCCTGAATAGCTTTGGGGATGACTGCTTGAAGAGCAGGTTCAAATTCAAGTAAGATCAGATGGACATGATGCCTGAGAGATGCCAGGCCAGGGCTTGAAGTGGACCTAGTCACACTTTAAAAGATCTTTTTCCTTGTTTCCACCTTTCTGGCAACTGTGTATATAAAGCAATGGAAAGGGGTTGCTCCAGCTATCTGTGTTATGAAGCATCTTAATGAGAATTACTTCAGCAGCAATCTGTCCACAGGTTGATTCACTCAGTTGGTACCCCCAATACCCCATGTGCTGAGCACCTCCTGTGCTGCCCAGCACCTTTGAGCAGATGGGGTAGCACCGCTGCACGCCTGCCTGGTGTAGCTGAGAAGCTAATTGACTGTATTTTCAGAATTCACCTGCTGGAAGTTGATGCAGAAGCTGTTGATTTCTTTCCCAGCAGCAAAGTAAAATGCAAGTAAGAACAAAGACCTCTTGTGGGTGTCCAGGCAGGTGATCGTTTTGTACAGGGGAAGTGTTAAGAGGGCTAGAGGTGAGAAAAGGCTCGTGGGAGGGCCACATTCACCACAAAGGTACCAAAACTTCCAATTACATCTGTATTTTATTGGATTAATGCAGATACAATGCAGTATGGAGGGTACCTCCCCAGGCAAACAACACATGCTGTCCACGAGCATCTCCTCCCAAAACCCGGACAAACAACAGAAGAAGCTAGAGCTTGGTTTGGGCTTTATATTAGGAAAGAGAGGAAGCCCTTCCCAGACAGAGGAGCTGTGGCATGGACACAGGCAGAGACAGCACACATGGTTATGCCCAAAGCTGTCAAATGAGCGCGGCTAACAGCAGAACTAAGCCTGGCCTTGGGAGTGAGAGCCAGGGCCTCAGAGCTGATACAGCTAAGGGGGAAAAGGAAAGAAACCTCTTGAGGCTGTCCCAGGTCAGGTTTGTCTACACTAGAAAAAGAGCATCAGAGTGCCCTGATGTGAGACTGGCTTACGTGGTATGGCAGGGCTTCTTGTCTAGTGTTTTCATCCAGGAGCAACAGGACAAGGGGCAATGGGCACAAACAGAAGCATAAGAGGTTTTGGTTGAATATGAGGAAGAACTTCTTTTCTTTGAGGGTGACAAAGCACTGGAACAGGCTGCCTGGGGGGGTTGTGGAGTCTCCTCCTTTGAAGATATTAAAAACCCACCTGGACGATGTCCTGTGCAACCTGCTCCAGGTGACCCTGCTTTAGCAGGGGGGTTAGACTGGGTGATTTCCCAAGGTCCCTTCCAACCCTTGACATTCTGTGAACTACTGGAGATGGCTTTGTAAATAATGCTGGGAAAGGAGACCATGGCAGGGCTGTATTTGGGCAGCTCCAGGATGCTGGGATGTACGGACGCCCTGTGTGCTGGGAGGTGTATTGGCAAGGGGAGCCAGGGAGAGTCCTGGGCCCAATCCTGATGCACACAAATGGGAGGGATCTTACTGAAACAGCTCTCCCCTGGGTGTGGGCTGTAACAGAAGTTATCGCAGCAGTCACACAGGGCAAATCCTTAATTTAGCAGTGCTCCTGATGAGGAGAGGAGCGCAAATGGGAGATTGGTTCCAAAGAGACCATGAACAAATTTTGAGACAGGGTGCATGCAACTTGCCCCAGCTGAAAAAAAACAGGTTTGAATCTCTTGCAGGCATGTCTGTAGCTATCCTAGGCCTTGTTCGTTATTTAGTGGCCCCAGTAGATGACTGGGTGCGTGGTAGTGAAGGAGTGGCCAATCTATTGCTGGTCCTTAGGTTAGGAAGAGCAGGGACGCTGTGATAGTGTTGCACTTCTCAGGCAATCTGACCTACCAGAAGGATGGTAGCCACCTCTCTGCCTTGCAAGGAGCAATAAAATACAAGCATGGGGAAGGTTTCATTTGCAGCTGGGGAAATTCTCTCAAGCACTGCGACTGACCCACTTTTATGGGCAAACCTTTTGATGGAAACAACAGGGATGTCGTCATGTCTTGATCAGCGCTCTGCTTCTAAGTTTCCTTGACAAATATTTGCTCTTGGCCCCTGATCAAAGGGATTGAGATCCTTATCAAAGAGGTCATGTTCTGTCCTCTTATTAGGCTGAGGCTCCGGCAGTGGGAGAGCAAATGCATTCCCAGCACGTAGGCGGGGGAGATGAGCGATGTTGTCCGCTTGGATCCCGTGTGCTCTGCGAGCCTGGCAGATGGGGTGGCCGATCTTCCACTGCGCGCGTGGGCCTACCTTTCAGCGCCGCTGTGTCCAACACCGAGGGACTCACTGGTTTGCCTCTGTGCCTTCTTCCCCTCCCTCCCCAGAGGTGGGAAGCACTTGTACTCGCTTGAGCATTGAGGCTTGGTGGGAGAAGCCAGCTGTGCAGGTGGGGCATGTTCCTGCTCGTCACTCTGGTGCAGAGGGTGCCTGGCTGTCAGCAATGACCACGTCACCCCGACCACCACCGCTCGCAGCCGTAAAGTGGAGGGAGAGAAGGGCCCCACATCTTGTCCCCAGCCCAGGAGTCTGCTGCAAATCACAGCCCGACGCCGGCCCCGCAGTCAGCAGCAGAGGATCTTGAGGAAGGCTTTGCGGAAGTCGGTGTTGAAGGTTGTGTAGATGATGGGGTTGAGGGCACTGTTCACATAACCAAGCCAGGTGCTGGCACTGTAAAGCCCTGGGGGCACGTGGCAAGATGGGCAGTGAGCATTGAGGATGTGAATCAAGAAGAAGGGCAGCCAGCAGACTATGAATGCCCCTGGTTTTAGGGAGAGGGAGAAAACAAGCCATGACTTTAGAGAAGCAACAATTTAGAAAGGGACCTGCACCTTCTCCCTCCATCCTCTCACTATTTCCATCCACATGTCTGCATCTGGTAAACCCTGAAGGTGATGTTTTACCCCTGATACAGAGGGACTTGGCAAGAGCTCAGGCTCCTTGGGACCAGTTATGCACATGGATGGATGGGGCTTTGGAAGTGGCCTGGTGACAGACAAAAGCAAGTGGCCACAACTTAGAGGGAAAGGCTGCTGCCTTAGCTGCTTTAATCAGTTACGATGAGGGCTGCATTATTTCCCTGCTACTACTGAGTCGATGAGGGGAAGCGGTGAGTCTGGTGACCGTGGCAGATGACTGGGGCACCAGTCTCCTGGCTTCTCTCTCCAGCTCTATGAGCTGGTTCCTCTGGTGCTCCTTGCCTCAGCTTCCCCTTCTGTAACTGGACCTAA
Source organism: Egretta garzetta (assembly GCF_000687185.1). Taxonomy (NCBI): domain Eukaryota; kingdom Metazoa; phylum Chordata; class Aves; order Pelecaniformes; family Ardeidae; genus Egretta; species Egretta garzetta. The sequence continues at coordinate 2,189,026 of NW_009258260.1, forward strand.
GAGCTTCTGCATGTATGGAAACTTAGGATTTTTCCAGCTTCATAATAATAAAATAAAGGAAAAGGGAAAGCAAAGGTGTTGGCTATTGCTCTCTCCAGCAGGACTTGTTGGCCACTGATTTAAAACAAAAGGGTAACAAAACATAGCAAATAAAACGCTAACATACTTGGCTCTCAACATGTGAGAGCATTGCCCTAGGTCCCTAAATGTCCTACCATTGTCTCTTCTGAGTTTGTGGACCAGTGACAGCTGGAGTCTGGGCCTGGTTTGCGTTTTTTTAAATCTCAACGCTGTATTAGGAGATCCCTTACTCTTGTGAGTCCCAAACCATCACCCCTTGCCCCCCGGTAGATGGGGCAGCTCTCACTCACCCAGGACAATAGCTAGCATCTGCGTAGCCTTCCTTTCCCGAAGCTGGATCAGCCGGGGCTGCTGGTGCGGTAGCTTCAGAGAGCTGATGGTTTTGCCATCGCTGAGCCTCCGTACCTCCAGTCCTGGCTTCGTACTCTTTCTCCTCTCTTCCAGCCTGCTGTGTTGTGTAGTCCCTGGTGTCTTGGTGAGGGATGCCTCGTGGCAGAAGCTGCGGTACCGCCGCAGGCTGAAGACAGTCAGCAAATTCCTTTTGGTAGATATCTCCTGGCCTGAGCATTTGAGTGGGAGACGGGGGGAAAAGGCTCCTGGGCATCTGTTTGGCAAAGCTTTTCTCTCCATGTGTTCCTGCAAAAGAGGATGCCACAGAGGAACTGGGAACCATCCAAACTGTTCACTGGGTCAAAGGCTAACAAGTAAAGTGGTAGGAGTCATCCTCAGCCCCACTTGCTTCTTAGGTTTGCACCATATCCTCTGGACTGACCTTGGCTTATCAGAGGGGTGAACCAGCACCAGACAACTCTGCCTCCATCCCACCAAGGAGAAGCATGAGAACAAGGCGAGCTGAAACACCTGCTCTGCTACCCTTTCGCTTGTATTTTTGTATTGGCCCTGCTCCCCTTACCATCCCCACCCTTTTTTTAGTGTAGCTTCACTGTGAGAAAATGGGTAAAACAAGGGGATATGCGTGATTAGGCAATCAAACCATTGCGCCGGTTCCCATGGTTGCAGATATTTCATCTCGAAAGGTCAGTGGAACAAATGCTCCGTGCACCATGAGCATTTTGACCTCTTAAGTCTGTTGGATGAAGATGTTTTTGGTTTCTTTTTGGTTTTTTTTAAATAATCTAGGTTAAAGCCTGTGAAGCCCTGGGAACGAAGTTTCATAGACCAAAGTCAATAAATGAAGACATAAAAATCAATAAATGAAGAAATTAGCCAGACTTCTGTATGGCTGAGAAAGCCCTATCCTGAAGAAATGTTTAAGTAGGCTGCTCTCTTTTCTAGTTGCCTGGTTCTAGAGGGCAGAGATACATGGGGAGCATCCTCTTTCTAGAGGGCTGAAAAGGGTTTAACTGGAGCTTCTGCATCTCAAGTATCATGGTGTACGAGTCAGGGATGGGATGAAAACATGCCATGTCCCTTCTTTATGCTTTCAGTTCTGTGCTTTGACCCTTTCAGGAGAAGAGGTGATGCATGCCCTGCCCTTTTTGACAGCTCCTGATGCGTTCATGTGGATCTTACTTTGTGTGCATAACACGGTTTGGTGCTGGCGCTGTGGCTGCCCTGCCGGGAGAGGGTTCGCTTCTTTTGCCTTTGTCTTAGCACGAGGTAAATCCGGACATAGAGCAGCAGGGTCACCATGAAGGGGAGGTAGAAGGACACCAAAGAGGAGTAGATGATGAAAATAGGGTTGGATATGGAACAGACACTGGGATCCCCTGGGGAGGAGAAGAGAGAGAGAGACGAGTGGCTGAGCTGCTTTGGTTTAGTACAAGGAGGCTCTTGGTGTGTTGGCAAAGTAAGTTGAAAGGTGGCCGGGGGACAAAGGCAGTCTAAGGAGTACAAGTATCTCCTACCTCTGTTGTTGCAAATTATACTGCGGCCTACCCGCTCATCTAAGTGATGCTTAAAATGGACTCTACCCTAGGGCCATCGAGCATGACCCAACATGCATCTGCCTGCTTTTCTGGCCAACAGCTCTGCCCTCTTCTTTTCTCATGGCTATTCCCATCCTTTCTCAGAGGATCCCTTCTCCTTTCATCCTTCCTCCTGTTCCTCTGACAGCCTCTGAGCTGTCTGGATGCAGAGGTGTGCCTTCACCCTCATCTGTCTGGACCAGGCAGTGGGGAACAGCAGAGCTTCCCACCCCCTGTCACCTTCTTGCCTTGAGCACTGCACAGAGGGTGGGATGGGGAGCGTAGGACTTCTGCCTGCGGCTCAGGGTGGAAGAAGGCTCCCCTGCCCCTCTGCCTCCAGGCAGAATGGGCTGCCCTAGGTGAGGGGAAGGAGAAAGACCAACCTGCTCCCAAGCAGGAGGCTAAATTGTTTGCTCTCCTCAAGGGATTAGGTGAGCAAGCAGACAGACAGCTGGGTGGGAAGGAGCTTTCTCACAAGCAGTGCCAATATGCAACACTTGCTGTTTAGAAATGTGTCCTGTATCTTAAAACTGTGTCTAGGCCTGTTGATATTGGGAAGATGCCATGAGTCTGGCGTGTGTTGGATGCGCTGCACATCTGGGGATTTGCTCTGTGTGCACAGTGATTGTCTGGGGGGCTCTGTAGACCTGGACACTTTGATGGGCATTGATTGATGCCAGAAAAGCAGGCAGGTCTGTCCTCAGAGCAATAGTCAGTGTCTTCCTGAGCAAATGGCAAGTTCATAGACAAGAGCACATCTGCTCTCCAGCACTGGAGATTTTTCTCACCCTTCATAGTGTGCTTTCCTGTTCCCTAAAATTGCCCGTAACTTGGAAAGTCTGCAGGACCCACGTTAAATGACCTGGCCATACACATGGCAGCTCCATTTCCAATCCCTCCCTGCGTGCTATTGTTCGGGACGTCACCTACCTGTAGTATTGAAGCCGAAGAGGAGAGGGCACGACACTGCAAACGCCAGCATCCAGACTATCACAATCATGAGAGAGACCCTCCTGCAGGAGCTCTGCCCAGTGCTGTACTGGTACTGAACTGGTTTCACCACCGCGGTGTATCTGTGGACCAAACCAGCTCCAGAAAGAGGAGAGGTAAGAATGGAGGGAGGAAAAGGACCAGGTTTTAGAAGGAGAAATGAAAGCCACATAGGGAACATGATGGTGAACATGGTGAAGAAATGGAAGAGGAAAGGAGAGAAGATTAGATGATGGGATCAGCAATTTTTGGAAATGGTAAGTGGGGCATTGAGGGGAGGAACAGAGGAAATCAGAGTTAGTTGGCATCACTGCAGAGAAATGCTCTGCAGAACCACCGGCACTGTGAAGCTACAAGGTTTGGAATGCCAGAAGGATCCAGGAACCCCGGGAAACCCCCATCCCTCAAGCCCCGAAGGTAATATCCCTAAGGTTATATGTGCACTGCTGGGAAAGAGCAGCCTCTGGAGCAACCACAGCCTGCTACACCCTGTGCCTTGGCTCCCCATGCTGGTGTCGGCCTCACTGACAGCCAGAGGATTTTCCACGGGTGGGTGTCCAGGGCCTTTGGCTGCCGGGGATGCAGCTCAACAAGGCTAGGATTTGGAAGGCATGGGAGTCTCAGCTTAGGGTAGCCCGCAGGCTGCTCCTTGCAGACTGAGCCAAAATGAAACGAGAATAAAGATTCCCATGGAGGAACACCAGACCAACCCAGCGTTGAGAGCTGCTTCATACGATTACCCTTGAAGCCTATATTACAAAGGCACAGCATGCAGTGTTTTTTCCTTCCCCCACTCCTCGGTCCTACCAGCACCACGTGTGCCAAGGTCTTGGCTCCCAGCCCTCAGCAGTGCTTAAAATAGGCTCAATTTTAAGATGCAGAAAAACAGGGCAAGGCTGAAGATTACACAGCAATAATCTTCACCTCTATGTATATGGCAGGATTTTGTTTATTAAAATTTCCTGAGTGAGGTCTCCAGAAGGAGACTCAATGGGAATTAAATGACCAATTCTGGTTCCTGTCTTCAAAAAGGACAAGGATGTGGTTGACTACCTACGGGTGATGCTTTATGGCTTGTGCCTCTCTGCCCTTAAGTGTGCAGGCACCTTCTAGCACATGGTGGGCAGAGCCATACGAATAGCAGTAGTGGCAGTGGCAGACTGGCAGGGAGGGTTGTGCTCCTGAAGACACCAATGCCGCCTCTGCAAACCCCACCTCCTCGTCCCTGCCACGCTGGGGTAGGGAGCCAACCCCTGTCTCCAGGCTATCCCCCGGATGCTGTTGGCTCTCACCTGTCAATGCTGATAGCACAGAGGTTTAAAATGCTGGCTGTGCACATCATTACATCCATGGTGACGAAGATATCGCAACAGATGCGGCTGAAAGTCCAGACTCCTCCGGTCACCTGCACCAGCAACCACAAAACTGTCAGCCTTGTTCTGCACCAAGTCCCAGTAAGTTAGCTATAAGGAGGTGCTCTCCTCCAAGTATCTCAACAGCTTGAGTTCACATCCACCGTCACGTGCAGAGGGAAACTGAGGCACCTATGTTTTGTGCAAGATAACGCTGCGGTAGGTCATGAAGAAGGAGCCGCACCTTGATGTCAATCCTTTAGTTACTCTTAGAGAGTAACTAAAGGATTAGATAGCAGCTATCCCTTCCCTTAAGGCCTAGCATGATAAATTGATTTAAATTTGATATCACTGTATATATCACTTGATTAAGGATTATCTAAGGGCTGAAAGTGTTTCTCAGCTTAGCTGCTGGAGTTCTCTTGCAAGCAGTGAGCTGGAAAAGCGCTGCAAATTTTATGCATTAATGTGTGAAACAGAGACTTGAGACCCAAGGATTCTCTAAAACCTTATTTGGATTCTTATCTCGTTACAGATTTTGATTATTAGATCAGAGTGAGAACTCAAAAGCTATTCAGATAAAGGGTTTTGGTTTGCTACCATGTTGAGCTTTTGTTCTGGTTGTCTCGAATTTTTAATCTGAAGTGTGTAATCGTGAAAGCTTAGCTGTGGCCAATCTTTGTGATGGAGAAATGCATTTTTTTGGCCCAGCCATCAATGACAATGGCAATGACCTTTTCGGGTGACAACAGTATTCTCCAAGCACTGTGTGGCACTGCTCTCTGCGGGGCTGGGGTGATAGCCTGACTCCAAGTGAGGTGGTCTGCCTCAGCACCTGCTCCTTGGAGGGGACGAACAAGGAGGCAGCCTGCCCTCCAACAGATAAAAGCCTGTTGGATGAGTACGGCAAACAAACGTAACGCTGAGCTGGTTGGAGAAGGGTGGGTAGGGAAGAAAGAGGGAGGAAAGTCCTTGCTTGGAGAGAGCCTGGATTTCAACTTTCAACCCCATAGATGCTGCTGGTTCAGCTGGATCCTTTAAGGCCAAGGGCCAGGTCCTGCACTTGGGTCACAACCACCCCATGCAGCGCTAGAGGCTTGGGGAAGAGTGGCTGGAAAGCTGCCTGGTGGAAAAACACCTGGGGGTACTGGTTGACAGCCGGCTGAATATGAGCCAGCAGTGTGCCCAGGTGGCCAAGAAGGCCAATGGCATCCTGGCCTGTATCAGAAATAGTGTGGCCAGCAGGAGTAGGGAAGTGATAGTGCCCCTGTACTCGGTGCTGGTGAGGCCACACCTTGAATACTGGGTTCAGTTTTGGGCCTCTCACTACAAGAAAGACATTGCATTGCTGGAACATGTCCAGAGGAGAGCCACAAAGCTGGTGAGGGGTCTGGAGCGCAAGTCTTATGAGGAGCGGCTGAGGGAACTGGGGTGGTTCAGCCTGGAGAAGAGGAGGCTGAGGGGAGACCTTAACGCCCTCTACAACTGCCTGACAGGACGCTGTAGCCAGGTGGGGGTCAGGCTCTTCTCCCTGGTAACGGACGATAGGACGAGGGGGAATGGTCTGAAGCTGCGCCAGGGCAGGTTTAGGCTAGACATTAGGAAAAACTTCTTCACTGAAAGGGTTGTCAGACTCTGGAATGGGCTGCCCAGGGAGGTGGTCAAGTCCCCATCCCTGGAGGTATTTAAAAGAAGGATAGATGAGGTGCTTAGGGACATGGTTTAGTGGTGGGATGTCAGGGTTAGGTTAACGGTTGGACTTGATGATCTTAAAGGTCTTTTCCAACCAAAGCGGTTCTATGATTCTAAATGATCCTATGATTCTATGATGCTGGGAAGCTATCAGGAACTGGCACTTGTTCCTGGTCTCTCTGCTTATACTTAGACTGTATCTGGAGTACTGCATCTGATTTTGGGGCCCCAGTACAGGAAAAACATTGACAAATGGGAGCCACCAAGACAGTCCTTGGGGGCTGGAGCGCTTGTCCTGTGAGGAGCATCTAAGGGAATGGGGCTTGTTCAGCCTGGAGGAGACGGTGGATTCAGGGCGGGGGCTGCAGGAGTCCCCTAGCACCTAGTGGGAGGTTGTTAAAAAAGTTGGAGCCAGGTTACTGAGAAGATGGAGCCAGGTTTCTCACAGCAGTGTGCGGTGGGAGGACAAGAGGCAACAGGCAGAAGTTGACAGAAGAAAGGCACAAACTGGTTATGAAGGTAAACTTTCTGACCATGAGGACAGGGAGGCAGTGGAGCCTGTTGCTTGGTAGAGTCTGTGCAGGCTCCATCCTTGGAGGTTTTCAACACCCACTCAAAAATACCCATCCCAGATCAGGCTGGAGAGGGTGCCACAAGTACGCTTGGCTTCTAAGGCTGTGGGTCAACCCTGCAGCAAGTGTCGATGCCTAGGAAGGATGCAGCTCCCTGCAGAGAGAAGCACTTGTATAAATACAGAATTCATTCTGAGCGAGTTGTTTTCAGAGTTGTTTAAGAAATAATCCCAAGGAATTGAAATTATTTTGATTGTGCCAGCATTCCCGCACACGGGGCACAGAAACTGGCTGAGGTGAGCTGTGTCCTCAGGGTGTTCTCCGCTGGACCCAGCTGCTGTGAGGCAGAAGTCAGGTACTGAAGGAGTCAGTCTCCCATTAGACCCCTTGACTCCGAATGAATGGAGAGAAATGGGAATTGGCTTGCAAAATGCGATAGGGAGCTGTGCTTTCATCTTCAGTTCTCTGATATATGTGGGGCTCCTTTGTTTTCTTTTAAAAAAAAGCAAGCAAAAGGGGAAAAAAAAGCCCCAAACCAAACCCTTACAGCTATTCTGCACAATTAGGCAGGCTACAAGATGCACAGACTGAAGGCCGTCCCTCTGAAATTAGGGACCTTAAGGGGTAGGTTTGGTTTTCAAAGAAACGCCACACTGGTTTTGCTTTAGTTGCAGGTTTTCAGATCTGCTTGACCACGTCAAAATGTATTAAAAAAATAATAAAATTATAAATGCTGGAAGCCTTTGCAGTGGGACCCAGTAAGGGGTGTTTCTGTAGTCGGAGGCAAAATGCAACGTGGTGTCCGTGTGATCTGTGGAGTCTGAAGAACATTTCACCAGGAGCTGGTGCCAGGTGTTCGCATGAAAGCCAGCTGCCGCTAGCCCAGCAGATGTGCGAGCACTTAACTGAGGGAGTTTCCAAGGTCCTGAGCACATTCAAATGCTAAACCCAAGAACACAAACCATTAAAACTGAACAAGGTGGTGGTGGGAATGGCTCTGAAGTGAGCCCTCTCAGGATGATGCATTCAGATCACACCACCTGCATACTAAGCTGTAGCTTGTGTTAAGAGGATGCGTGACAGATCAAAACGTTTGGGCTTAAAAACCCATCCTCACTTCCCCAAGCCACGACTTCTAAAATGCGGAGTACCTCTGCTGAAGTTGATGAAGTAGTTAATATTTACCTGTGGGGTATGCGAACCCAGAATTTATTCCAGAATTTAACAATGAAGAAGAGCCTTTTCATTATAGGCGTTGTTCATAATTTTTTAAAAATTCTATTTCTGCTCTCCCTTTTATTGCTGTGTTCTGCTTGTCTTTGCTACAGCAGCTAGAACTTGCTAGTGTGCATTTCTGGTTTTAATGTGCTGGCAGGGTACCTGTTCTTTATCCCTCTGGTGTCTTTTGTCCAGGGATCTCAAAGCACATCACAGGCTTTAGTCAAACGAATCCTCGCAACTGCCTGGGTGAGGTGGATGGTCAAATATTGTTCTCTTACAGCTGATGAGGGCAAATCACAGAGAGCTCAGCTGATACAATCTCTCATTACCTCTCAATGCAGCAGAAGTGGGAATAAAGTCCAGGATGAAATCCTGGCTCTGTCAAAGGCAATGCTAAAGCTCCCTATAGACTATCCAGGTCAGGTTCTCACCTCATCTTTCTTGATGACCAGTCTGCTGTATCCACAACATGGTGGTATTATTATTTTTAACTTTTCAACCCTATAGGAAGTCTTCCAGTTACAAAAAAAAAAAAAAAAAATCATTGTGTGTTTATAAACTTATGCAAATCCACCGCTCTCCTGAATCCTTAAAAATAAACAAAAGAATCTCTGTAAATCAGATACGTATGATGATGCCGTATTGAGGAGTACATGGATGGGAAAGTATGAATACGAAGTTGCATCAGGTGATGACAGGCACGTAAGTAGCGGTGCACCTAAGAGTGCTCATTTAAGCATTATGTGTTTAAAGGCACGTTCTTCTTGGGGGTGCTGTTAGCTCCCTGCAGCTCTGAAATGGCCACGTATGTTTTTGCATGGCGGGAGTAACCAAGAGCATGCGTGCGGTCAGGCCTGCTGACTGCAGAGCTGCAGTAACTCTGTCGTCCGTCCTCCCTTTGATGGTCCCCTGGCGAGCTCCTTGAGCTCAAAGAGCAGTTCTGGGTCTTGCTGCTCTGGTGGGAGAGCCACAGAGGAGGAGACAGCTTTACGCTCACATGCTCTGAACAGAGCTGCAGACCAGACCTGGGTGACAATCATCTCCTGAAGCTTTTTTCCCTTTGGAGGTAGAACTGGATGTTGTGAGAAGACTGAGAAGGATGCTCCAGGCCGTGCGGCTACATGTCCCCCTCCATTTACACAATAAGGCATGATGGCCATCAAACTCCAGTGGGCAGGATACACTAAAGCCACGATCTTAGAAAGCTTGGTGAGCTTCAGTAGTCACGCCAGCCACGGCATCAGAGGTCAGTAAAGTACTGGTATATTAGACCTACCCTTTGATCCCAGAAGATTGCTAGACACAGTGCTGAATAGTATTTTAGTGCCAGAAACTTCATTAGGTGGAGATGAGGATTTCGAGGTTATAAAATATTCCTATTGTTGCTGCGTCACAGCCTTTCCAAAAGACTTCTCAGAAAGTGACAGGTCTGGTCTGCATGATTGATAAAATGACAAATTTCATGCAGAAGGTCCAGGCCACAGATGGCCCTAAAAAATGGAGTGTAAAGCACAAAGTTCACAAGTGACATTTAAAACTGAGGTATTCATCCACCTTTAGCTTCCCCATAAATAACGGCCGGGTCTCGGATGTCTGGTTTGGCAAACATTCAGTAGATGAATAGGGATTGTACATGGTTTTGGGGACTGAATGATTTCTTGGCAATTTCCAGGCCCATAGCATACTGAAGCATGATGCCACTTCTGCTTCATTGGAAGCATCGCTGATCCATAAACAGCAGCAAATATCTAAAAGACTTAGGGGCTTCTTGGACTCTTCTTTTTTAAATCTTAGTCTTGCCGGAGTCCTAAAGTCTAGCTCTCTAGGAGATACTGCGTAAAGCTGGGAGTGGTAAGTAGGGTTTGGGATGTTTGGGGGTTCTTCTCCCTCCTGTTTGGGTGACTCTTGGGTCAGCTACTTTGATTATCCGAGCACCACAGATGGAAATGGATCTTGAATGGTCTACAAACCATTGTTTGCTTTGGGAAACTAGGGAACAGACCTGCTGTCGTGCTCACAAATCGTGACCACAGTATTGCATGCGGGCAGAGGCTGCTTCACAGGTGTGCCTCAGTCCCACCCTGTCCACAGAGAGGGGAGTGCCAAATCTTTTATAATGCAAAGCATATTGTGATTTCATTAAAGACTGGAGTATGCTCGAGGTGATGGACTATTCCAGTCTAAAATAAAATTTGACTTCTAATAATATTTTTTAGTTGCAATCACATTGCAGCACAGTCTAATTCTGACTTGCTGGTATGGTTTCCCTCACCCCACCCCACCCCACCTTATTCCTTGCTTTTTAATCATTTGATGTAACACAACTGAGCAGGCCAGCTCCAGGACCGCTCCACACAGATAAGTCTAAATGTTGCTCCTGCTTTCATTGGGAACGTGATCACACGTGCAGTATCATGGTGCTCTCTTTGTTCTTGCATTCCACAGCGATGCTATACATAAATAATTAACCATCAATGCCATTATTAATAATGCTTATACACAGAGCAAACCCTTAATTTCTCTTAATTGTAGCCTTGCTGAGACTGCAGTGGGCACCGTTTGGGAGAGTGGCTTGGATGAACGCAAGGGAAATGCCTAGGCTGGGTGCCAAAGCTTAGTTAGAGCTGCATTGCCTATTCAACATACTCCAGTGGCAGAGGAGGGCTGTAGGCCACTGCCAGTCCCCTCCTACTTGATCAAATCTCCTTGTACCCACATAGTAGGTCTGGCATTTACTGCTGATGTCCTGTCTTGTCCTCCTTTCTGTTCACGCGCTGCGCAGCCCATATGCACAAATCAAAATCCCTCCCTGCTTCTGCTTTGTTCTGCAGGAAAGAGGTCAGCCAAAAGGTGAGCAGCTGCCAACAGAATATTTACCCTACCCTTCAGCCTGATCCCGGCTTGCCCCTTGCAGAAAGAGCACAAGGCTTCAGCGAGATCATGGCTCAGAGGCTTATTCTGTCTCTGTTAGCATGAGAACAGGGTACTAGGGCTCTGCTGAAATCTTACAGCTGGTAGATGTTGGCTCTAATTTTTCTATTCCTACCAATTTTGGTAAATTAGTGTAAAAATGCTGAAGAGAACAGATAAAAATGTCAGCTGTAGTATACCTACATATATTTAAGTTAGTAAAAATATTTGCCCCAGGAGTGGCTTCAGTAATTCAGGATTTTGCTGCAGTGTGTGTGTGGGGGGATTTGGTTTCCATCTTTGCTGCCATATACCTGACAGTGTTCTCCATACTGTGCACGGTCATGCCCAGTACATTTTTGCACAAAGATCAGGGAAATGGAGAATAAGACCCGGAGGGCTTGATGAGTCTTTTGAAGTTATTGTGAAAATGCTCACATGACTTAAAGAAATTCTGGAGCATGTTCTTCAGCTTCATCACTTTGTCAGCTTGCTCAGGGAATGTTGCTTGGAGCTGACCTAACATCATGGAAGTTAAGGCTCTTAAACTCTGCGGGAGATGAGGATTTGACTGCCCTTGCTTGTTCTCTGGCCAGCAGGAGTAGGAGTTGATCTGGGCTCTAGGATGAGTTCCCTGCCATTCCTGAATCATCATGGTGCTCCCTGGCAACCCTTCTGGCTGATGGAGTCAGCTTCAAGGATGCTCAGGTGTTAGCACATCAGAACCCACAATCTACATTACTGCTGTTCAAGCTCAGAGAGGCTGTGCTGTGCCAGGAAGAGCAAGGGTGGGACTGCCGTGCGTTTGTCCAGCATGCGTCCAGCCTATGAGGGCCACCTGTGTGACATTGTGGGCTGCCACCCCCACACAAGCGCCCAGAGCTAGCTGGGGGGTTAAAATGTGGATGGACTTTACCTGTACCAGAGCTGGCCTGTCCAGAGAGCGTGGACTAATGCCAGTGAGCTTGTACTGCGGTTCAGTTCTGCTGATCTTTCCTAAGATGTACTCACCTCCAGGTACACCACCCATGGCATCACCAAAGTCGCCACCAGCAAGTCTGCCACCGCCAGGCTCACCACAAGGTAGTTTGTTGTGGTTTGCAAGGTGCGTTCCCTCAGCACAGCTAAGCAGACCAGCACGTTCCCAAAGATGATGGCCAAAATCAGGATGCAGTAGCAGAGGGCATAGTAGGCATGTGAGTGCGGCAGGTCAGACTCTGTAGTGTTGTCTGCCCCACAGGGAACGGGGTCGGTGGTGTTAGGGTGACTGCTGGTTCTTGTGAAGAGGGCCATGGGGACGCCACTGCGAAGAGAAGGAGATGACTGAAAATCACAGTAGTTCTGGAGAATGGTACCTTTTGTGGATAGTGTGTGACTTTCATCCTCCCTTCATGAATGCTACTTCAAGCCAATTGTGGAGGTCTTTTTTTCTGCTCATATATAGGCAGAGCTTTACCATAAAGTCTTGCTTGGCCTGCTTTGTTTTTCATTGAATCTAAGCCAAGAGAAGAACACAAGATTTCACCTCCTGCGTGCATCTGAAAGCTGCATCTTACCAACCAGTGCAGCTGTATGGAAAGCAGCAGTGGGTTTAAGATGCACCAAAGTCCTAGCACAGTACAAGTCAGCCCGGCAAGAGCGCAGTCTGAAAGACAACAATTTGTAGCGCTGAGGAAGACCCAATGCAGTTACCCAAACTAGGGCTTGCTCAGAAGCTTGGACCTAGAATCTTTTCTTCTGGGAAGTACGCTCCCCCTTCCCTCATCAAAAAATGTCTTCAATAACTTCACACACTCGAGTGCTCGGCAGCCTGGCAGAGACTCTGCACCTGCAGTGCTCAAGTAGCCTCTTGAACCCTGGCCGCCTGGCAGCAAGCACCACCTACTGAATTACTCTTTTCCTGCAACGCCTTTCTGTCCCAGGCCTCCTCTTCAAATAACGCTCTGCTTCAGCCCCGCCTGCCTTGCCAAAGCTTGACTGGCAGTGCTGCCCCCATTTCATCCACACTGTGCTCTGCGTTCTCCACGCCTGGCCAGAAGATGAGCTGCCTGTGCTGAAGAGCAAATCAACTTGTCATTTGGGATGGAATAACGGAAGGATGCTTGCAGGGTACTCTGCATTTCTTTTCCTTACAATGGATTCATGATTGTGCTCAGGAACCTTCCTTGATTTAGAGGGAGGATGATTTTTTTCCAGGTAGATGAAGGCTGCTGTCCCAGGGTTGTTCTATGACATTTAATCGCTTGTATCCAAATCTATTTATTTATTTATTTTCTTTGCTAGTGCTCCCATTGCTGAACTTGTCATCATCAATATGACAGGTAGGAAAGGCAAGGACAAAACATTGCAATGCTGACAGTATAAATATTACGCCTTGTTCCACCTCACCCGTTGAACAGCAGCATCTGTGATGCACACGCTCCTGGGAGAGGAGCTGTGCAATAGGTGTAAATGGCTCCAGCCCCCTGGCGTACATTCATCCTTAAAACTGGTGTCAGCTTGCTCCTGCTGGTTTGTAGCTGGCAGAGGACCAGGGCTGGAAGAGATGGAAACTGAACTTCCCTCTGTCCCGTGAACATGGATCCCTCGGGACAGAGGTGCAACGATGTCTCCTGGCACGTGTGCCATTCGAAAGCACCTGCACTTGTCTCCCCTTCTCTATCTTTCTTCTGCCTGCCCCTGACAAAGTTAAGCCTTTCCACTGGATCTGAAGGATTTCCCCTAGCGTGAGCGCTTGCCGCCGAGTCCAGGACTGTTTGTTCATAAAGCAGTTCAGCTGCAGCCACCCAAAGACAGGACTCACTTTGCAGCGTCCCCTGCGTCGCCACAGCTCCCGCTCTGGGAAATGTTTATTGTCTGGGGCCACGAAAGGCTAGTTCCGTAGTGCCAGAAAAAAAATACATTAAGCAGCTGCCTAGCTGATAGGCAAAGCCGCGACAGGGAATGAACAACGCATCACGCACAATGTAACCAAAAGGCTTAAGGCACCGCATCGCACACTTTGCCTGGGGGTTTCCCGCCCTGTCTCCTGCCCCTTGCACCCTAAAACACTATTTCCGACTCTTCACCTGGAGGCCAATCCTCCCTACCAGGATCCCTCCCAGCTCCTCACCCCCAGCCCTGCCAGGCCCCCCAGGCCTGGACTGCCCGTCCATCCGCCTGTCCATCCCCGACCCTGCCCGCTCTGCCCGCCACCGGGGTGCTGCCAAGCCAGGCGAGTACCAGGGTACTGGGATACTGATGCGCCGGGGTTCCAGGATACGCGCATACACGGGTGGCGGGACACGGGTTCCAGGCGCACCGGGACACCAGGGTACCGGGACACCCACCCCCCGGGGCACCCGGGCAGCCAGCTGCGGCAAGGACGAGGGTCGCGGCGGTGGGGACGAGCAGGCAGGAGGGAGAGGGAGGGATGGAGAGAGGAAGGATGCTCCTCCCGTGGGTCTCAGCCTCGGAGG
>NW_009258260.1:2203734-2207250 GCF_000687185.1 Egretta garzetta
CCGGGCCGGGGGCTGCGCTTCCCCGCCCGTCCTCGAGTGCCCGAGAGGTTGCTCCTCTCCCCAAAGGAGCTGGTGGAGGCGTCTTGGCTAATTTTGGAGCCAGGGGCCGCAGCAAGGGTGTGCTTTGCTGAGGGGCCTGAGCTGCTTCTGCCTGGGAGGCGAAGCGGAGGTCTGGGAACCCCCAAATCCGGGCCGAAGCGCCCGTGTTTTGGGGGAGCAGGGGGAGCTGCCTCGGCTGGAGCTGCCCCCGCTGCGGTGGAAGGGAAACAGGCAAACCCTGCTGGGAGACAGCTGCGAGCACCCGGCTCGGGATAGAAAGTTTGCACTCGAAAAATGGTTAGTTTAAAAGAATGGTCAAGGTAGAGATAATTTGAGAAAGGGAGAGGATTAAAAAAAAAAATCTTCTAATATACTGCCTTAAACCTGAGATGAAAGTGTTCTGGGTGACTGGGGAGGAAGCCAGGAAGGCGAGTGATGGTGGGGCCGTGTCCTCCTCCTGGGAGCACTGGTGCAGCAGGTCACATCTAAGGTGGCCAGAGCATGACTCCAGCCACCACCTCTGAGACGTGGCTTCCCCTGAGGTGTGAGGTCAGGTCTCCGAGGCCCAGTTCTCCTCAGACTGTGGTCCCTGGAAGGGTTCTGTGGGGTACGAATGATCCTGGTGGGCCTTCTCTCTGCCAGGGTTGGGCTGTGTCCACCATCAACTCTGGCATAGCAAGTGAGGCTTGCCGTGGATTGTCAGGGCGGCGCAGGAAGCTCAGCTGAAAGGCTGAGGTTTCCCTTCCCAGGAGTGCAAGGTGTTGCAGGAGCAGTGCTGCAGCCCCAGCAGGGAGGAAGGAACGTGCTCTTCTCCCATTTATACACTTGCCGGTCAGGGTGGCCATGGGCTAACTTGCAGGCGGGCAAGAAGAAGAGGAGCTACTGCAGAGAGCAGAATTTATTTATTATTTTTAAGAAATGTTACCTTAACAAGCGAGCCTTGGGACTCTGGCTGCCCAGGTCGTCTCTCCTGATTGCAGCTATCCAAGCTAATCTCTTTGTGGGTAAGGGTGGCAGGAGGGGGAAGTGCTGTAGTGAGCACTCGTACCCACAGGGTGCGAGGGTTGTGAGGGCACCAGCTTTAGCCTGGCTGGGGATGGTGGAAGTGCTCATACAGGACTTGACAGGGACTAATCAGTGCCAACGCCTTTAACCAAGGTTGCGACTACCCGAGGCAGGCTGGTGGATGGCACTGGATGAGTGTGGTGAGTCACTGCCTAGTCCCTACAGGTGACACATGCGCAGGTGACCTTGGCAGAGGATATAGCTGCCAGGCTATAGACCAAATGACCCATGAAGGGCTCTGCAAGCCCCCTTGTCCCCTTGGGAGCTCCAAAACAGTGTGCCACAGACCACATTTACTGTGCTTATATTATATTATGTTACAGTTGAACTTCTGCTGTCATCCATCCCATACTGCTCACCTTCAGGGAAATGAATGCCTGGAGCAGCCAAAGAAGTTCTACGTCTCCCCAGGCTCTTTGGTAAAGATTTCAAATCACTTGGATAAATCTTAGCATTCCCTCTTAAATTTTCCCCATCTGCTCGCCTGTCAGTCCCAACGTTCCTCTGTGCTAAGTTTGTCCAGTGAGTGTTTGTGCACTCCCGTTCCCTTGTTTTTCTCCAGCCCATGCTTGTGTTTCTGCCTTCAATTTCTAGGCACAGTCTCAGCATCCTGTCTGGTTCCCAAACCTCCGGCAGCTTCACCCAGCCTACTTTCCCTTCCCTACTACTGCTCCTTCCCAAGCTCCTCACCCTCCACCTTGCCATTGCTGGGTGGGTTGCTAGGCCCCTGCACGCCTGTGGCTTAGAGGGTCGTTTGCAAATGGTGGTTGGTTGTGCTTTCACACCACGGTTGCTGTCACCACAGCCGGTGTTTGAGGTGCAGTGTCTAACACGTGCCACTCGGGTGGAAGAAACCTTCCATCACTCACCCTGCAAGCCAGGGTGTCCTCCTGACAACGAGCATTGTTAAAATATGCTGCATCCATGGAGGTTTTCAAGACATGACTGGATAAAGCCCTAATCTGACCTCATGGTTGACCCTGTTTAGCATGGGATGCTGGACTAGGCACCTCCATGGGACCCTGCCCAACCTGAATTATCCTATGCTGCCAATGACAATAACTTTGTCCGCTGGATGTAAAGTAAGCAGAGCTTTCCTGGCTGGCACAACCTATAAACTTCTGATGAAACTGAAGTTCATACCCATACCATCTAGGCAGGATAGACCCATTCAGCCTCGGTCACTTTAAATTTTTGACAAAACTCACTTGTTTTCACAGCGGCGACAAAAAAGGAACTCAGGCAGCTTCAGGGTAATGTATGCACAGTGGCTTGCAGAACCAGTAGGGACTCCTTGGAGAAACAGGAGGAAGCTACCACAGCTCACCTCAAATAAGATTCACGGGAGATTCAAATCCTGCTGATATTGATTCCCTTCTGCTCAGCCTTTACCTTCCCTGTTCCCTCTTCTGGCAGTCTGGAAAGAGGTGGCACATCCCAAACCTGCACAGCACACAGCAATGTGAGCTCAGCCTGCAAGGAATATTTACATTGTCATGTAAATCACAATCCACAGCGGATTGTGTACAGCAAAATAATACCACAACAAGGATAGGTGGTAGCGTAACAACTCTCTGTCTCATATGATGGTTGGGTATTAGTCTGGGACTTTCAGGTCCAAGTCCTTCTTCTGCTTCACCTAAGGTGTAATCTAGGGTAGAGGAGCTCTCTCTGTTAGGCAGAATTGGAACCTCAGGCTCCACGTCCCATAGAGCAGGCTGATCGGATAAGGCCAGCATCCCACCAACCCCCCCTCTAAAATTACTGTTTTGATCCTATTTTTCTTTCTTTAAATTCTGACTGCATAAGGAAGAAATTCTTTACAATGAGGGTGGTGAAACACTGGAACGGGTTGCCCAGAGAGGTAGTGGAGGCCCCGGGCTGTGATGGACTCTGCTGCCAGGGCTCTCACCATGCCCTCTCATGAGGCACAGCCTTTCCGTAGCTGGGGCTGTCAAGTCAGTTCTCGAAGCGGCCCTAAATCTCAGAAAGGCTGGTTATTGCTAAGCGCTCTGTTGAAGCCGCATCTGGGGGCAGGGAGGGGCATGTGGGTTTTCCTTGGGTAGGATGAATTCCCCTTCGGCGCGGGACAGCTCTCCATCACTGGAAGGAAGCAAAGACCCGCTGGGGGCAGGACTGGTTATGGGAACAGTTGCTCAATTTGAACTGAAGGAGGGGTTCTATGAGCCAAACCCAAATGCTAAAGCTACATTCGCTCCTCAAGTCAGTGTCCTTCCTTCTGCCATTCCTCCCCTCCGCCTCAGCCTGAGGATCCTCAGCAAAATGGATCCCTCCTTCACAAAGGTCTGCTGCAGCATCAGCTCTCTCTGTGGTGCCTGTGCCCCTCTTCTTCCCTCACACCTCCTCTGTCCTAAAGGGCTTTTGGGATCTTGGCGTTATCGGTAACATAAT
>NW_009258260.1:2207400-2207907 GCF_000687185.1 Egretta garzetta
TTCTGTTTGTGGTAAGAGGCTGTGTGCACACACGTGCATGCAGGTGAGTCGAAAGGGGGGTTTGTGGCTCTCTCCCGGCCCTGACTGGTCTCTGGCCCCCGTGTCCACCTAGAGTTACCTCTCGCTTTGGATGGCATGGTACTGGTACCCCCACAGGGTGTTTTCACCAGGCAGCGGCTCTGCCCACCTCTTCAAGGTCAAGGGAGGTTATCCTCCCCCTCTACTCTGCCCTGGTGAGACCAGTCCAGTTCTGGGCTCCCCTGTTCAAGAAAGATGAGGAACTCCGAGAGAGAGTTCAGAGGAGAGCAACCAGGATGATAAAGGGACTGGAGCATCTCCCCTATGAGGAAAGGCTGAGGGAGCTGGGCTTGTTCAGCCTGAAGAAGAGAAGACTGAGAGGGGACCTCATCAACACATACAAATATCTTAAGGGTAGATGTCACAAGGACGGAGCCAGACTTCTCAGTGGTGCCCAGCGACAGGACAAGGGGCAATGGGCACAAACTG
>NW_009258260.1:2210970-2214166 GCF_000687185.1 Egretta garzetta
TATGAGGAAAAACTTCTTTACTTTGAGGGTGACAGAGCACTGGCACAGGCTGCCCAGGGGGGTTGTGGAGTCTCCTTCTCTGGAGATATTCAAAGCCCTCCTGGACGATGTCCTGTGTAACCTGCTCTAGGAGAACCTGCTTTAGCAGGAGGGTTGGACTAGATGATCTCCTGAGGTCCCTTCCAACCCCTGCCATTCTGTGATTCTGTGATTCCTTTCCAGACTGCAGTGTGACTGACTGGGCGACATCCCTGTCCCTGGGGAGGGTGCGGGGAGTTGCCATGCCTCCTACATGGACTCAGAATGTCCTCAGTCACCTCTGGCCAAGATGCCCATGCATCCCACAACACACACCAAACTTTTAAGCCTCTGCCAAATTTTGACTTTCTAGCCCCGAGCCAGGGTGACCTGTGAGTAGAGCAAGAACATGCCAGGAGATTTGGTTTCTGTTTTAAGAATGACAACAGGTGGTCCCATTTCCACTTTTTTTCAGAAATGCCTTGTTCCAGGAGCAGTGGGAGGAGCAGGATCTGCCCTCCCATGGATTTGAGACCTCTGCCTTCCTCCCACCACCGTAACCCCAGCTGCTCCTCTTGATCCCCGGCTGAGCGGGAGAGCTGGCCCAAGCAAGCCTGGTCTGCTGCCTTTCTCCTCCCCGTGCTGCTAGTTCGTGTGGGGCTTGGAGTAATGTCATCCTCTTTCGGTTTGCTGCTGCTCCCTCTTGTCAGGCTTGGGTCACTGGGCTCAAAATCTTTGCTAAGGGCCAGAGGGATGGTATGATTGCACAAGCCATGGTTCCTTAGAAGAGCAATGAAGCTAAAACCATCTGAACCATTTTTACTTAAAAGCAACCGATAACACTGAGCTGAGGCAAGCCTGACAAAATTATAGCCCGAACAGTGAGCCAAGAAATTAGACTGCGTTCCGGTACCCTTCATTATAGCTTTCAGAGGTACTTCAGCTGCTATATACAGGCACACCATGAACCGATCTCAAGTGAAAATTGCTGGGGTGGATGTAGCATTTACGCTTTTCCCTGGCTGTGAACTGAAATCTCTCTCTGCTTCCCGTCTGCCTTCAAGCCAGGCTTCCTCGCAGACCTCCCCTTTCTCTCCTGCACCCTCTCAAATGCCTGCCCTCAGTCCTGCTCCTTTACCTGCCTCAGTGAAGTCTGCTTTACCTTGTGAACTTTTCAAGGTAAACCTCTATTCTGGGCTGTCTGCCGGGACAGAAAACAGTGAGACCTGCTGCTGCTGCCTCCCTGGTTTTCTACTCTGTACCCCTGAAGTACATGAGAAGAGAAGGAGGGGTTTCAGGTGTCGTTCCAAACTGCATCTTCCTATCTCACTGCCATCTGCATGCTGCTCAGGTTTTAAAACCTTGCACTGAGTGCTTTTTCCTAAATGAGCAAATAACAGCTTCATCAGAGTCATCTGCAGGGCACTTGTAGTTGCACAAGCATTACAGAGCTACGGGCTAATTTATTTATTTTTATTAAACCAGGCCTCTGAGAGCCAGAAATCAGGAGTTTTGGCGTGCACTTGTCTTTGACTTCAGGGCTGTTTTCTCCCGGGGCTCCGTGCTGTGGGCCCAGGGCTGTGAGCGTGGGGGAAGCAGGGCCACCACAGCTCCGTGAAGCCACAGAGGGGGTGTGCTCAAAATCATTGTGACTGGTGACAAGGAACAAAGTGGTTTTTCGGGGGAGGGAACAACACATTACGGAAAAAATACCCACTTCCATGAACTTCCCATGCGTTGAAGCAAGCCCTGGAGCAGGGGCTGTGGGGGCACAGTGCCATGGGAGGTGGCAGTGGTGGGTCGACTCCCTGCCTTCAGCTCCATCGGTCCCCACCCCAGCTCAGGGACTGTTCTGTGTTTTGCACAGACACCGCTCTGCTGGGACCAAGAGGTCTCGCATCGCTCAGTTGATCAAGTGGCGTAAATGACACTGCATCAGTGCTACATGCCTCACAGAAAGAGAGCAGCACGTACCCTGTCTTCTTGAGCAACCTCTCTTCTTGGAAGGACTCTGTCCTGCATGCAGGATGGAGCAGTTCTGTTGGAGGGAGGTTCACTGGGAAGCTGGATGGCGGCGGTGGGTTGGTGCCTGATCTGTTACAGAGAGGCGAGAGGCACTTGTACGCCTGTGGAAGTCACTGTGAATCTTCTGAGGACCTGGCTCTGCATTTAAAGACCCGTGCAGCTCAGTGGTCGATGCGCTGGGGTGCTCTGCAGCCAGGAGCGTAGCACGGGGCTTGCTAGACCTGGTGAACAGCAGATATTCTGTTTAGCATCTGAAAGCCTGCAACACTTCCACTGTACTGCTGCAGCAATGCTTACTGATCACTAAACCCAATGCTACCTGCTACATGGCCACCACCTTTGCTGCTTTTAACTCTGCTAGACATGAACAACTTTCCTTGCCAGTGGCCTGATTTGTGCTGAACATTTTCAAAAGTGTTAAGCTAAAAGCAGAACACAGGGGGAAAAAAATAATGCTGTTTTGCCTTTGTGGAATTCCTACCACTTAAAATGGAAATCTCCTGTGGTTTAGAGCTCAGGCTCAAAATCTGACAGCGAATTGCTGCCGGGCTATGGAGGAGCCCTCTCTCCAGCTCACGTAGGGGTTTGTCTGATGTGCCTCAACCCAGAGCTGAGGTTGTACATGCAGGAAACATCTCGTGTACAGGTTTGGGGGCCAAGTGCTCCAACCAGCTCGCAGGCCCTGCTCAGCTCCTGTGCACCAGCAGGACTAATTGCTTTTGTTACTACTGCATCTAGGAGGCCCCGGCTGAGGTAAAGACCATCCTGAGCAGGGCACTGGGTGTACCTGCAGTAAGAAGAAGTTGTTTCCTTGTACACAGGCAAGACCTACAGTGCAGGATGGTTGCAACTGGAGCCGCAGAGGCTTGGGTCCTGCTGGTGGAAGGGCTGTCGAGGCAGGGGGGGAGAGGTGGCTGTCGCAGGGCATATGGGGGTGAAAGCAGGGACCGTGCCCAGCAGCCCACGGGCCTGTCTGCGGAACACGAGGGGACAAAGAATGGATGCACATTATGGAACTGTATTTAAAAAGCGGCTTTTCAGGTTGGAGGTGCTCCGTGGTGGTTGATACATCCCTCTGCCTCTAACCCTCCGGCCGGTGGCGGAGGCTGGACGTGTCCCAACAGCAGGTGGTGGCCCTGGAGCAAGAAGTCCC
>NW_009258260.1:2214603-2233773 GCF_000687185.1 Egretta garzetta
CAAACACGCACACGTTCGTGGGAGCCAGCACCCCAGCAAGGCCGGACACCGGGGTGCACAAGGGCCGATGGCGGCCGTGCCGTGGGGTGCTGATGCTCTACAGAAAGAGAGGTTTCCTGCACTGGTTTCCCTGCCTAACACCACTGGCTCATAGAAACACCAAGTGCTTTGTTTTTTTTAAGAAATATCTATCTAGCCTCTTGGTAGCAATGAAACAGTGCGTCAGTCAGTCACGCCGGATAATTACAGTGTTTAAAAAACAGCTCTTGTCAGCGCTGAGTGTTTTCTCTTTTAATTTCACCAACTATCTTCTTATGAGGGAAGATTAATGATGCCTAATATCCCTGAACAGGGGTGTTCTCCGGCATGGGCTCTGGAGGCACAGCTCTTAAGAGATCATCACTGGATTACAGAATGCGGGGTCTTTCTTCACTGCCGTAGCGCGTCTTTCTGCGTTGGTTTGGCTACTTACAAACTCTCACTGTGCTTAGGCTCCGCTAGATGTTACTTTAGCTTTTTTGGTGCCAGCAGAATCATAGAATCATAGAATTGTTTAGGTTGGAAAAGACCTTTAAGATCATCAAGTCCAATCATTAACCTAAGCCTGCCATCCCACCACTAAACCATGTCCCTAAGCACCTCGTTTACCTGTCTTTTAAATAACTCCAGGGATGAGGACTGAACTACTTCCCTGGGCAGCCCATTCCAGTGCCTGACAACCCTTTTGGTGAAGAATTTTTCCTAATGTCCAATCTAAAACTCTCCTGAGGCACGTTTCAGGCTATGAGACCAGGAGCAGTGGGAGCACAGGACCTGCCCTTGTGCCAGAATCTTCTCTGAGGGGCCTCCAGGGTGCTCTGCCCTCTTGGGATAGCTCTGCAGGCAGTCCCATGTCCAACTTCAATTCCTCCTCCAGAGTGGGGTGATTACAGTCTCACTCCAAAAGGCAGAAATAAGGAAATAAAAACACTAGTTCTGTGTGTGTTCACCTTCAGCATAGGGGAAACATAAAA
The DNA here is from genome assembly GCF_000687185.1 of Egretta garzetta. Lineage (NCBI taxonomy): Eukaryota > Metazoa > Chordata > Aves > Pelecaniformes > Ardeidae > Egretta > Egretta garzetta. Next base: position 2,215,617 of record NW_009258260.1, read on the forward strand.
TGAGACTACGTGCTGTTTGTTAAACTGATCGGTAAAAAGCCAGCTGTGGCCCAGCAGCTGACCAGCACAAGAGCACAGCAGTGAAGTTGTTCATACTTTTATCACTGACCCAGCTCTGCTCTTGGCCCTGATTATTCTGTTATTGGGTCATAAGATGGCACTGCCCAAAGCAAAGACCTGCTGTTGTGAGGCCCACCTCTCACCCGCGTCCAGAAAGAGTCAAACATGAAGACCCAAGGGAGATCACCAACCTTCTCCCTTAGGTCCTCAAAAGAAGTCCAGAAATAAACTGCATTTTGCTAGCTGTTATGACGTCCATAGTTGCTGGTTCACTTTAAACTACTGAAACTTTAGCCCTGAGTTCCCCCCATGAAAGCTTTTGGTTGTACAGAGATGCCCTGTGGACTTGCTGACTCTCTGCAGTGTAGCGTGGGCTGTCACCTTGCAGGGGGTATGGTCCCAGGGGATCCTCATTCCCCAGGGGCTACCTCTGGTCAGCTGAGCCAGCTGTCTCGGGATTTCCCCTGCCAATGCGAAAAGTGGGGTGGTTTTGCTTTGTAAAGGTAACCTTCACATTAATTGCAATCGGTCTGTAACCATAGGAAGGTTTGAGAGCCCATTCTTTCTCTGTTTTAATATGTGAATGTGACAGTGCTGATATCAAAAGAGAGAAAACAATCATGTTGCTGCTATTAATGTTTCTGAGGCAAACTCTGGGCCATCAGCAACTCAGTTCACCAAATTCCTCCTCCTGCTCCCATGGGATCAGTGCCTGCCCCCTTGCCTAGTGCATATGTTACTGTTCCAAATAAGACGTAGACTAGCTATAGTGTATTTGCACTGAGGAGCTTCACATTTATGGGATGACTGTGTTAATCAATGGAAGGAAACTTTCAGGTATGCAGAAAAAAGCTTTAGTTATAAATATCTCAAAAAAAGTAAGGCAAGACACCAAATGCAGTGAGAGAAGTAGTTGTTATTTCTAACCTTTTCTCTTTCAATGCAGACCATTCATCTCTTAGTCCCTCATGAGAGATGTCTGTGTGTGAGTTTGTTCCACTGTACCTTCTGGGAAAGGGGTCAGAGCTACTTCGCGGTGTGTAGCATGTGCTGGCGCACGCCGGTGACGCAGCTTTCGCACCAGGAGGCTGTGGCTGTGCTGTCATAGAATCATAGAATCACAGAATCATTTAGGTTGGAAAAGACCTTTAAGAGCACCAAGCCCAACCATTAACCTAGCCCTGCCATCCCACCACTAAACCATGTCCCTAAGCGCCACATCTACCCGTCTTTTAAATACCTCCAGGGGTGGGGACTCGACCACCTCCCTGGGCAGCCCATTCCAGAGTCTGACAACCCTTTCGGTGAAGAAGTTTTTCCTAATTCCCATTCTAAACCTCCCCTGACGCAACTTGAGGCCATTGCCCCTCGTCCTATTGCTTGTTACCTGGGAGAAGAGGCCGACCCCCACCTGGCTACACCCTCCTGTCAGGAAGTTGTAGAGGGCGATCAGGTCTCCCCTCAGCCTCCTCTTCTCCAGGCTGAACAACCCCAGTTCCCTCAGCCGCTCCTCATAAGACTTGCGCTCCAGACCCCTCACCAGCTTTGTGGCTCTCCTCTGGACATGTTCCAGCAACGCAACGTCTTTCTTGTAGTGAGGGGCCCAAAACTGAACCCAGTATTCGAGGTGTGGCCTCACCAGTGCTGAGTACAGGGGCATGATCACCTCCCTACACTATTCCTGATACAAGCCAAGATGCCATTGGCCGCCTTGGCTACTTTGGCACACTGCTGGCTATTGAGGCAGGAGACCTGGGGCTGAGAGGCTATCCTGCAGCCCGGGCTGGCGCTCTCTCACCTGAGCTAAAGCAAGGGTCCCTATGCTGTGCCAGAGTAAAAGGTTGGCTGTATCCTCAGTGCTTTACTTCTTGGGTGGGTTTTTTTTTCTCCCCCCCCCCCCAAAATGGAAACTGCATGTGAGCCGTTCCTTCAGTAAAAAAAAAAAAAAGCTATGAAACTTTTAAGTGCCCAGAGTTTATTGCAGCACTGTGTAAGCCTTGTCCTCATTCTGGGAGGGACTGGAGAGAACTAAACTGCTGTTACCCTCCTTGCTCGCCAGCTGCTGTTGCCTTGATGGCCCAGTGCTCGTCAGTGTGGGCCAACCGTAGTACAATATTTGGGTAATTAATTCCTTGCCTCAGCCTTCCTTGGGGTCCTAAATATTTCCATAGAAGTTCTTGATGTCTGTATGCTTCCCTCCGGATTCTGAAAGTATTTCAACATATTAGGAGGGAAGTTAAATTATTTCAAGCACTTGCAACAGTAAGGACATTTGCAGTTAAGGAAATACATGCTTTGGTGCGTAGGACTGAAGGATGGTCTCAAGTCATTTGCTGACGTGGATTTGTAATGACAGGAAAGGGGAGCCATTACTTTGGAGATTTCACCATGAACTTTCAGAAAATGCAGGAGCTGTATTTGATAAAGATAGCAAATGTAAGGATGGTAGGTACTAACCTGTTCTTATCCGTTGATAAGGCGGCAGGTACTAATCCATTTTAATTATTTTCCATTTTAATTATTTTCTTCTCTTCTGAAAAAGCAGTGCCAGGGAAGGTGCACCAGTGGCTTGTTCTTTCTAGTTAAGGCTTGTGGATTTGTATTTTCTGTTCAGTTAAGAGCTTCAAAACAGTGAAGTATTTGAGTGGTTTGTAGAAAGAGCATTTTACTACCTCTCAACACTACGCAAACTCCCAGTACTAAGTTAGGGAACATAAATGAAAAAAAACAAACCAAACCTTACATTTGAGTCTTTAAGTAGAAAATTCTCCACGCTTGTAGATATTTGGTTAAACAGTGTTTTTCTGATCTATAGGATTTTATTTGTAGCAAACAAGCAAATATTAATGAACCTTTGAGTTTTAGGGGCTTAGTAACAAATTCAAAGGATAATAAGAATGTGGGAAAAAGTACAACAAAGCTTGGTGTGGGATCTCACGGAAAGGGAAGATGATTTTTAAACCAAATCTTTCGCAGGCTGATGTTATGCACTCATGCTCATACGCTAACAAGCACCAAGATGTATGGGTTCAGATGGTCTGGCCAGGATCACTTATGTGCCACATGGAGGAGGAGGGACAGTGGCTATCAGGACAGTGGCTATCAAGTCCTCACTGTGCCTCCTAGGTTTCTCTTGACTGTCAGTAACAAAATAAAATACATGCGGTATGCTGCAGCCTTGCTGCCATGATCCTGGTGTTTGGATGCTGAGTCTTCTGCCGATGAGGTGTCTGTGTTGCAGCCGTAGCGGCCTTTTGGGCCGTGATGTGACCAACGCACTCCTCAGTGTGACCGTGGGGAAGACTGTCCTTCATTACCGGCCCAGGCCTTTCTTGTAACCCTCCTTCTGGTGCTTACAGGCGTTTCCATTCATGCTGCATTTGTACCAAATTTCTGTTGCAGTGCCGACTCCCCTGCTGTTACATAGGCAGAAAAGGCTTCTCTGGAGCCCTTCCCCAGGCTTCAAAGGTGCCACCAGACGAGGGGAGGTTACCTCATGCCGGCTGCTTTTCCCCGCCAAGATTTCCATCTCTCTGTGAACTGGTGAGGTCGGGGTGATGCTGGTTTCTGTCCCCAGCTACTGATGCACTTGAATAAACATTAAAGAGCTCCAGTGTCTCCTTTGGGATCACTCACATACTCAAAGCCAAATGGGTGCACAGGTGTTTTTCTGGAATGGCACCCTGCTTACTTGCTCCGTCAGTGTGAGCGGCTGTGGGCTTTGGCCATGGTCTGCTGAGGCCCATGTGGATCTTCCCACTTGCACAAACACGGCTGGGATTTTGAAATCCCCTCACTGTTCTACTCCTTTTCTGAAATGAAGGCAGGGTGAAGGGCCAGGGAATGATGAGGGTCTGGGAGGAGTGGGGGGAGAATGAAGGAGGGGAAAGCCAAGAGGAAAGATAAATGAAAAAATGTGATTTGGGCATCAATCAAGCATGACAAGTGGAAAAGGAGAAAATAGGCTGATAGATGAAGCTGTTGGGGAGAAGGATCCTGAGGTGCTTGTGGTGATGTTCCTCAGGGGAACCAGTGTGGCCCAGTGGGTCATAGCAAGGGGTGGGGGAACATGTCCAAAGGAGGGAGATGGGGAGGACTGTGAGGAGAGAGGGGCCCTCCTGCAGGGAAAAGAAAACACAAATGCATGGGAGTAGAGAGGGCTCGAGTGTTGAAAGGAGGGAGAATTTGGGGAACAGAGGAGATGGCACAAGAGGCAAGTATGGGAGGGAAGGGGCTGCAGAAACATCCATCTGACTTGTCCATAAAATTGCATCTTCAAAGGTGGGATCATACCCACTTTTGCTGGAAGAGCTGGGACACCTGATACACTTGGTGTGGCAAAACACAGCCACTGAACCCCCTCCTAAAACACACCAGGCTAGCCAGTGTCACAGCCTGGCTGGCATGGAAGGAGAGGGGGACATCCGTATGCTAGGTTCAGGAGAGGCTCCTCCAAAGAGGGAAGATGGGATTAAGCTGCCATGCAGCAGCTGCTGAGCTGTTCCTGTTGCAGTCAGGAAGAGGTGCTGGCGCTTTGGTCCTGAATGGGATGGGTCTGGATGTGGGACTGGGCTTTGCCACACCAATCGGCTCAAGGTGGAGGTTGACCCTTGGGCTGGAGCTCATGGCACTTTGCTGCTGCCCTGCTGGGGTTTTTTGCTGGAACAGAAACCTGCTGGCTCTCAACCAGACCTCCAACCAGCACGTACATCACGTGGGCAACTGGGGAATTGAAGGTCTGGATTAAATGTGCACGTCAAACAAATAATCACTGCTAAAGTTTGGCCATATAGGTCTATAGCCGTTTTGGCTAGAGGACACTTCATGTGGAGAAACAAAAGGAGAGGTGTTTCTTGCTGGCTTTTCCCAAAAAGTCCGCTGAAGAGCATGTTCAGATAGTCATATTTTTTGAACAAATGCTTTCAGGATCAGGCCTGCCAGGGTCCATGGCTTATGAACCACGTGTGTAGAGGACATATGTGTGCTTGCCATGCTCAGGTCCCTGCAGACATCCTAACTCCTGGACGCTCAAAAGAGAGAAGGTGCAGAAGGCACAGCTGCTCTTCAGTGCCAGCATCACTTCTGGGAACTTAGGAGGATGCCGGCACCTAAATTTCTTGGGTTTTTTTTTCAAACGTCAGCCGAGGCTGGTGAAGGACAGTCTGGTAACATTTTTCTGTCTCACATATAATTGCAGGCTAGTGGCCTTGTTAAAATACTTGGGTTTATGATCTGTTTTTCTCCTAAGCAGCTGTTTATACACTTTATTAATGGTGACTAATTAAATCCCTTGGATGAAGTCCTTTGGAGGCTGGCCAAAGACATAAACCCAAATAAGCCTGGGCACTGCGATGAAACACCGTCACCAAAATATCTTCCCAAAAGCCATGTAAGCAGATTGCAAATGGACCAAAGAAGGGTCTGATGAAAAGAGGTGGGTGAGAAGATATATAGATTCAGGTAGACGTCATCTAAAACCTAGGGGAGGAGGGAAAGGAAACAGGATTAAAATGTCTTGAAATGTCAGCAGCTTGTATTTATGGTCAGCTCAGGTTGCTAATGCATCTCTGAGCCAAGGGGCAATTAGGAGACCTGCAGCCCTGAGCTGTGGCACCGCCGCGCTCGCAGAGGCCACCGAGCATCCTGAAAGCCGCGAGCAGCTGTGAAGCCAAGCTATTGACCTGGCTGCGCTGGGCGGTAAATCCCCTTGGAGGCAGCCAGCTTGGCTTTAGAAAGCATTTGGGCAGGCGAGAGAAAAAAAAACCCATCAAGAGCAGGTGGCTTTTTGGTGTGCTGTTAGGCTGGGGGAAGGAGGCGGTGAGCCTGCGTGTGCTGGCAGGGCCAAAGGACTCCCCCTGCCCCATCACTGCGGTGCCCGGGAGCCCCAGCCCGACCCACGCTTTGCCCTGCCTGTCCTGCAGCTTGTGGGGTGTGGAGGTGGGTGTGTGTGCAAACACATCAGTGGAGGTGTAGGTTGGGAGGTGGAATGAGTAAGAAATATAATTTGACCAACGTTGGGGAGCTGGCAGCTGGCAAACCCCTTCTTCCAAGGCAGCGGTCGCTTTCTGAAAACTTGGGCAAAGCTGCCTTTGAGTAGTGGTGGGCGCGGGCTCAGCAAGCCTCTCCAGGCAGGACTCAAAGGGCAGGTCTAGGGCACGTGCTGCCAAAAGTTTTTGGGGGACAGCTGTATGGCAGAGTTAGAAGAGATGTGGTAACAGCTTTTCTTCTGGAATGCTTCGAGGGATTTCAAGACCCGAGAAAGCACAAGTTGTGGCTGCAAACTGTGGAGGCACCTCGCCAGGACTTAGGTAAAGGCAAAGCAACCTCTGCCCAAATCCCTGGGACAGGGTGAGCTGGTGGAGCGGCCGGGCTGCAGCCTCGCTCTCTGCTGGGGGCCAGGGTGGGCGCAGAGGTGGGACACTGCAGAGCCCAGTGCCTCATGGCGCTGGGTATGCAGGTCTTAAATTTCAGAGGCCGAGGATGTAGTGGGCTGTGAAACTTCCCTTCTCCTCCCATCACTAAAGACATGGGCTTGCAAATTCTTCTCCCCTCTTCCCTCCCCTCCCTGAAAGAGCAGAGAGGTCTCTTTGTGGCTTATTTCCACCGTGGGGCATGCAGGAGGATTTGTCTCCTGCCCTGCAGCTGCAACACTGGGGACTAGAAATGCATTTGAGACACAGGCAGCTGACTGCAGGTCAGTGCTGTGCTCATTGATGTTTCTTTCAGAGGATAGGTGAGATGGCTGCTGCTTCCAATTAGCTTTTAAAATAATCTCTTCAGTTCTCTCTGTAATAGCAATGCCTGCTGCAGCGGGAATTGGGAGAGCTGTTGCTTGTTAGCTGTCATGGCTTGGCGGCAGCGTGGCCTGGCTGCTCCTGACAAGGGGGCTGTGTTGCTGTGTGACCAGCATCCTCATGCTCTCTGGTCCAGGTACGGTTCTAGGAGGGTGCCGGGTTCTGGCAGCTTTCCTGGGGTTCAGGCAGGGAATGAGAAATCTTAGGGTTTGTCTGAAATGCTGGTGTTCATCCGCAGTGGGGGCAGGTTTCTTTTATCCCTCAGCGCTTCCCTCAGTGCTGCAGGCCTCCAAAATCACGCAAGGAAAAAAAAAAAAGGAGGGTTGTGCTGTTGTCTGGGCAAGTTGCACTCCTGTTGTTTGCTTGTTTGTTTGTTTGTTTGTTTTCTTTCTTTCCCTTGATTGCTTTGTTTTTAGTCTCTTCCAGACAGCTGGCTCTGTCTCATTCATCAGGCTAATTGATGATGGGCAGTGTGGCTATATGGAAAATAGAACTTGTCTGAATAGCTGGATTCTTCTTCACTTGCTTATTTTAATGAGATGAGATGAGATATAGATGGGATTGCGGTCAGTAATACTGCCAGTGCCGTTATCACACACTTCTTCTGGCTTGAGCAGAAACGCCTGGCATGAAACCCTCACGGCACACAGCCTGTGAATTTAAAACTGGGTAAAGGTTTGGCCACAGTATTGGTGTGAGAGGTTCGTCAGTGCTGTGCTACGAGGACAGTCCCTGGGCAAAGGAAGTGCTAAATTGTTGTTGCCTACAATTTGCTGGTGGCACAAGGGCTACTACTGAGGGGGACATGAGCTGAGTACTTTTCTCTTCCCAGGTTTGAGTTTGAAGCCCATCGGTGGGACTCATGTGGGCAAGAAGACCGTTGTCTGCTGGCTCGTAGGTACAGAAAGCTTTGTTGGCACAGCTGAGTTTCCACGGACACTTTTAATTCCTTGAGTTAATGATATTTATGCCTTCCCTCCCTCCTAATATAATGACTTGGTCTGCAAGATGTCTTGCGCAGCACCTGTACGAGTGTCGCAGAGATGTCATCGATGATGATGACTAAAGGAAGCGCCTACGCCAAGTCCTTGAAGCACAGTCAGTCCCATCTCACCGGGGCCATGGGGAGTGTCACTGATACTCAAAAAGATGTGCCATGGGGGCAATGATGCCAGTATTCACCTGGTCTGTCTCCATAGAACGATGTAAGGGCATCCTCCTGTGTGTCCTGAAGGAAATCACGTTCTTTGTTCCTTAGGTGAAACGATATTTCAGTCTCCTGTTGTGCCTCACAGTTTTCAGTGGTTTCAGTGCACAGACCCACCAGTGAAGGGGTCAGCCAAGGAAGATTGCAGCAAAGCAGGCTCTTGACGAGCGAGGCAACGTTTCAAAAGCAGCTACGTCCTGCTTGCAAAAGAGACTGGGGCTCAGCTCAGAGGAGCTGCGGAAATGCTTTGCCTCCTTTGAAACAGAGCCATGTTAGAGACACAGAATTGCCCCCATGGACCTGGCCTTAAAGCATTTCATAAATCTGTCTGGGCCTCTGAAATTAGAGCGCTACAGTTCACAACTGTTCTGCATCCCATGGGTATCCATTGGGAACATTAGGACGGCAGCCTTTCTGAAAAAAACGAGCTATTTTTAATGAAATTTGACTACAATTTAATTTTTTTCTCAGCACTTACCAAAAGTCACAGTTTTGATAAAAATTACTTGAACTTTGCACATTTTCATTGGAAATGGGGATTATTCATCTTGGTTTTGGCACAAGGAGGCATTTCTAGTTCTATGAGAAAGTGGCCTGAAAAAACTTTGAGGTTCCTGTTTTGTTTTGTTTTTTTTTAAATTATGTTCCATTTTCCATATTCTAAAATAGGCAATTGTGAAGCCTTAAATGCATTTCTGAAAATCCTGATTTGGGAGCTGTGCTGTAACCTGAGCATTGGGCCATAAATCTCCACATATGGATCTTGCGCTTCTTTGTTAATGTTGTAAACAATTGTGCATTAATAGGATTTTGTTTTTCCTTTTCCTGTGGGGGCAATTTAGCCATTGATCCTTGCAGTAAGGGGTCTTTAGGAAAAAAACAAAAGAAACCTCTCCCCAGCTTACAGCTGCAGCCGTGTCTGTCAGCTAGCAATGAAGGTTCACCTCCCTGGTGGGCTGGTGGATGAGGAAAGGCTGTTGGTGGCTTATGGCAACTCTGGAGGGGGTTGCTTTCTGTTGTGGCCCCTGCCTGATCACATGTTTTGATGCACACCCCTTGTGTGATCAATACGCTCAGCCATACATCCGTTTCGTTGTGTGTCTGGGCATACAGGCCTGGATAGAGATACCTGCAGGTGGTTTGTGCAGTCAAGCAATGTCTGGTTCCAGGCAGAGAGGGGGATGGAGGTGTTTGGGATGGAGGCTAACAGGCGGCTGAGCTGGTGATGGGCTGCAAACAACGCCCACTGCCCAGTTTCATGGCTGTAAGGAGCTTGAGGGCTGGGGGAAAGGCCTGCAAGGAGCACTCTTGGACCACATTTAGCTCAGGAACCCGACGCTGTGCTCCCTTTGCCAGTCTTGCAGTCTGGAGAGTGGGCATATGCACCACTGGTAGATGTAGGCTGCTACTTCATCCCAGCAGGTATAGGGAGAGCCCTGGCCATGGCCCAGCCTGTCTATGATTATTGCAAGCACGAACTAACTCAGCAAGTCAGGGCTCACTAATATCTGTCACCTGCCTCTGACTAGGGTTGGATCCATGAATGGTGGAGTGAAGGGTTCATGCAGCCACGTGGGTCTTACCATACTGGGGGGCTACTGGTGCTCATCCAGCATCACATGTTGGGCCAAGAAACCAGCCCAGACCCTGGCTGGACGCAGCTGAGTCCTGGCTGCTCTCCTTGGGGTGGCACCCTGCCAGCCCAACTCTTGGCAGGCAGCTGGAGGATCTCCCCAGCCAGCAGAGTTCCGGTTGAGCGTTTCAAACCAAAACGAATGTCCCCTGGCCAAAAGTGTCTGACCTTAGCACAGGTGAAGAAGAGTCTTGAACTCACCCTAATTCTGTGCTTTTGTGTTCAGCTGCATCTTCTGATCCTCTTTGGTGTCTGAGGACCAAGTCCCCATGAGGGCTAAGCTGGGGCCATGACTCAGGGCTCCCTGGGGCTCAAGGTGAGGAACCCTCTCTGACCTGTGTGACTGTAGGATGCATGTGCGCACTCGGGTGTGTATGTGTGAGATACCCCCATGTCCTTCTAAGTACTTACTGAGGACATGCAGTGGTTCCCCAGAAGCCTATTTCTAGGCCATTTCCCACTCCCAGCTCCTACAGGTGCAATTCTGAGGAAAGGCATCATGTCAGGATCCTCATTTTAGGCTTAACTTGTGTGTCTAAGCGTGTCAGCATCTTACAGCTGTACCCCTACCCCATAGAGATGCCACAGGGGACCCTCCTCTCCCACACAGACCGAAGGTGAGGGTACAACTCAGGAGGCTTTATTTCTTCCTTGACTGGGGACAGGTTTCCTGTAGGAGCTTCTCCCTCATCGACTGTGTGACACCTCTAAGGAGCCCTCCACCTTATGGGGTTGGTATAGGGACACATCCCGAATCACTGCTATTCTCTGTCTCCTCCTCACCACTCAGCTCCCGCCCAAAATCTCCTCATGAGACAGTATGACCTTTGATCGGGTCATACCAATGCATTGCCCAAACTCACTGAAACCCTGGTACCCATCCTGCCTGCAGCCCTGCCTGCAGCCTAGGGAAACTTGGTGGTTTCAGTGGTCCTGGGGGTGTGTGTGTGTCTTCTCTGGTGTGGAGCATTTTGTTCTGAGAAGCAATCTAACTTGGTTTGCCTTGCAGAAAAAAAAAAAAAAGCTGCCATATATACATACCATGGAGGATGCTTTTGAGGGATGCCAGGGGACCAGGCCCCACGACAGAGGAAGGGACAGCGGCAGCCCAAAGTGTCAGCGTGCAGAAGGGCACTGATGATGACCACGAGCATTTAATGTCTTGCACTACAAAAGCCGCATCAGTAGCGTGAGCATTGCAATAAAAATGGGCTGATTTGGTGAAGGGGGAGGAAGGGGAGGCTGAGAGGGGAGAGTGTGTGGATGTGAGATCAACCCTGTTGTTCCTGACATTGGTTCTGTCTTGGGCTCCTCCACTCCTCCCAGGTATGTAAAAGCGGGTCCAGAGGTTGGGAGAGCTTTGCAGATGCATGAAAAGGCGCTGTTTGGTGGAAGTGAATGAAACTATTGTGGGGCCTGCTGAAAGGTGAGCTGGCGGGGGCTAGCTCCTCCTTGCAGGGCAGGTGAGAAGGCATGTAACTATCATGCATCATGAATGATGGTGGCAATGAGGCCTCTCACCTAAGAGGTCTGGTACGACCAAGCCCGGGTTCTTGTTGTCTCAGCCCACCTCAAGGTGGCCACTGCCAGGGACACTCAGGGGACATGTCTGGGAAAGCTGTGGCTTGGGCCACCCGTGGCCCAGCGAACCTCAGTGGCCAGAGCTGATCCCTGCATGTTTGTCCCCCTGACTCTGAGGGAAGGGTGAGGTGTTGTTAGACATAAGACAGATCGGCATTTTTGCTAGTGGTGGCTGAGAAATAGGATTTGAGTTCCATCCTAAAATGTCCCTTGGAGCTGTTCATGGAGCGGGTCACCCAACATGGCTTTTCCCAGGTGGGAGAAGCCTTTCCTTTCTACCATTCATGGGCCAGAGGACAGTGGGGACAATTGTCCTTCAGCCCATTATGGAGCATGAAGATAATTGTTCTGCATGCAGTGCAGGCAGCTGAAAACAAAGGGGCAAAATCATCCTAATTTTCACAAGGAGAATGCTAAGATGGGGTACCTTGGGTCTCACCCTGGGGCTTGCAGGCTGCTCCAAGCTGGTTATCCTAAAGTAAACCTTAGCTGTTTGTAATTTTTGACTTGGAAGCAAAATTAGGGGCTTTTCTAGATCCAGTATGCTTTTGATTAAGTGGGAGTGGTGCTTGGGCAGTGAGCAGGAGCTCAGTGTAGGTCTGCACGTCCAGTTCTGGTTTATACAGTAATTCTGATTCTCAGCCATAGCAGCCTGAGCTTGGCAACGTCTCTGCCCTGGTTTTTACATCACTTTTGCTGTAACCTGCAGGAACCTTTTCTGTATTTTTTATGGCATTGGTTCAAGTGCAACCTGGGAGTGAGGTCAGCGGTGCTTGACTACTCCCTGTTTTTAATTAAAGTCATCAACCTTAGGACACTGCAACTCAGCAGCACTGGAGGCAAAAGCGTAGTGAAGGCATGGAAAGGTAAGAATGACATCCACTATAAAAATGGCAGGGCTGAAAGGACTGAAGGGCAGGACTGCTTACATCTTCAGTAACTTTTAAAATATCGTAATGCAACAAAATTTTCTCCATTTTAAAAGTTTGCTTTTAAAAGTTGCTTAAGCGTAGCGCTGTGCCCGTTCCGTTCAACAATGTCTCTCTTGCACACAGTGCCTGGAGGATTTTGACTATTTCAACTTTCTGCAGAAAAATCATAGAATCATAGAATGTTTTGGGTTGGAAGGGACCACTAGAGGTCATCTACTCCAACCCCCCTACAGTGAGCAGGGCCACCACTAACTAGATCAGGTTGCTCACAGCCCCGTCCAACCTGGCCTTCAATGTTTCCAGGGATGGGGCCTCCACCACCTCTCTGGGCAACCTGTTCGTGTTTCACCACCCTCGTTGTAAAGAATTTCTTCCTTCTATCTAGTCTAAACCTACCCTGGTTTAGTTTAAAACCATTATCCCTTGTCCTGTCGCAGCTGTCCCCACTAAAAAGATTTTCCCCAGTCGTTAGTGAGCAGCACCAACACATATGAAGCATTAGCTGGCGTTCTTTGCCACTGTTCAACACAGCAATGAGTAGCTTTTAGGGGCTGGGTTTTTTTAATGTGCTTGTTGTATGTAAGGAGGAAAAAAATTTTACTGCAACTAGAAGGCTGTCAAGAAGGGGAAATCCAGGGGAAATGAGATCCTTCAGAGCGAGTGCAGATCCCAAGGAGCACTTCACTTGTTCAGAGCCTGAACCAACAGGCAGAAGCTGTTGCTGATATTTGGAGAGGGCTGGCGGGGGCTGAGCAAGTGAGACGCCTTGCTTTTATAGACCTAGTGCAGAGCTGCTGAAAACTGGAGGAATGGGAAGCCACTCGTTTTATCTGGGAGCAAAATCTCAGATGCCAGTACCCCAGGTTTCCAGGTGTCTGGCCTCAACATCAAACGCTGCCGATGTTCAGACTCGACAACAATCCCACCACCACAATCGAGTTTTCGGCTGCTCTTGCAGGCAGCTGCCCGTAGGACTCACGCCACGCTCCTTCCGAGCTAAGAGGGGCCTGCAGGACGCTCGCCAGCCACCGTCCGTGTCCTCCAGAGAAAAAGAAACGCACAAAGACACCTGCCACGTTCTTTTGTCTTTTTTTTTTTTTTTTTAATTATTCCTTCATATTCAAACTTCACAAACAGTGTGAACTTGTACAATACCTCAGAAAGTGAAACTTACAAAAAAAGTGCTGGTAACATTAAAAAAAAAAACAAAAAACAAACATCATTCTTAGCAACATCAATTACTCTTCCACACAAAACAGAAACCTTGTAAAATTTATTTCCGTATTTTTTAAGGCGTAATACTTCCGTATAAAGTATATGCAAGAGATAAAACTTCACAGTATTCCAAAATGTCACAATAATAATAATAATAATATAGTATAATGAAGCGCTACAGTTAATTTTCTTTTTTTATTTTTTTTTTCCTGTTTTAAATAACAAATACAAGTCACAGGTAAATATACGTGAGAAAAATACGAGGCTAATATTAAATGGCAGGTAAGGATACTCTCACTGTAAGAAAAAACTGGCAGGATGTGTGTATTTATTCTATATTTTAAAGCACTTGATAGAAAAGGCGTATGCAAGGTATTTTTTTTTTTTTAACAATTTTCTATTTGCTTGTTTTTGATAACTGACATTTACAGAGTATAATGAGAGAAAAAAAAGGAACTTAACCACTCAAAACTTTTGACCTGCTCTTCACATCGTCACAAACCATGTTTCTCGAGAGATGCCTGTACAGCGGGGTGCGTGTGTGTGTGTGGGTGGGTGCAGGCGGCAGCGCGCGCGCGTGGGTGTGCGGATGGGTGGGCGCGTAACGACACGTTCGGCCATGGCAACACACATCGGTACCGGCAGAGACCCCTCTCCTGCGGAGGATCTCCGCCACTCTGGGACCAAATCCTGAAGTCTCTGTGCTGGCAAGATGGCCCCCCCCGGCCCCGAGCTTGGTGGTGGTGGTTCTGCCTGCATAAAGACCCTGGGATTTAGGCCTGTTTGCTCAACATCGAATGACTGTTGGGAATTCCTTTATCCCCAAGAAGAAAAATGTCCCCCTTTTTTTCTTTTTTTTTTTTTTTTTGAGGTACCTGTGCTTTTTTATTTTTGAGGCAATTCTGAAGACTATGCCTCTTGTTTTGGGGCAGACTAAATATCTTAGTAAAAGATATAACATTGTGTACTCAGGAGTCACATGAAGCCAGTTGTCAAACTCTACTTTTTAATCACAGACCATATAGGCCATACCCTCGCCCCCGCCCCGCGTGCTCGTGTGTAGGTGCCAACAGCCAGCCACTCGGCCCACGGGTAACAAAAAGACAGCAGATAGCGTTAACACATCAGTAAGGTGCTCAAAGAAAAAAAGGTGGCTCCCACTCCTGGAATGGGAAACCACGTAAGGTGCTTCAAAAAGGTTTTGTTTTTTTTTTTTTTCCTTTTTTTTTTTTTTCCTTTTTTTTCAGTTTCAGACATTTTAAAAAAAGGACTGATTGAGCATGTGGTACGTGAGAGCAAGGCCGAGAGTTTTGAGACTTCTGACATCCTCCATAAACAAGAGCTTCCTCAGGGCAGGATGCATTTTTGTTTGTTTGCTGCTTTTTTTTCGTTGTTGTTGTGATGGATCAGTTAAGATGCAATTTTTTTCATATAAAACAAAAAAAAAAAGTAACAAACCAACCCAATGTGAGAATTAGCGTCAAAGTCAAACTGTGTTATTGGGCTGAGTTTTTGTCTTTTTTTTTTTTTTTTTGCCCATTCATTCGGTTAGCACCGTTCCTTTTTATTCTGGTTACAACCCAATTCCTTCTGTAATTATTGAACATACAGAAAGGACCAAGCAGTTGTTTTTATTTTTTGTGATCTGTTTCAAGAGCCCAACCATAATTCCTCTGCTGCTGCTGTGTTTGTGTAGCATCTGGTTTCATGAGCTTAAGAAGAAAGGTTAGTCTGCTGATATTTAAGGTTGACGTGTGTGTTTGTATGCATACACATTGTTCTATACATACACACTGCATGGAGTACATTTTAACTGGAGATAAAGTGAACTGGGTTCGAACACATATGCACTATCTTCCCCTATGTCTTTGAAACAGTCTGGAGCTTTGATTTGATTTCTTTTTTGTTTTTTTTTTTAAAGTGCATTTAAAGCAAAATAACTGGCATTCACATACCCCACGGAAAACACGATAGCAGTGGAAAGCTTGACTATGCTAAACTCCTCAGACTTGACAACACCAAAAGCAAACGGGGCAGTGACAGGCCTCGGTGTAGGCAGCTATTCTTGGGCAGCACCATTGGCAAGGAGGGAAGGCAGGAGGTGGTGGAAGGGAAATTGCTTTAGAGGTTGAATATTTGAACTGTTTTCAATTCCGACATAGCTGTGTCATTCCCAATACAGCTTCCTTTACGATGATTAATGACCTCTGTCTTACGGATGCACACGTCTGACTCTCCCTAGTTCTGTCTTTCATCGTGTGTGTGTCCCAAGTGCCAGCATCTATTAGGAATAAGGCACTGCTGAAATTACAGTTTTACAAAAGATGCAAAATAATCCAACCCTAACAATCTGACTGCCCGCACTGCTCTCCTCCCCCTCCCTCCCCCTTTTTGGGGGGAAATATTGCATGTGATAGTTTATTCTTATGTTCTCTAAGCGTGTCAAAAGTAGGCCTTGGACAAATGTCATAAGTCCATCAGCACCAAAGATGGGTAGGGATACACCCTTTCTCTTGTATATACGTGCACATGTGCAGGCTGTTAATAGGGAGGGGGGGAGTAACTACACTGTTCCCCTGCTGCTCCTCCCTGGCTCTAGAGCCCAGCGTAAAGAATAAATTTCCAGTCCCCCGTCCACAACTTTTTCATTTACTGGATCATTTATGGAAGTGATCAAGAGATTTTTCATTCCTGTCACCCAGGTGCTACAGGTTTTACAGGTGGGTTTCTGAAAGGGTAAGCTCCTGGAATGCCTACGTGGAGCTTCCTGCTGGGGGGGGAACAGCAGAGGAGCAGCACGGGTGGGTGCCCACCCTCGCGCTTGCCTGCTGGACGGACACTACTCAGGGGCTGCTTTGCGCCAATTCTTAAAATCAGAAAAGCCTCTGCAGTGCAGCTGGCTCCTCCGTGGAGCCGGGGACACCGACTGTGCAGTGGGCAAGCCTGCAGAGAAGCCGGGTGGCAGTCAGGTCCCTGTCTTTGCCCACGAGCAGCTGTGGATTGCAAACCGCTTTTCCATTATGCCAGCGCGCTCTTTTCTCTCCATGGTTTGGACCTGGGAACACGCCATGTTCCAGTAACTGGGTGGGGTTTATTGGCCCTAAAAATACTGCAGTCAGCCCATCATAACATGCATTTGCTGTGGCAGCTGGTATATCCTTCTGCTAAAATGCTGAAAATGATCCACCAACTACCTTCCCTGTGCCAGGATCCCACTGGCTCCTCTCACCCTTCACCAAAGGCTAGGGCTGCCTCGTAAAGCAGAGAATATAGCAGAAAGTAAGAAAAGCAAGCAGACAGCAGGGGCTATAGCAAAGAAAGCATGAGAAGACCAGACAGGTCCAGCATTTAAGCTCTCGGCTGGTCAGTTTAGCCACCATCGTTAAAATGGACTGAGATTAAAGGAGCCTAAACTGCTATGGACTGGGTTTTTAGAAGTGACACAAATCTTGGGTGGGAAATGAGTTGCCTTTTTTTTCTTTTAGTGGTTCAAAAGTCATCTTGATAAGGCCACAAACTGCATTTGTCTTGTCAATGTAACTACTTGCAAACGATACGGATCGAAATCGAGTGAGTGCTTCGCTCAGCTACGATAGGAATGGGAGAGAAGAGCCACCCCATGCCCACTACGACTGCTCTGTAGGACAGAGGAGCATTTAAGGAGGCGGTGGTGGAGGGTGTCTCCTTGGGAAGACCTGCTACGTGTGGAAAGGGAAAGGAGCTAACAGCATCTCTCCGCTCCCCTTCCCCTCACCACCACCCTACTGTTTTGCTGGACGCCTATAGACAAGTAGCACTTCCAAAGAGCCTTCTCCCATGTCTCTCACATGTGTAAGTCAGGGAAAGGGAGGAGGGTGGTATAATTACAAAAGGGGAAAAAGAAGGCACATGATTTTACTCAGTCCTGACTGAACCCACATTTTGAAAGCAAGGGCAGTTTAGGTGGAGGGCAAAAAAGTGCTCAGTGGAGCAGGTGCTCACTGAGAAGAAATCTCAGGGCAAAGGAAGAGGGAGAATAAAAAGGAAAGGCAGGAGAAATGAAGGCCACATTCAGCTTTCTGTCTGCTTGACAGTCTCAAGATTTGGCTGCATTATTGTCCAGGAAGGAAAAGAGTCTGGTTGGTCTCGAATGTAGCCCAGTTACATATCTCCAGTTTTTGTTATGGCTGTTGGTGTCTTCCTCCTTCCCTTTTCTCTGGTCCCATGAGTGCCTGGAGCACTGCTTTAGTCTTTTTAAGCCTGTTCTTCAAAAACTGAGAACATGGCACACCTCTTTGGTCGTCCTCAGCCTCTACTTCTCCTCAAACCCAGAACCAGTGATCAAACTGAGCAGTGCTCCCTGCTGGTCACTCCCACTGTTGGGGTGCCAAAAAGGCTTCATTAGCGACTGAAAATGCAAACCATCCTCATGGTTTCAGTCGGGTTGGTGAACTGGTCACAAAAGCCACTGGTCGGATAATGATGGGCAAACAAGGGGAGCTGCTGGCTGAGAAACTGGGATGTCATTTACAGAGGTCATTATGAGCATCGCAGTTCTCAGTCACTTAACCCCTTGCGCATCGCCACATCTAGGTACCACAAGTTTTCTTTCTCTGCCAGTGACCGTGAGCCTTTCTTATTCCTGTGGTAGACGGGAGAAGTAGAGCTGATGGCCCGGCTTTGGGATTTCAAAACACCGTTTTGCATTTTCCCCAAGTCTCTGCCTCAAAAATGCATTTTGTTTCTCTCTCCTGCC
>NW_009258260.1:2233867-2243975 GCF_000687185.1 Egretta garzetta
AGCCCCGATTTGCTCAGGAAATCATAAGGCAGAGTAATGAGAAGTCGGATCACCAACAGCTCTACGAAGACACAGGGTGGTAAAATGCTTCCACACAAACTCACAGTCCAGTGTTTGTGACATTTCATAAATAACTTTTTTTTTTTAAAAAAAAGAATAACACAAGAACAATCCCTTTACTTACTCATCTGAAACAAAATAAACAGCAGTGGCTACAAACTTCTTCTTGTAACAATTACAAAAAAACTCCCAACAATACAATCCCCCAACTTTTAACACACGCCTTGAATGTTTTTTTTTATTTTAAACCTCAAAACTGCAGCATATCCTTAAGGGCAAACTTTTCAATTAGTTTTTTCTTTCTTTTCTTTTTTTTTTTTAAATAATGTGTTCACCAAAAAGAAAAAAAATTCCACAAAACAGTCTTGTACCAAGAAAATGCATTCAAAAATAGAAAATACTACACAACAAAAATATGTACCCTTCCTTTCCAAAAGAGTCTTCACAAAAATGTAGAAAAATGCCAACCATTTTTTTCCTTTCCTGAACACTTAACTTTCAACCTAGGGCACAATTATTTATTGACTTATAATGTCTGTTTTTGCATAAAATATGGAAGATACAAACCAACTACCAGGACTGTGAAGTTACAAACAACACCTCATTATTCTCCCCACCCCACATTCCCTCCTTAGAAAACAAAACAGAGAAAGCCAATGTTTCAACAACTGATTGAAAGCCATCAGGCTAGGAAAACCCATCAGCTGATATGGGGATTCAAAGATGCTGGCATAACGGGAAAATCATCTGCCTTTTAAAATGTATGCTCTTTGCAATTTATCTCAACACGAGTCTCTGCCCCTCTGTACTCAAATGACCAGGCACTATGGAGACAAGACACTGCCGGGCACAGAAAGATCCAGGAAGAATTTGGGGCGATGAGCCCGGGGACCGCACATGGGTGTGTGCGTGCACGTGGTGTTTTACTCGCAAAAGAACTGGTGCCATTTTGAAAGACAGAGAGGATGTTTCCATATGCCTTAAAAGTGCAAGGGCCATTTCTGGATCATAGTAGTTAAATACGCAGAAGTTTTACTATGTTTAATAGTCAAGTCCATTTTTCTGGCAAAGGCAGGCTCTTCAACCAGAGTTAGATCGTATCAGTTCACGGCTGGGAGTGGGTAACAGCTGAAAGCTGGTAGGCAAAAAGTGTCACACCAAGGTGCATCCAGAACTGATTTATTCAGTGGGAAAGTGTTTTGCCTACCTTGAAGAGCGTTCAAGGATATTATGCTATTAACACAGCCAAAAGACCAGCCGTTTCGACAGCAATAAAACCTAGCAGTGGGGTCTTAGGTACTACAGGGAAGGCAGCTGTATCTTGCATGCATGTGGCTAAATCCATCCTTTGTGTACCTCCTTTGACTTCATCGCAATTACACCTGCTTGCACCAGGGATGAATTTGCCCCATGCAGTTCTGGATCTTATGACTGTTGGCCATTTAGGAGCCTGACCCTGCAAAACACTGTGCTAAAATACTCCAGATTGCAGAGCTAGGACCAAAGAGGCTTCTCTCTTCTTTTGTTTGAGATTTTTTGTTTGTTTTCTTTCTAGCATACCTTTTAGAGGATGCTTCCATAGTAAGGAAGAAGAGGGGAGCTTTTTCTTAGCCTTTTCCACTGCGTGGCTGTGTGTTTTCCTTTTTTTTCAAATGGCAAAATGTGTTTGTGTTTACTTCCAGTGCATTTTTTTCTCAAAAATTCAAAACAAAAAGGAAACATTAATTTTCCCATCCTTCAAAAGGAAAACAAAAACAAAACAGACTGATAAAGTACAATACAGTAAAAATCAGGCATTATAAAAGACAACATGATGTGCAACAGCAATACCAAAGAAACAAAAATAAAATATATATATATATATAAGGATACAAGTACGAATGAGCCAAGAAAGCTATCTAACCCCACTACCGGATGATTGGTAAGCATTGGTTAAGAAATAGGTAAGGCTATTCTGAGATTTCTAACTTAACACAGTTAACCACTGCTTCTCTCACACCTTCGCTTCCTAAGTTTTTCACCTTGCACTCACTAGTCTTTTATGTCTTGAAACTGATTTTTTTTCCTTTTCGTATTTTTTGGTCTACAGTAGAATTACATGTTAATAACAACAGCAAAACAAAACTCAAGCTTGTTGTGAGAGTAAGTTGGTGCCACATCCGTGATGCAGAAGAAAGAAGACAGACAACAGAACAACCGCATTCAGTTTTTCACACACAAAGCATATTCGAGGGCAACAGCATAGTTGACCAAAACAAGTTTGGAGGGGCAAGCAGCAGAAGCTGTAGGTTTACAACTACACCAGCAACCAGAGCCTGGTCTTTTGCCTTTACTGGTGTCCTTGAGGACAACAGTAGCTCAGTTGCCATCTGGCTTTGCCATTCTTGTCATCTGGAGCAACAGCTGACCTGCCATCTACTCACCACTAATTGCACTCCTGGTTCGATGGAAAACCAAAAGGAAAAGGAAAGGTAAAAGGCTCCGAGCTGCGGCCAAGGCTATCTCTTGGTCACCTTGGCTGATGTGAGAAATCACCAGTCGGCATGACGCAGGGATCATTGAGGGAGGGCACCTGGCTGGCAGGCTGTTTGGGAGCAGTCTTGAAGCAAATTCAGACAGATTGTTTAGCCTCCTTCATTAGGGAAAAAGTGATGAAAACTGACAGGTTACTCTGGGATCATTCTCTTAGTATAAATTAAATGTCGGCATCACCAGCCACCAGAAATGCGTTCCCTACAAACTTGGCTACAGCACTGTGACTGAAGCTCCATCGTGATTCCTGGCATTTTCTTTTTCCCATGGAACTTCTGAAACCTAACATTTTCCTCAAGGGTAAGCTCTAAAATTACCATAACGTTGAAAATATCACTAGTATCTTACTGAACCATAACTACGCCACATAGTCCCAGCAAAAACTCAAGCTGATCCTCAGTAGTGCTTGTCAATGTCGAGGAAAGGAACGTACAGAAACAAGATGATCGAACAGTACAGGGAAGTTCTGTTTTGGATCTAGCCCACTGGCCAAAGTGATTTTCATTCAAGAGAAAAGGTGCAACAATGAAGCAGGATGACAAATGGAGGAGAATTACGGAAGTTAGTGTTTCTCCATCTGGAGAAAAAAATAGGGCATTAAGTTATGCGGCATCTCTAGTCAACAACATATGTTTTGGCTTCTTAAAATAAATCTCAAGTTATCCTTGGTTTCTCAGTCAAGCACTGTCTACATGGGGCTTTAGTACCATGCTGAAAAAATAAAAGCATTTGTGCTATATTTAAATGCAGTTCCAGTTAAACTAGTTTCAAAGTGACCATGTAAAAAGGAACAACTTATTTAAAAGCCATTAAAACTATACAATCACACTTACGCCCAGGAACTGATCTGGTCGAGCACTGTAACTGAGTGGGAACACAGGCTGGAATGTGGCTTTTTTAAAATGGTTTGGTTCCTGTTTACATGGACTAGACCAGTTTTGTTGAAACTGAGTCAGCTGGAATCAGGTTTAAACAGGCCGAATTCAAACCCGGGTTTGGAGCATGGCTCAAAGCCCACTTCTTCAGGTTGCAGTACTTTTTAAAAACTAGTGCAAATGGCATCTTATCACAGCATTGCAAGCATGCAGTGTTCCTCTCCTTGTCCAAATATGGTTGCCATCAGGTCACACCACAAGGGAGGAATATGCAGCAATCAGTCAGCCAGAACAGCTCAAACTACAGAAGTTCTTTATTTTACCACAGCAGGAAAGGCACTCTGGACACAGCAGGCTCAGTATATCCTCAGCTTCACTTTTTTTCTGGAGCAGTCCACTACTCCTTTTTGACAATGCAAATCCACTCTGACAGTAGCAATCTATGCAGCTGCCTTAAACAAGAGAACAAAACAAAAACTCACCTAAACAGAAAAGGGGAGTATTGGCTCATAACCTGAATTAACTTCAGCAGACAGACTTCATTTCCTCCCATATCATGACTCTGTAGCTGTCACTGCTCTTAACAGAAGCAAATGCCACTTTACAAATTAAAGGTGCTCTCCTGCCACTGTATTATGCTGGCTCTCAAATGAACTGTGCTTTTGTTGGGCATCTGCTGCCTCATTACTGGAAGATGACCTTCCAGTGGTTTTCATCTTACAGGATTCCTGCAGACGGCTCAGAAAGAGACTGCATGTTCTACTGTCCTGCCTGCTTTCAAGGGAAGAGTCATTCAGTAGTTCATCTAACACTACATCAGGGGGTATCTCCAGTTCTTCTCTTCCAGTCCTTTCAAGCCAGGATGGATGAAATCTGAGAGTAGAAATTTCAGAGCTTGCCAGAAAAACACATCCTTAACTCCAAAGTCTCTCCTGGATCCATACAGACTTGTTACTTCCCACCCAGGACCTGCCTCCTGTATATTATTCCTCCTCTAGTTCTTAATACTTTTCTCAAATGAGGCAGCTCAACAGACTGACCAGCAGCAATCCACTTTGCATTGTGCAGCTCTGCGTAAGGTCTGTGCTACCCATTCCTTGGTACTAATGAAGTCAAAATGTCTTAGCTTCAAGTCTAAGGAGAAATTCAGGGCATGACCACCCAATTGCTCTAGACTTTCCTTAGCAATTGGATGACTACCTCCCCCTTTTTGTCCATGAAACCTCTGTGTACATTAGACAGGTGGTCCCTCCACTACAGGACCAAAGCAGACGCACTCATGTTTTACATTCTTCTCCCATTTGCTATACAGAGCATTTTTCGTGATCATGTTTTACCTTCTGGCTGAAGTTGTAACTACAGTCTTACCGAAGAGATTCAACACAAACTTTTGAGAGTTTATAGACCACAAAGAACTACAGCAGAGATGGATCTTGCTGCACATTACTACTGTTTTTTCTCATATTATGCTTGTTACAAAGTTAATGACCAAGGCACAGCCCAACACGCATCTTGACTGTAAAAATACTTTCCAATTTTGGATTCCATTTGGTTCCAGCCAAAAGCCTCCATAATGCTTGACTCTCTGTTTGAGGAGAGAAATCAGACTGAAGATCTTAAAATGCTAGACAGCATCTTTGCCTAAGCAGGAATATTCCTTATTGTACTGAATTCAATGTCACCCTTTCTTGTCGAAATGTCCCTCCTGCTCCCTCTGACCCAAAGGCTTGACTGGAACACCTTTAACTGAGTGTTCAGGATGACTGTTTATTGCACTGTTCCCATAACAGCCTTGGAAAGAAGTGCTTTTTTTTTCAATGACCTTCCCCTTTGGTAAGCCTGCTTTGTGGCTTCACTTCTTGAGCCAAGAGATCATGCTTATACTGAAGGGATGATAATCACAGTTGAACCTCTCTGAAGAGATCCTACCTGACAATGCAAGTTTTGACATCTGAACTAGCAACTGGTATCTTTATATTGAAGTCTTAAGTTGGTTTTCATGCTGAGCAGTTCTCTTAACTCTCTCACAGCCCTAAAGAACACTCTCTAGGAAAAGGGGGGAAAAGATCTGTAGCACCCTGAAACCTGCGATGCCTCTTCAGTTTCTATTATAGTGCTTTTTTTTACTATTTTTTTTTTTTTGCAGAAGCTATCCAATACAGCTATCTCAGTGTCTGACTAGTTGCTTAAAGTAAAGGTAACCCCAGCTCTCTTTCAACCTGGTCAGGTTTAGGGTACATCCTGTTTTCTGTGCCTATCCCTTTCTCTTCTCCTTTCCTGCTTAATTGGCCCCTTCCAATCCCACCACATGTAAATACATTTCAGTAGTGCAATGCAGTGCAGTGCAGTCATACTTAGTGCAAAAATAAAAAGCCTTATCCAGACCTAAAAAGCACACTCTCCCTCCCCACCCCACCCAGCCCCCAAGAAATCAGCTCTCTAAAATTATACGAATGCCCCAAAACAAAGGGGGATTTGCAGTCTCCCAGCCACACTTTCACATGCCTCATTTAATTCTCCTCCCACTCAATGTAGAGATCTCATTAGCAGACAGGACATTTGTCGAAAACATAGCAGGTCAAATGACAGAAATTGGAAAGGGGACAAACCATTGTTTGGGGGCTGCAGAAAGAAGAGAGAACTAAATGGATACATCAAAAAGGTCAGTGGTGGTTTTACACAAAGGTGTCAGATGCAAACTTTGCAAGGGCACACCTTGCAAAGGGCATGTGTAAGCGTGGGTAAAAACCCTAAAAAGCTTCCCTGTTCCCAATATACAGTCCTTATTTTAACAGTGCCCAAGCTAAGGTTCTGTAGTGCAATCAACTCTTCAAAGTGGCAGCTCTCTGTGGCCACCCTAAAACAAATGGACAGATCAACACTAACTTTAGTTTTCTCCCTCTCACGCAGACACGCACGTGCATGGACAACTCCCTCCCCCATCCTGCAAATACATGAGTACATATATAAAGGATTTTTTTCAGGCCCTTCTAGGGCTATGGTGGGAAAAGCAGGAATTTTAATGACAGGCATATGAGCTCTTAAGTACCTCAAAATGAAAACACGTAAGAAAAACAAAATAAAAGTTCCCTAATAACAAAGGCAAGCAGGTTACCGAATCCCAATCAGTCCATACCTCCCCTATCTCTTTTAACAAAATAAAAGATTTGTTAGGGCTTGCCACTCATTAAGATATCACTTGGGAAAACACAACAAAGACTTTGGGGTACTCACTGGTTTGGAGATTAATTTCAGTTTGGACTGCCACAAGAGCCTCCATCTAACCCTCATAACTACTAGAAAGGAGTGTGGGGAACCACTAAAACAGTGTAAGAGGCCACAACAGGGAAGGAGGAGCAAGAGAG
This sequence comes from Egretta garzetta, assembly GCF_000687185.1. Lineage (NCBI taxonomy): Eukaryota > Metazoa > Chordata > Aves > Pelecaniformes > Ardeidae > Egretta > Egretta garzetta. The sequence continues at coordinate 2,240,700 of NW_009258260.1, forward strand.
GGAAATGTATGGAGAAAGGAACACATTAGGGCAATACTGCTGCTGCTGTACTAATCTCACTGTAGTTGCTCAGTGTATAGAGGAATATTGCGAGCTGCTTCACTTAGGCTCAGGCACGTGCTTCCTCATGCCTTCTGCCCCTTCTCCCACTCCCAGTCCCTTGTTGAAGACGGCAGCCCACCCCAGAATGTAAACAAAAGCAAATAACAACAAATAAACCAAAGGGTAACCGAGAAGCAGGTTCCTCCTTTTTCTTTCTCTTGCAAAGATAGAAGAACTGTGCCCTCGCACACTCTGTCTCACCCTGGTGCAGAAAAGATTAACCATGTTTCACATGCACAGAAACAGGGAAAGAACCTAAGAACCTAAATAAGGGTGCAGAGATCCTGAATATCCACCTCCAAAATAGAAAAATGCCAGTTTAGCCAGTATAATCAGCAACAATGAATTTTCTTGCTGCAGCTGTGTGTACTTTGAGGGTGTCCTACCTGTTTGCTGAAATGCTAAGTTCACAGGAGACTACATGGGTTCCCATCCATTCTCCTGCATACCCAATGCAGTAGTACTTTTTAAAAAAAAGTTCACAGAAAAGCTTGATGTATAGTCTAAATTTGGGGCTCTATAATCAGGTATTACAAAGAAACAACTTTATTTCACCCACAGAAACATGTTATCACCATTACAGAAAAGGTATGGCCAGAGCTCTTCTCAGCAAAGCAGTCAGAAACCTAGAATCAAGTAACTCCAAATACCCAAATGCTTTTACATTGTTCTGGCAAAAGTGACACAGCAAGGGTGTAAATAAGGGAGGAGCGATTGCTGTGTATCATATATCTACACTAGCTGTTGTGGCTCACTATTTATTTAAGATAAACACACCATCACTAACCAAACCCAAAGAGGCTACGTACTTGTGGAATGAATGACTCAAGGCTATTGATGACCCTAGAGAAAGAAAGTCCCACACCTTGTTCCAAGGGAAGCAGCTGTCCTGCCCTGCATAGTTCTTTTGAACTAAGCCTCCCAGAAAGAAGAAGAGACTATTTAACCACAGAGTCCTTAACACGGGCAAAATCTTCTTGGTGGAGTGAAATCAAATCTTGACTCAGTTTTATAGAATAGAAACTTTGGGCAGAAACGTGCTAAATTATGGGGAACAGCCCTGTGACATCTTAAAGGGTGCGTATGAAACTAGTTTTTAGGACTATAGCTTTCTGTAGGACTACATATGCTTTCCCTGTCAGAGAAAATGCACTGAAGTCAACAAAAGAGCATGTGGGTCCCGCCTGCAGAATTTGGCCCACCGAGTATTGGTCCAATCAATCTTCAGGATTAAGTATAGACCTCACTGATGCCGACAAGAAAGGTCATGCAGTACATCCTGCCTGAACTGAGCAGCCTATTTATCTTACGTTTGACAACAAAAGCTCATTATGGGTGGAGTTTACGGGAAACCACCAATTTTCTGCTTCATTTCATTGTAAGAATTTCTTTGAATCTGAACTTTGGAGCAAGGATCTAGGGGACTGAATACTCAGCACATATGAAGCTGGGAATAAATTCCAAATTTAAAGAAAGGATCCCTATGAGTTTTGCAGCAGTCCAAGCTATGTTCTGTCATTAGGACAAAGGAAACAGGGCAAGAGACGATGAAACTTGTTGAAGATACTTGTGAACATACAGTTCTGACTCCAATAAAAGAGTGACACCTCTTCCATCAATAAATAGGAACTATAATTTTTTAAAAAGTTATCCATACATTTAAAAAAGAGCAGCAGCAGATACTGGAGATTCAGTCTTTTCCTCTAAGTGGCACAGGTGAAGAGCAAGTCCCTTGTATGGAGTTTGAGTGTTCCTCTCTCCTGTGAGGTCTTTGGTGCAAGCACCCCCAAGGTGGGGGACTCTCTTCTTATTCAACCTTGCAGCAAAGAGCTTTAAAATCCCTTTCTGTCCCTGCACAGTAGCATAGAGCAACATTCTCTTAGCACAAGGTTCTCCCTCTCGAGGTGACAGTGTTACCTACTTCAGCTGTTGTGTTCCTCAAAAGCTGTATAACACAGAAAAGAAGTGCAAAAAGGAGCTGAATATAAATGCTGTTGACCACAGAAACGTGAGACCATGGCTTGCATTAGCCCTGGAGGTCTACTTGGTCAACGGGGAGATGGAAAACAAAAGTAATAATGAAAACCATATACTAGAATAAAGCTAATATTTGAACAGAGTCTTCCCTTGATGTTTACATAATTCAAGGGAAGCCTCCAATGCAAAAATCTATAAAACTGTAAAGCCAGTATCACCTTCTGTTTTCTCTCTCCTTAAAAAAGCAGAAAATATGCACATATGAAATGAGTTTCTTAGAACATCACAATTCTCAAGATTAGTGTTTCTTCAGAGAATGAAAAAGAAAGGATACATGTTCAAAAAAAAGCAAGATTTCTGGATTCACAAATGACTGACTGTTTTTTATGTAAAAGATATGTTAAAATAGTGTTCACCAGCTGATTATTTTGTTAGTTTCACTTTCCCTTAGGCAATTGTATCTGTACACACTGCGTTCTAAAAGTACAATCTCTAGTGTGGATAATCTACCTGTTTGGTACCATCCTGTTTGTAAAACCACTTCTTAGCCTAAAAATATAAACTGTAAACTGTATAAGATGCAAAATGAACTGAGGTGTTTAAAAAAGCATTAGGAAAAATAAAAGGCAACAAAGAAGTTAAATCAAGAAACACATTTAACTAGTAATTATCCTAAATGAATTATGGAACCTTACAAAGGATTAGCAAGGAAAGCGTGGAATGGGTATGCAGCCATTTAAATGATCAGGCATTCTCAGTGAAGTGAGAACACTCGCTACGAAAATATGTATGATTCAGCATTCAGCCAAAGGAAAAGGCAAAGACCATGGTCAGAAAATGTGAACCACTGAATCAGCACTCTGTTGCAGCAGCTAACTGGAATTAATTTGGGAAATGGCACCTATTTGGCTTAGTGGGACAAAGCCCATCCTTTATGTAATAGGGTAATCTAGTTTTGTTACCTGCGTAATTAATATTAAGAGGATAGTCTCTTCCTTCCCTTACAAAAGGGTATACACACAATAAAGAAAAGCCAGACTTAGAATTCACTGCTGGAAGACCTTTTAAACTGCAAGTAGAAAGAAAAAGGATGTGGCAGTGGCCTCCACTGAAGTGCAAATGGCAGATGACAGGATTCTGTACGGAATGCCATCACTTGATGATTCCCATGCTTTAAGTTCTCATTTTATTATCCCA
>NW_009258260.1:2243993-2249339 GCF_000687185.1 Egretta garzetta
GGCACAGATTTCCTCATTCTCAGTGAAAGCACAGTTTGTAATTGATGTGGCCATCTCTCATTTCTTCCAGTCTTCACAGTAAGGAGAAATGAGATATAATGAATACCTCCTTCACAACCCTCATGCACTTGATTTTGCACATTTTCATTTAGGACTGATATGTTATCGAACAAAGGAATGAAGGTCAGCAGAGATGTACATGAACTAGAAAAGCAAACATAAATTCCCATGCTCTCCTAAGTTTACACTCTTAGGAAGTTTTGATCTAGACTTGCTGCCTGGGCCGTCTCTTGCAAGATGAGAATACAGAAAGGACACCTCAGGCCATAAGGCTTGGGTGGCGATCAGCTTCCTCTGGGCTGTTTGGATCTAGATGTTGACATATCCCTAGAGCAGCTTTGTGGTGACAATTAAAGTCTAGTGGGACTGACCCAAAATTCAGAACCAACAGCAATGTGGTATGAAGATGATAAACACAACACTCGCCTTGGAAAACTTCTGAACTGAAACTCAAACTTGCAGAAGTTGGTTTCATTTGAAAAAGGGGGAATCAAGTGGATAAGTAAAGATACAACTCGAATATATACATATGGTGGATGGAGGTATTCTTTATCCAATTCCTGGCAAAAACCACTGGCCACATTTACTGTAACTGTACAGAGAATAATATTTCTTCTACCCCACATTAGGGGGGAGGATAACTTTAGGAAATCTTAAAACTTTAAAAAAACAGAACTTGGAAAGAGTGAAAGACCACTTGTGGCATCTTTCTTCAAGGCTAGGAATGGAAGAGGAAAGTCTGACATACACTTTTACAAATGAAATAATAGAATATCTTAGAAGAGAGCTAGTAGATAACCTAATTGTCTTGATTAATTGTTCTTCTGAACTGAAAGGGTAGCAGGGAACAATCTCTAACTTTTTGTAGAGCCTAATACTGTTTTACCTTTTCTTCAGAAAAATTACTTTCCTACACCTTGCTACATAGATTTAAAAAAAGCCTGAAAAAATACTTGTAAAGACAATAAAGAAGCCAATAATATGAAAAAGCACACTAGAACTGTAATAATGATTGTTAAATGCTTCAAATAGCTGCAGCAGTTGATTGGGTTGTGAATGATAACATGTGAAAAATAATTTTTCTATGATCATAGGCAGATGCAAAAGTTAAATGATTATACTATGTATATATATTGATATAGAATTGCTATATATAATGTGTACTGTATGTTCTAGCTTTCAGAAATACTGTATTGTAGTGTACTGTACTTAACTAAGCAGATCTAAATAGCAACTTGTCATTTTCCACAAAGTCACTAGTACTGTTAACAAAAACCAAAAGGTCTATTTTCTCCAGTAAAAGAAATACATACTGTTACAGTCACAGACATTTTGACTATAGAGAGACAATGTACATTTAACCAAAGAAAAACCCCAAACCAAAACAAAAACCTCACCCCAAAATCAACCAGCCAAAATTGTTGCATTTATCATCTTATTCAAAAGGGGAAGGGAAATGCCACCAATCTAAGAAGAGGAATAACATTTACTCAACTTCGTATGAGTGAAACTGAAAGAAAAAAAAATCCCTCCCACATCTCCAATTACCCTTTCTGGGACAAGAAGAATCCCCCAATCGGGCAAAAGAGTTAAAAGAATAAAATGCTACTTTTAAGGCCAACATGATACCGTAATAGGCAGCTGTAGTTCAACGTACTTACTCATCCCACTAATCAACTGAGCGCAAAATGAGTTCTAGAAATCCTGCAGTTCTCATGGATTAAATACTGAGTACTCTCACTGACCAATTTATTCTCCTCCTGACAATCTATTGGTCTTCTAGACACACCAACCATGTTCCTGAGAAGATTTTGGCAAAGAACAAGGGACAGAAAGTTGTTAATTGTTAGTGACTGCACATTTGGAATGGATTACTCAGATTACTTGTAAAGATATTCATAGTCAAGATATTTCAGAGTATGTGAGGTGGGGAAAGAGCCGTTTGATATGGTGCTTTGGATACTAGAGACTCCAGACCTAGAGTATTTTAGAGCCTGTCAATACATGGTGTTGCTAACTGTTTAAAGACTTGATAATTTTTTACTATTCTTTTTAAGGGGAGCATACAGGCAAGTTAGATTATTTTTCTTGGATTTTATTCCTTTATCAGGTGAACATGTTGAAATTCAATGGAAGTGAGTGACTAAACTTAATAGTATCATTCCAGAGCTTCACTGCCCATGGATGCCCATCTCTGTTAGTGAAGCCTGCTGAGCTGGATTGCTTTATTTATTTTGTGGCTCAAAAAACCACACAAAGCTCTGAGAGGCACACTTCAGCCTTCCCTTCAAAAAAATACACTGGACCAAATTTGGGTGTCATGTTTTGAGTGAGGGCAAACATCTCATTTGGGCAAACATCCAGTTAAGAGCATTTGGCCAACAGAATGTGTTTTATGAATATATGTGTGCGTACATACTGCATAAGTAATGCACTTATTTTTCATTAGATTCATATAGAATAATGCCAATGCTCCACAGTTAATGTTGTAACCATTGTTTCACCTAAACCCTTCCCTGAACCATGCATGTCCACCCACTCAATTAGCAAACGGTCTGTGAAGCCAGAAAGAGATAGCTAGCTAGCTACCTATGCATGCGCACATACACATGCATACTCACACATACATTTGCATGCACACACACACACAGAGGCCATATAATTTGCTTTTATTAAAAAATTCCACAGGTACCAAGACTATGTGACAAATGAAAGCAAAGGACTTAATGGGAAAAGTGAGAGGAAGTATTTCAGGGCAGCTGGGTGAATGCAATCCTTCTTTCCTGAATGTGATGGTCCTCTCCAGTCAAACAGTATATATTTAACATGGGGGTTGAACTTTTAGGGGACTTCATAAGGTTTAACAAAAAAACATGGCAATATCCAGGTGGCAAAAAGAAAAGGAGCAATGTGAAATAGAAAAGGTGCCTAATAAATGTATAGATCTCAGAAAGGTACCTGTCCATTTTGTAGGAACAGGACACTGCAGAATCGGACAGTTGAATGCAACAGTAAGTATCTAACCAAGCTCTGCACTTCCCTCAAGTGTCACAGGACTATGAACCTGGCAAAAAAATCACCAACAAGTCAACTGTATGAAGTGTGCACTCTGTAGAAGTTTGCAGTTGTGCCTGGAAAATACCTAAAGCAAGAAATGCTTTGATACACTAGTACTAGATTTTCCAGCAGGGTAAGTCCTAGTGGGGACCTTATGAAAGCATATGGGCTACTGTACTACCTAAGGCCAACCTGACAAAGAGCATTTCTGAGGGATGCTTGGGGTGTGGCTGCATGACTGTGCATGAAATTTCGCAGCACAAAGGGGGCTCAAGTGCGAATTAAGTTTACATGAGGAGTGGAAACAAGAATGTCCCTATGGGCTGAACTGGACAGAAGTTCTCACACATGATGGGATATCCGCGGTTCTTTTGTTTGTACAATGATATTGCTGCGGCAAAAGGATATTGTTAGAATTTATTTTTCTACAAGAAATCACAGCTAAACCAATCAAAGAGCCTACATTTATCTCCAGTGACATGCCTGCAATCACAAAAATGCCAGTATAGGTTGCACTGATAGAAATTAAGAACAGAATTTGTCACTGGGAAGTAGCTTTTCACTACATTTCTCTCTTGTGAGTTCTGCTAGCATTGGTGAGGGTGGAGTCAGTCAAATCACACAGCCTTACCCCCATATTATTCATTTGGTTTAGGAAGAGGATTTACCCTCCAGTGTTCTATAGGGAACTGATGCCAACCAACCCAGTCAAAAGGAGGAGATTACTTTGGAAGAGAACCAAACCTGGAGCTGTAACTGAAGGTAAGAAGAAGCACCATCCAATATGAAGAGACCACTATGCCTCACTAATACTTCTTTACCTCTTCCCTACCCTCTCAAACAGGAAAACACAATACAACACATTTCATATGAAGGGAATGTTTTAGATGAAACTTTGCTGCAGATGCAAAACATAAGTACACGCCATACTGCTCAGACGCATTTCTGTTTTTAAGGCAGCAATTGTATATGAGGCTGTAGCGTATTCAAGGCTGTGGTATATTTGCTTCCTGAAGAAGCTACTCTGCTTTTTGAGAAATACTTGGGACAATAGTGTGAATTGGGGGGTTAAAATACAGTTAACAGAGTGTTTGGAAGACCTTCTTGATCTGCTTACCTCAATGTTACACTCCTTTTCCTAGAGTAAACATTAAGCATTTTCCTTGGGCATACGTGGTTGTGCACAAGAATCTCAGTTCACTGACTGCTAGTGAAGTAGACTTAGTTCTGGTGGTGGAAACCGTGATCATGTATAACATGAAGAACCATGTTATAGTAGCAGAGTTCTGCATATCTTGAGTTGGCCTCTTATTATTTTAAAAACTTCTAATGAACAATTCTTGGGGAAACTGGCATTTAAAAAACATAACTTTGCTAGAATTATGTTTAGAATATGCTTGACCCCTTGCATTTTAAAATAAACCCAGAAACTTTTTAGTTGAGTTACCAATTGCAACATGAATAGTGATTTAAAGCACATTATGAGTCCAATTTACTTTTTTACCTTATTCACCGTAGATCAGTCAACTCTGCTTCTCCTACACTTGGACTCTCTCATAATGCCTGGGGATCAAGCACTACAGTAGAGGCTAAAATGCAAAAAGAAGCCAGCACCATTGCTAAATATATAATGAAAAAATATCTATTAATATTTAACTCTGTAATTTTTTTCACTAAACCTGTAAATTTTAAACCAAAATGATCTAACAGTATCCTAGTAATTATAAACATTAATTCAGAGTGGTATTTGTCGAGGTACTGGCAGACATACACGAGGAAACAATTCTTCTGTTCACCAAAATTTTGCATTTGTATAACTCTACTGTTTTCATCTTAGTTACTCCTGATCTATAGCGGAGGGGGATCAGAAATAGAAACATTGAATGCGTAACATTTTCTCTGTTCCTAGAGGCACTAATCTAGTTGATTAGTTATCAGCACTGGGAATAATTAGATGGGTATACACTATTACCTACCACATTGTGTTTCTCATTTACATATTTTCTTAGAAAAAGGAAACAAATATTCCCCCTTGTGCTTCACAACAATAGGCCTAAGAGAGTAAAGCATTCTTATTTTTCAGACAGGTTGTCTCTCTGTCAGTGTCTCCCTTGTGGACTAAATCTCTCTGTTCTACACTAAAGAAAACATTTTGTTTTGTCTGAGTTAGTTTAAGAATATGCACATACCTAAAATTCTCTCAAAATTTCCCAGCTTAGTCATCAGTCA
>NW_009258260.1:2249349-2273549 GCF_000687185.1 Egretta garzetta
CTGAAATGAACTGGATCACTGAGTAGCTCTAAAGGAAGTTATCTGAGACCTTATTAACTCTAGCAGGACAAATAAGAAAGTTAAGAGCAGCAAGAACACTGATTTGGCATGGCCAGAACAAGCCCCTGATGGACAGGAATGCAGCATTAGGCCACCTTCATACACTTGGCTGTCTCACTGGACAGGCTGCAGAAATTGGTACTTCCAATGTCTGGCCCTGTGCAAGGCCTTCCTACCTGGTATTGGTTTCTGTCAGTGGGACACTCAAGCGCAGAGAAAGGTTTTCACTGCATTTACAAACTCAAGACTCCGGATTTAATGTATTATCTGTAGTTTCTCTCATAAGCAGAGTTGTGATCACATGAGGGCCAGATCCTACTGAGTGACAAGCCTCCTGGGAGCAGAGGCGGGCCAAGTTCTCATCACATTACACCTCCTTCATGAGTTTTCACAGCCAGCATAAAAACAAATCAGGGTATGTGAAAAGCAGCTATTTTGCTATAGGCTGATCAGATGCTGCTTCAGTTAGGCTACCTGCTGATTCATTTCTATCAGGTTCATTTCAATAGCTTAGAGGAGCTGGAGGCTGAACTGAAAGGGCTGGATTACCAAGGTCTAGTTTTCCTTGATGGAACAGCCACCAGGTGCTAATTTGATATGATATTTCTTTTTGAGTGGCAAGTCATCTTCAGCAGTGAGAGCTGAAGGATTTCCTTAGCATAAGACTGTCAGAAGGGTCACAGATCCTAGGCATACTGAAGGTCTGGTTATGTTTGAAATGGTTTGGGTGCTTCTGATTTTAGATTGGACTCAACACTCCTGCAAATAGTATGTTTTGTACCTTCTCCCTATGGGATTTGTCTTCATTACTAAGAGAGGCAGAACATGCTAGCATAATACTCGCTAAAGGCAAGAGATTTGTTCCTCCACCATGTGAATGATCCAGCATTAATCGAGTAGCTCAAGGTTGATTGAAATCAATCAGTTTGGGGTTGGTAAGATGTGAGGGGGCTGATGGTATGTAGGTTATCACTCAACTCTCTTTGGATGAAAAAGAAATCAAAAGAAGAAAAATGGGCACCACTTGGCCTCTTTGATCTTAGAGCAAAGGGAAATCTCATTCTCTTAGAAAGTCAATTAAATGCCACTCTTCCTTGTTAGCTTACTGTGAATTTGAGCTGGTTTTGAAAGCAACTATCAGCATGGGCCAGAAGTGGGCCTACTGGAAGCATGACAACTGCTGAGAAAGCGTCCCCAGAGCAGCTCTTGTAAAACAGCCACACCTATTTCCCTTGTGAGAGACTATTAATAAGGGTTTTGTGAGAGGAGGGACCAGACTGAAATACCATATTACAGTTTCTAGACTGGTGTACTCTACCGGCATGTTTGTATTATTTATGAGTTGTCCTTGCTAGTCCTCTGCAAGAGATCACTGCAGGATAACCTCACTAATGCACACACCCCAGACACACACACACGTGCACACTCGGTAGCTGTTCTCTCCTTACTGACCAGCAGATACTGATGTTGTGGTCCTGCATTCCTTGTGGATTCAGATCTCCCAGAGAGAGGCAGACTTCAGCGGATCGGACAAGGGAAGTTAAATTTTGGTTCTCTGTTTTATGATTTCACGTAATACAAGAACAAGGGTGTTTCAGTGAACAGCAACAAAATTAACCTGAAAAGGAATCATTTCAACAAGGTGGTAATTAACCTGAGGAACTCACTTCCACAGGATAGCACTGGGGCCACCTAGCAATTAATAAGATAGATCTTTAAAAGATAATGAGAATTATCTGACACAATACATAATTTTTATAAGGGCTAAAAAGTTAAGGCCATAAATTATTATGTCTTTAGGTTATAAGCAGATACATAGCTAATGAGGATTATAATAAATCTCTCTTAGGCTTATTACTTTGTAATTATCCAACACGGTCTTTCATTTTCATCCAAATCATCTGTAACTGGCTGCATGTCAGAGACAGAATACTGGTCAAGGTGGACCACAGGGCAGACCTGCTCTGGCCAATCCTACATTTTCAATTGACTCCATCAGCCTCAGCATCCGTAAGAGAAGGCACTTACCTCTCATATACTCTAAGGCTTCCTTTATTGCACTTTCGCCTTGCAGAGAGGCCTTGATTTGTATGCTTGAATTTATGTCCTATTTCATGCCCTTTTCCATTGCCAAAGCAATACAAAGAGAGCTTTAGGGAAAATGAGAATCAGGCTCAAGGAATGCAGGATATTGCGTGCTCCATCAGAGGAATGTGTGCTACAGTCTACTCTTTCTCATCTATATCATTTTATCAGGTGTTTTGAAGGAAGCCTTTCAAGCATACTGAGATGGATGCGCTCAGACACTGTCAACAGCAGTTTGTAGATCATTGTGACTGCCAGTGTACCACGCATATTCTTTCTGCTAAGGAATATTATAGTAATGCATGAAGCTTGAAGATACCTGTAACATTCAGATATTGTAGTTGTTTCCAAGTAGTAAATAAGTATTTCAACAGATGGGAGGAAGCATTATTAAAAAGAATTTAACATTTTAAAAGATAAAGGGGTCTATGTTTAAGCTCCTAAGTTCACAGGAAGGGCACTTATAAATAGTGACCTGATGAGCACTTTCATGCCATGCTGCAAGTTGCGCCATGTTTTACAAAATCAAGTCACTAATTTTTGAGCCTGGAAGTTCAACAAAATCAGTTTATATTTCAGATGGCCATTTGTGAAGACCTTGGCCTAAACTCTTTGACAAGTGATTTAGAATTCAGTCTAGTATGCCTTAGCTTTACTTTAAGAAGTTTGTTTATTTTTTTTAATTAGCACCCTTCGTTCATTCACAACTGATCTTTAACTTCAAATTTATTAGGCCCCATAATAAATCTGCATTGCAAAGATGATGCCTTTTTGATTTAGGGAAGGTTGAAAAATGAAGAATTAAAATTTAGATAGGATTTTTCTCTCTAAACACCATAGTATTCAGGTTTTGGTGGATTAAACCCTGATTCTTATTTCCTGTGTACTGGCATATCTCTTCTGGTACCATATTCCAGAATACGCTACATCTTGACTATAGTTCATCAGATTTAACAATGAGAAATTAAACAGCTTTTCCCCAGACCTCAGATGACCAATGAGCAGCTACAGATTTTTAAGCTGGCTAAAATTCTTCATTAATTCCTCATATGGGAGAACACCAAATTCTTCGATACTAAAGATCTGAGAAAAAACTCCCTTTTCCCAGAGAAAGACCTTCAATTCTATTTTATAGGTTCCCCTTCCCCATTTTCTTTCGCACCCTTGTCACTAAAACCTTTACTTTCTGCACAGATTTAGTGCGTCTTAACATGGAAGATATTAGTTCTCCCTCTCTGTGTCTAAGGCTTTGTCTTTTCACTTCTCAATTTTCTGTTGCTTTTACCATTGTGGTTGTGAGAACAATATTTAACTAACTTGTGCTCCTTCTCCAGCCCCCTTGAACTACCCAAGCAAATTGGTAACAAAAAAGGACGTTACCACATAAGAGACTCATTTGCTCTGGCACTCGCCTCAAAGTCTCTTTATGCTGCCTACTGCAGCTGGGAATTAGGACTTCAACATTTAGGATCTGCTGAACAATCCCTTGCAGGGTACAGAAAAATTCTGAGACTGAACCACCTGTCAGGTTTTTTTTCCCAAAATAAATGAGTAATGGAACAGGCGTAGAATGTAGCAATGAGGTTACCTGTGCTGAATCACAGACATCCGATACAGAAGCCGCAGGTGTAAAGAACACGCAAAATTGTATGTGGAGATCTATCAAGTCAATGTTTAGAAAGTTGTCCAGCATAAAAGAATGTATCATGTGAAATGCTCAGTGTTCACAAGCAAAGTTTTGTAAACTTAAGAAAGCTTAATTTAAATATAGACACAGTAAAAGCTAAACTAGCAATTTTTCTTTTTTTTTCTTTTTGCATATTTTTGTTAGGTGCTTCTTCTCTGCCTAAAATATAAAGTCCAGAGTGCAGCTGGTGCAAATCCTAGCTATGGATTTCAAGCAAGACAAAGATAGTGTCAGACACTGATCCAACTGAACTAAGGACCCATGGACTTTGGGAGTTGGCTTTGGGGGAAAAATTCTCACACAGATACACAGAAGACGACTAGGGAGAACACCAGCCCAAACACAATAAAACAAAATACAAAACACCAACATATATATGCAGATCAGGAATCAATCTTTCACACTGATCCTACATTCCTTGCATAGCTTTGCATATGCAGAGAATGCGGGATGTGGCCCTTCAGTTAGATGTTTTTGCAAATGAAGAAGGGAAGATTATTTGCAATGGTAACATTTTAAGTTATTTTGGCATCAGCACAAATTACCAGGAGCAGGATCAGATTCCCACACAAATATGGAAGCTCTCTAGCGAGCAAGGCAGGGATGAGAGAACAATACAGCAGATTAATTCTTGTCCAGTGACCAAAAAGAAGGGAAATCCTAGTTATTACACACTTCCAAAACTTTCATTACTTTTTCAAATAAGAAGAAAGAAAAGACTACAGATTCTATCATCCCCCAAACCAATGACCGCGTGAATAAATTCTGAGATGGAACCAAAAAAAGAAACAACAGAACCTTGGTAAGAGCCAAAAAGAGAACCACGTAATTCAAAACCAAAGTAGCAGTTCAAATGATACTGCAGGATGTACAAACTCTAGCAGATAATCTCACAGATGACTTCACAGAGCCCCTCATCGACCCAGGTAATTCTTGATTCCATTAGAAAAGAGAGAGAATAATACTAGAAAAGAAAATTATGAAACATCCTTCCTCTTTTTTAAAATAAAAATCAAGATCATCTCCCCTCCCCCCCTCTATCTGGAAGCAGGTTAGCTAACCTTAACAGTCTCAATTTAAAATAAAATATATATTTATATATATTCATATATATAATAAAAGAGAAGATATTAGTGGCAGTGTACGCAAAACAAAAAAGAAAACAAAGAAAAATTACTTTTAACAATCTCACTTTTTTTGTTTTTTTACACAAATACTGTTGTAAATATATTAAAAAAATCAGCATTCTATCTGGTAAACGTCACTTTTGCCCCTCTATAAAATTTTGAATTAAAAAAGTCCCAAGAACTCTTTTTTTTTTTAATTATTATTCCCCTCCCCACCCACCGTCTATTCCTCTTTCTTCCACAAGAATAAATCCTGATGCAACTTTTTTTTTTTTTTGCAAAGATTGTGGGAACTAACCCTTCTCTTGTACCTAGATCCATAGGTTGCAACCTCTGATATCTTTGATTTTCCTCTGTGTTTCTCTTTGCCTTCTGTGAAAGTCCCTCTTGATTGTGCTGAGGCCCTGGGCTCAGCGAAGACACTGAATAAATTACAAAAAAGCCACCGTTGCTCGTTGTCTGAATCTTCTTGGTTTCTGCTGTAAGGTGGTGGTGGTGGTATGGGAAAAGCAGCGGGGAGGGTGCGCCAGAGAGCGTGGGATGGAGCAGAATCCAGGTGAGGAACCTCTGATTCTTTTTCCTCACCCTGCAGGGACTCCACACTATCCAAGCCACACTGCCTTGCACTCCCCTCAGCCCTTTTGTGTGTTTGTGGATGCATGTGTGTGTGAGAAAGCAGACACGTGGTGGAAACCAGCAGGGCCTTGTTTCCTCTGGTTGCTGCTCAACCAGAAGCAAAATATTCCACAGTTCTAACTGGATACTGTGAAGTCCAAAAGCGGTCAGCATTGTGAATTATGTCCATTGAAACACTGCGAGCGGTGTACTTATAACGACAGTAGGCCTTGTAGATTTGTAATATATTTTGTTTTGTTTCTTTTTTTCTGTAGTGCTCTTCACAAGTGAGAAAAAAGAAATTGGTTTTTTTTTTGTTTTTTTATTTTTTCTGTCTGTTTTTTGATTTTTTTGTGGTTTTTTTGTTTGTTTGTTTTTTGTAGTAAAGAAGGGTTGTATTTAGAGGCCAGTAGCTAGAGATCCAACCAGTGGAGCTCATGAAGCACTACCTGGCCTTAAGGCCACCATCCGAGGGAGGTTGGGAAAATTATTATTCACCCAGCCTCCGGAAATGTAATGTACCAGCAGGCAAAAAACAGTTCTTCATGTAGTACAAAAACAACAAAACGAAACGAACCCAAAAAAAGGAGGAAAATAAAGGTAAAAATGAAACAAAAATAATTTCTTAAATTCTAGTGCCATAGCTTTTTTTTGTTGTTTCTATTTTTTTGTTCATAACAAAGAGAGAGAGAGAGATTCTACTTATCCGTCTGACACATGCATCCTCATGTGGTCGTTGAAATGCTCGATTTGGTCAAACTTAGCTGGACAGACAGAGCAGACGTACGTGGTCCCCTCCGTGCAGGCCACCACCCCGGCAGGGACAGCCCTTGCGCCGGTGCCGGTGGCTCCAGGCGTGCCGTTGGTGGCACTGTGCAGAGCCACATGCCTCTCCAGCAGGGTCTTGTGGGAGAACTTCTTCTTGCAGATGTAGCACTCGTAGGACTTCTCCCCGCGGTGGAGGCGCATGTGCACATTAAGGGAGCTCTTCTGGGTGAAGCGCTTGTTGCAGATACTGCATTGGTATGCCCTCACGCCAGTGTGCGTCACCATGTGTTTGATTAGGTAATCCTTTAAAGAGAAGGAGCGCCAACAGATGCTGCATTGGTGGGGTTTCTCACCTGCCCATTACCAATGAGAGAGAGAGAGAGAGAGAATAAAATTAAATCAACTCGGTACAACCTTTGCAATAAACTAACAGTAAGTCTCATGGGGGTCTTTGGAGAGATGCTCTGGCTAAGAAAAAGTAATTCTGTTAATAAGCATGTTTGGATCCACACCATGTTTTGCAAACAGAGGTTTCAAAACGCTTTACAAAGGCGGCTGTAGGTATTCTCAATCCACATACAGTAAAAGGAGCTCAGGTGATGTCTCCAAGTTCACATAGTAGGCACTGACGAAGACAGGACTAGAATTAAAAGGTCCTAGTGTCTACCCCCAGCTTCAATGGCACAGCCTCTCCTGCCTATGCTCCTGCCTTGCTCCTCATGCTCATTTCTAGACAGGTCTTAGTCAAGTTACTTTACCTTTACTTTACTTTCAGTGCCTCCATCTCCCTACCTGTATGCAATAAAAGCATGGATAAAGCTAGTGATTACTAGATAGCTGACCTGCAACATGCTTGGTTTTGTCAAATTGCTTTAAATTTCTCAGATAAATGCTAGAGATTGCCAAAGGAATCCAACACTTTATAGAACGCTTATATATGTTGCCCCTTCTTCTGGTCAAATCTCATAGCTGAAGCATGGATAAGAGTAACTGAAAAGGGTACATAGAATTGCCTAGGCCAGCCAGGACCATGCAAAGGGCAACCTAACAGCTAAACTTCCAGTGTAACAGACATGAAATTGAAATGATTTGACTGCCAATTAAATAAAACACCTTATCAGGTAAACCAGAGATATAAAATACTTATGTCATCTACCACATTGCCTTGTGCGCCCCGGGCTGTTGTAAAACTGATTCTGGCAACTCGTATAAGTGAACTCTGATCATATCCAGACAAACCAGTGACTATAAGGATGAACTGAAAAAATATTTAGCTGAGCACATACGACTGGTTTGCCCAGACTACTCTTAATTCCTCCTCATGCTCAGAGTTCTTCTGGGAGACAATGCCACAGCTTCATGTTTCATGGTATCAGGCAATATTTTCATCACATGCTGCTGTACTGATAATGCAGACAATACCCAACACCCTGAATGCCCCATCAAAAGCTGGTTTTTAATTTGTTTTCTGAATCACTTGTGGTATACTTCAGGTGTGGTAATTCATCATCCCCCAAGCTGTCAGGGAGAGAGATGGCACCATAGCTCTCTAACAGTCAAAATGATCCTCTGTTTCACTGACTGAAAAATTATTTTCCTTCGGTCATTTCACAGTTTCCCCTCTAGCAGCAATCATTTGTTTTTTTTTTTCTTTTTTTAGCCCCACAGACATCCTGCTTCTTCCTTTTTACAATCTGGCTGGCACTGTTTTACATCTTGAGGATTCAATCCTCAGGGACCATCACACGCCTGTGGTAATATATAATTTACTCTTTGTATAGCGAGATTACAATACAGTACTTATATTCAAATTTAAGAGAAGATAATTAATATGGATGGATGGGAAGGACCCACTTTTTTATCTCCCCTGAGTCTCTGTTTCTTTTTGTTTCACAATTTGCACATATGATGGTGACATCTGTGAATTAAATCCACACGCTGCTCTTACTTGCACCACTGATGAGTTTGTCCCTACTTGGTGAAAGACACTTGGTCAAAACACATTAAGTCCTTACTTTCCTGCTGGCTTTGCTGAACATAGTAGTGTGCTGAGTGTAGACAGGCCAATATGCTTGACACATGTTAAGTGGAAAATGATAGCGTGTCAGTTATAATAATGTCTGATTAACTTGTAAGAGACTGATTATATTTATAATGCTAATTTTTGCCTTAGGCAATATATGTCCCAGAGTCTGTAATAAGTCAGTCTCCTCTGCTCTAGACCCTGTTAAGACTATGCTATAAAAACACCCTAATTTTTGCCTGCACATGTTTCTAAGATACACTGGGTTCCGGCTTCCTAACTTTAGCTTCAAAACCTTCCCTGTTTTTCTTCTCTCCTAAGAATCTCAAAACTCTTTAGGTTTTCTTTTTTTGTACTCAAATGTACGTGCTTCCTAAGTGAGCACAGCAGATACTTTATTCCCACAATTCTTCATCTTTAAGTCAGAGAAAACTTTGCTCAGTGAATTAAATGTGCATATTCCTCGTTTTGGTTCTTCATTTAATATTTGGCTGGTTTTTAGACAACAATGTGGGACAGTTATTGAATACTAATCACAGTGTCATATGTAGAGGAAGGTAATGATGGCTTATAAGGTGCATGGACACTGCATGCATTCTAGCACTGCATTTCCACAACACTGCATGTCTTGGAGAACAACATTGTGAGATACGTTAAAGCCAGTCTGCAGGGAGCACGGGAAAATATCCATCTCTAGTATGTTTGTGTCCATGTGAAAGAAGAAAGGGAGGTGGGTTTCCATTGCATGGAAAGCTTCATCATCAGTGTAGTTTTTGGAAGCATAAAAACATACAGAGACTGGGAGGCCTTTAGGTTGTTGAATTCTGGTTTATGATTAGACTCCTCCATGGCTTCTCTTGTAAGGCCTCCAAACAGCAAGACTAATTCAAACATTTGCATCTCCCAAATCTTTCCCTTTTTCCATACATCTTTTCCAGAGCCACTTTGCCTGGCTTCTTTTAACAGGGCTGAGGAAAGTCACCCTGACAGTGGGAAGAGCTGTCTCTTCTCAGTTTTCATAATGATCCTGTCCAGCACTAGTCAAGGTAGCAGACATGCTTTCTCTGAGGCTGTGCATATAAAGGTTATTTTCAGAAGGGTTTTCTGAAGCCCTGCCCTCTGTTGGTTAAGGTGCAAACATTCTCCCAGACACTCCAGAAGCCAGTTTGCTCCTCAATGAATTCTGAACTCATTTATCTGCTCAAATCTCTCCTTGCCACCACAGTTCATCATCTGAGGCATTCGCAGACCTACACAAACGAAATATTAATTAATGACTGGAGATGCCTATCAATTTCCTTGGTTGACTTTGTGTGTAGTAGCTAGGAATACTTTGGGTCAGGTCTTTCAGTATTATTCTTTATCTGACTCCAAATACCAAATGCAGTGCACAGTTGGGGGTGGGGGAATAAAGCTCCAATCTCAGTGAAGTTATTTGTGAAAAAGCCTTTCTAGCTTTTAGAACAAGTATGCAGGCGGATGTATTTGACTGTGTTCTGAAGGGGATTTTCCTGAATAACACAACACTATCTACATAGTATTTTAGTTACTCATCCACAACAGAAAGATGAAGAACATAAACAGACACAAAGGGTAATCTTGGGATTCAGGATTCTTGATCCTTGTAATCATACATTTTGTACCACTCCTGAGAACTTCTGTTCTACCATTTTGTCTATGTACATGTCAGCCTTAGATGTCTAGAAGAATTTTCCATTTAAGTGATAATTATAGGTAAATAGAAGTTAAAAGTTTACATACGCACATGGAAGTGAAATCTATTGGGTACAATGATCAGTCACGACTTACATTCGTCCCATAACTTGGGCAATTTCTCTAGGTTCTACTCCACGTATCACAACCCCAGCATTTATTTTAAGATCTGACATTAACAAACCCACTGCTTGGTGAGAGAAATATTTATGCTTTCTGTAAACTAGAATTGCTCTCCAACGTCAGAATGAGCCAAGGGCTAAAGCAAGCATAATTTAGTCCTGAACTCTGGATAGCTTCTCCATGTAAGACACATATATCTCCTTGCTTTGAAGTCTCATAACCTGACAGAGTTAGAAAAGGCAGTTTTAGCTCAGTAGTAAATATGGTTACCTATATCTTCACAAAAGACCATATACTAAAGCAGTTGCATTTTTAAACAAGAAGGGTGCTGATGTTGTGTTCTACATGTATTATTTTAAATTTTTCTCATTGATCCCTGTTTCTGTACTCACAGCCAGTGAAACATCTGACTTAACAAGAGACAGGGTATTATGGCAATCAGCTTCAGTGAAGTACAGAAAAACTTCCTGAAAAAACTCCAAATTTACTTTATTATAGGAATCTGTGAGATTTAGAAAATATGTGGCAGTGTATGTAACACCCAGGCCTGGACTTACTGCTGCAACTCCACCAGGAATGAGCTTGCCCTAAACTTATGCCAGTCATCATGACTTGAGCTTACGTCCCCATAGCTGCAAAATTTAGAGAGGGATACCCTTTCTTAGCAGACACAGTTTTTCTTTAATGACTTATTACAGTTTCCTCATGCCACTTCTACTGAATGTTGCCTGGTCAGCTTTCAGGAGACAACAGATGCTTACCACTTCCTTGGATGGGTGCAGGACACATTTTACTCCAGGCAAAATGAGCTTGGTTCTGCACCATGCACAGTTAGGGACCTATACCTTTCTGCAAGGGCTCAATTTCAATGCAGTAAGCTTGGAAAGTGTTCAGCGATACCAACTCCCTGGATAACCTCTCCCTCCTGTTTGTGCTGGGGGCTGGCAGGTTGGGAAACAGAATCTAAGTCCACGTTTGTCAAGGACTTTCTCTGGCTTCGTGTATAAGCCAAAGGGACATAATCTTACCTGTGTGTACAAACATGTGCTTGACGTAGTTCTGTTTGGCGGTGAAAGTCTTGTTACAGAGAGTGCACTCATAAGGCTTTTTTTCGCCTTGCCCACCTGCTGTGCTGTGGCCCGCAGATGGGGCCAAGGGCTGTGGGGCTGGCAGCTGGGCAGTAAAGGTTGACAGGCCAGGCTGGGACACTGTCACAAACTGTGTCTGTTGGCCAGCTAAAGGCTGGGGCAGGCTGAAGAGAAAAGGCTTAGGGCCACTGCCAGCAGACTGTGTGGTGAAAAGGGCAGGCAGGTAGGTGTTGCCAGCTGTGCCAATGACCTGAGTGTTGCTGGTCAGAGTCAGTGGCATCCTCAGATTGCTGGTGAGGGTTTCTGTCTGGCGTAAGTAGATCTGTGTGGTTGGCAATGGTTGGGCAACAGTTGTGTTGACAGAAGGCTGCAAAGCCCCCTTTTCGGTGCCGTTATTGACTGTGAGCACTTTGCTGTCCATTTCAACGTCATTGCTTCTCTCTGGCGAGGAAGAGTTGGCATCCGCATGCTGCTGCTGCTGCTGCGGCTGAGTGCCATCAGCAGGGGCATCATTTTGATCTGCTTGAGAAGGTTCTTGCTGCCCATCCCGGCCCAGACCAGCCATAAACTGCTGCTCCATGGCATCGGGCTCAGTGCCAATGGAGGAACTGACTCCCGAGTCAAAACTCTCCCCTTTGGGCTCACTCTCAGTGCCTTCTGCTTGGTCAGTGTCCTCAGTGCATTCCTCAGACTCGTTGCGCTCAAGGATCTGCACCCTCTGTTGGCCATAGTAGTCATAGTCATCCTCCATCTCCTGCTTAATATGGATGTTGCCCATCAGGGTTTGAATTCGGACAGGGCGTGGTTGCTTGCGGCAGTGTGTGGTCTCTGGAGTGGTGGAGAGGTACCGCTCCATCTGTTGCGACCGTTCATGGATCCGGGTAATCCAGCTGGGGTCTTCCATGTGATGGTCCCTGGGGAGCCCCAGGGCTGTTTCATGGTGGCTGACCACAGCTCCACTGTAAAAGGAGCGCTCCCCACTGCCATTTTGCATGGAACAGGCATAGAGGGCCGAATAGATCCTGTCCACACTGTGCTGTGAATGGCTCTGCAGGTAGCCAGACTCTGTGTCGGTGCTCTGCCCCGAGGTGCCTGATTCGGGTGTTCCCCTGGGTGTCTCCTGGCCAGAATCCTGAATCACCGGGTAGACCTCTCCCACATTTTGTGAGACAATCCTTGTGCACTCATCAATCACAGTCTTGATCTGCAGGATGCTGGCAGCTGTGAGGATTTGGAGGGCCTCTGACTGTGAGACCCGCAGCACCCCGCTGTACATGAAGTCAATGAGCTTTTGCACAGACTGGACTGACACCACTGAGGGGATCTCAATGTCGCTGTAGCCCAGCAGCAGCTTGTCCTGGAAGAAGGGGCTGCCAGCCGCCAGCACACAACGGTGGGCGCGTAGCATGCTCCCGTGGATGCGGACCGTCACGTCACAGAAGTGGCCACGGTTGCGCTGCTCGTTGAGGGTCTCGAGCACAGAATTGCTGAAGTTGTGAAGGTTGATGC
Source organism: Egretta garzetta (assembly GCF_000687185.1). Lineage (NCBI taxonomy): Eukaryota > Metazoa > Chordata > Aves > Pelecaniformes > Ardeidae > Egretta > Egretta garzetta. Next base: position 2,262,148 of record NW_009258260.1, read on the forward strand.
TATGAATGCGCTCTGTCATCCCCTTGCAACTGATGTTACCTGTAGCAAAGCAGGTGACAAAAAAGAAAAAAAAAAAAAAAAGAAAGAACAGATTGAATCTTGTCCTCTGCAGAGCCAGAGTCAGGGCACTGGCAAAGGTGACTGCCCACTGGGTAAACTAAACAGGTAATACTGTAAAAATCACATACAAAGGCACTGATAAGAAGACATCATTTCTGTAAGGCTAGAAGTAAACTCCACTACTCATTTGCAGAAGCTCAAGCTCAAGTCCTGAATTTTTGCACAAAAGCAGACAAAGACAGGTGTAGCTGGGCCTAAATTCCAACCACATTCCTGGGCCTTGGACTTCCTATCAGTTTATCTGGCTTTAAAAAGCCTAGAGCCAGCCAACTGTAAACACTGAGCACATGGATTAAAGCTGGATTTTAGGCTGTTCAGATGTGGACCCATGCCAGAAAAGATCAGATTCTTACTTTAATGACCCTTTACACCAAGTTGTTCACGCAAACAGTCTATATGAAAATGTGATTTCTATCTAGATTGGTATTTTAAAGAATTTAGATCCTCTGTTTCACAGTACAGTTACTTGTATCACAAAAACTGTCAGTCACTTTGTAAAATCCAAATCTGGTGGAAGATTTAGGCTGTAAATGTTCCTAAAATCCCACACACAGTTTTGTCTGGGGTTGTGGTTTAGAACATTTGCTACCCAATAGTGACAAACAGTCCTCTGTAAGAACCCAAAGCAAAAAGTTAACATGAGCTGTCCCCTTCATTTTTAGCATATCCCAAATTCTGACTGGCACCAGAATGCCATCATATAAAAACAAATGTTCTCCTGCTGTTATTTACTTGACAGAAACTGGAAAATTACAGACATTTACTCTAAGGAAGACTTTGTCTTAGTTTGGCTGAATAATCTAAATAGAGAACAGTTTAGAAAAGCACCTAACCAAGTCGGGTACAGAGCCAACATATCCTTCAAAATTAACTTTTACAAGTGACTAAAGAGTAACTTCTTAATCTCTTAATCCATTTTTCCCTATCTCCATGTTGCTTGCTTTGGTTTTAGTGCTTTTTTGTCTCCTTTCCTGTTTTTTATTCATTTTTCACCTATGTAGATTTTGATGGGCAGAAACTACGGTTTCACCTTTTAACGATTAAGGACCAAACTGCCCTTTAAGTGGTAAACAAATAAAACATTATGAATAATTTCTTTCTCTTAGCATTTGTAGTACATGCATCACCTATGTTCCCAGAAAAGTACGCAAAGTAATGCAAAATCACCACTAGAATTACAGGCACTTTGTCTTGAATATTCCTACCAAAGCTACAACCCCTCTTGCCACAATTACTTGTTAATGTCCGAGAATCCGAAAGTGAAATTTGGTAGAGAAGCATGAGTAAATTAAACTAGGTTATTGTCACTGTCTGTTTTAACAGAAATATACAGAGCAAATAAATGGCATTGAAAGCGGTTTCATATACATGCTTTTTAGCCCAACACTGTCCTTCTGCTGCCAACCTAAAGGGCACTCTACATCTCATACACAGGCAGTAGAACACTACTCACTGCTATTTGCAGGGAAATGTGGCATCCTCCCTGCTCTGACTTTTCCTTCTCACTTATTCACTCCTGACATCTCAAGCACCCTCTATTCTGGTGGTTCAAAGAGAAACCACCTTGGACACAGGTGGTTATTATAATTCTCTGAAGTAGCTGAATGATAAAAGGGAAGCAGAAAGGTCAGGAACCGGAAATCCTGATGGGGCCAAGCTGTCCGAATAAGTCTGATGTTAACAGATGTAAACCAGCCAGTATCAGAAGGGTACTAATTTCCAGATGAGATCAGATCACTGGGGGGGATGCTGACATAACAGAAATAAGGAGGAAACCACTAACAGTATCGTGGAGGTTGTGAATTACATCTGTCTTGTTCATAAACTCTGCTGGGAAACCTGAGTTTCCTCCTCTGATGAGACTGATCATAGGACTGGAAAACTATCTTAGAAACTGGGAGACTTTCCCTCAAGGGCACTGCAACTAATATTACACAAAATAACGTACAGAGGAGATGTATTCCCTCCCCCTTCCACACAGAGTCATTCTCCAGAGGCCTCCAGGGCAGTTCTAGATGCTTCCCTCCCCAACATGTCAGATCACACAAGGATTCAAAATGTATTTACAGAAAAAGTCAGAATCCTTGATCTGAAAGAAAGAGAACTTGGTAAAAGCTTTGTACTGGTAGGGAAACAGAAGGGTGGGAAATTAATGATAAACAGATGACACCTCTTTTCAAGACCTACTGTAGGCCATGGCAAGTGATTGCATAGCTACCCATTTATCTACATCTCCCTTTGAGTGGCTGCCTATCAGTATGCTAGAAATCTTTCCATCAATAAGTACCGATCACTACTTGGTTTGATCCTAGGGCTCCCTTTTCATACAAATATGTCTTTAGGATGTGCTTCTGGAAAAGGGAGCAACCTCTAGTTTATGTTCTGCTCTGTCAAATGAGGTATTTGATAATAAGAAGACATGCAGCAGTCTAACTCAATAAACCAAAAATCCTGCTGCACATACAGAAGGTGGAATATTCTACACATACCAGAGATGTTATGGACAGGTCTCTTGACTTGAGCAGGTGCAAAGAAACCTACTTTGTTCCTATGCACGTTGGCAGCGAAAATGGATTTTGTGAGTGGAACTCTGAAAAATGCATCCTCAGGGCAACTCCTTTCCAGAAAGGTGTGATATGTACCACGGGACTGGATGACTTCTTGTGAAAGTGAATTCTGCCACTTATCCACAAATCATGTACAGGAAGGAGGAAAGGCAAGGTTCATCTGTAAGTTTCAGCAGCCTTTCTCAGGTCCTGGTTGTGGGAAGCAAGAATTGTGTAGCCACAATGTATTTGGTCATTAGCTAACTTGATGAAGACAGCAAGCTGGCATTAATCAAGGCTAAAGAAAAGAGGTTTGTATGCATTCATGAGAGTGATGTGAATAGCTCTCCTACAGGAACTGATCTAGGATGCACCTTGAGGTGTAGGAACTGGTCTGAAAGTCAACTGAGTCACTTCATAAAAGGCATGGAGTACGTTTTGGTTGCTATTGGTATAACAGAGGTTTCCCTTAAAAAAATCCTCTCCTCGTTTCTTTACTTCTTCAAAAGAAATTGGAACATCTACCACTTTTTCAACTGAGAAACAGCTGAAATTCACTCCTTAAGGATAAAACAAGAGGGGTGGGTGGGAGAGACACATGACAAATGGTAAAAAAAGCTAATACAGATTTTGAGGATATTTCTTCTAGACCACCATCCTTGACATTCAACACTGAAAACCATACCTATCCAAAGTACAGGTAACCAAAGAATTTGCAGTAATGTCAGAGATGCTACTACACAAACCACAGCAGTATAGAAGAACAGCTTTAACAAATTACAGAGATTGGTCTGCAGCAGAACCCACTGTCCCATGCAGCAGCTCTCCCTCTCTGCAGGAAACTGTCCAGATCCAAGTTTTGTGGTTGTCCCTTACGGTATGCTGTTCTCATCTGAAAGTCCAGAGGCAACGGCTCCCCATAAAAGGTGGACTTGCCAATGCAGGTTTGATTCTAAAGTAAACGCCACATTCTGACAAAGACTACTAGAGCCTTGGACAAGCCAGAAAGCGTGTCAGCTCTTCACAAGACCCAGCTACACACGCGCACACTCACCTACTCGTCACTGCACAGAATGCCTGGCTCAGGAAAAAGACTGCTGTCTCAGGCTCTTCTCAGGCCTGCCACTCTTTTAAACTCGAGACAGTGGGAACCTTCCTGTGAAATTCAAGTGGTCTTTGTTAAGTGCCCCCCCCCCCTTTTTTTTCTCCAGTAAACATGATGTAGAGATCCCAATGGACTTATTCTGAGAAACTCCTGTAAAATGGTTTTGTCCCCTTTCTGTGAAGCAAGTTCTGATTGGAGGGGTATTCACAAACCATATAGGAAAGAATGGGTGTGAAAATGCAAAGGCCATTCTTACCCAGATGGGCAATGAATAGGCGTTTGCCAGTTCAAAAAAAAAAAAAGGCAGAAAAAAGCAGAAAAAAAGAAAATAAAAGAAGCCCAGACAACTGCACAGAGTACGCACATTTGCAATCCTCCTGGGATGCAATTTGAAGCTGGCATGGCATAAAGGTGAAACATATTACTGTGCAACTTTGAAAAAAGCTCCGTTTGCCCATATGCAAATGTACCGATTAAACTGTCAGGCTATTCACAGAAACATGCATGGAATTCATCCTCAACTAGTAAGAAGGAGCACAACGTGGATGGGAAAGGAAAAAACTTTTGTTGTGTAATACATGACTGAGTGCTTAGATTAGTGTTTCCCTGAATCTCATCCACCCCTCCCGCTGACTTTTATGCTATGGGCATTCAAAAGAGTAGTTTTTACCATGACAATAACAATGACAACCTCTCCAAGTACAGTACCAAAGGGGAAGGCAACGGCAGAAGGAAACAGCAGGCAGCGGACTCCTGGAAGATACTATAGAAAATGTGGAAGTGCAGCAGTGAGGTACATCAGGCATAGCTGGAAGGCAGTCTTCTATTTGCCAAAGCTACCATACATAGACCTACATAAAGCTAGAAAGGTATGGCTTGCAAAGGTGATTTTTTTGTTTTCCAAAACCATAAAAAATTATCCCATCAAACACATGATGCAGTAGAGCTACAAAGATGTAAGGAATATTGAAGACTGCAGGCCACATACAAATGGCTATGTTGTACATTTTAAAATGTATTTAGTAAGGGGTTTTTTGTACAGCCACTAGGTGTCCCTTTCTGCAAAGCCAATGCTTACAGCTTTAATGCTCATAACTGAAATATATCACAGAATTTGATTTTCTCTAGTGTCCTTTAAAATCACAGTATCTCAAAGCTCATTGCACAGTAATGACTACCATTTCTGGAAACACAGTGATGATGAAACCACCACAGCTACTGTAACTCAGCAGTAGCTCCGTGCATAGCCTTCACCTGAAGCAAAGCTGCCTAGGATGCTGGAATCCAGGCTCTTTTTGGAAACTTACTGTGCGGTCTTTTGCAGGAATAACTAGCAGACTGAAACCCAAAGGCTCTGTCTTGCTTTTATACTTATGGGGCAAAAAGAATAGTCTTCTTATATCCTTGAGAATTGGTAGGCTTGCTGAGACAGATAGAGATTGAGGTTTTGCCTCAATTTTCTGCAGTAGCATTTAGAAAATTGTTTGACAACCTGTCTCACTGCTACTTAGACAAGATTAACTAGAACTAGCTTGATATTGTTGCCTAGTTTGTCTTCCTGACAAGCTTCTCAAGCCTCACATCAAGAAGAATACACACTCTGAGAGACAATAGAAAAGTTGGAGGCATTATATGTCATATAGAATATGGTAACTTTATATTCTTATAATCAAAATGGCAAGTGCCCCCCTAGGTGGGAGAACACCCTGGGCTAAGACAAAGATGTGGAAGTTAGGATTGGTAGGCTTTCTTCCTGCTTCTGGAGCTGTTTCTCTGTGCATCTGTAATCCAGCTACTAGTTCCTGGGAGTGCCACAAACCTAAGTAACCTGCTGCTGCTGGAGGCACGCATTATCAGCTACTCCGTACTCTCTCCTTCTATGATGTGTAGTTTTGGAAAGCTCTAATCCTTGGTCTCCACACTAAGTGCTGGATGACCACAATCTCCTGGCTGTATCAAAAGGATGCATTAGGTTCTTCAGACAGTCATTGAGTCTAGTCTTTTTCCTCGTGGTGGGAACAATTAACCTACCCTGTCGCTTCAGAAATTTGTCTAACATGTTTGCAAAAAACAATGCGGGGGATTTCCATTCCCTCTCCAGGCAGACGGTCTACTATCTTTATAGCAAGAAAGTTTTCTTAGTATCTAACTTTGAAAGCAATTACTCATCCTTTTCTCCAGCAGACATGGAGAACAACTGACCGACCACTTTCCTCTTTATAACACTCTCTCATTTATTGGAAAGCACCTCACCTCCCTTCTTTAGACCTATCTTTTCTAGAAAATACAAACTGAGGTCTTCCAATCATCCTCACTGGTTATATGTACTCTCCTCATTCTTACCTTCTTCTATCTTCTATCCAGTTTGTCCTTTCACTTAAAATGCAGTATCCTAAAGTGGATAAAGTACTCTAGCTGAGTGGGGTGAATGAAACAGTTGCCTGAGACACTTCATATGTGATACTCTAAAGACCTTACAGAATAAATAAAAACAAGCACACAAAGCCCTGTTATCAAAATAAAACTCTACAGATTTTCCTTAAGAATGGCGTGTCTCAGTAAAGAATCCTTAATTTGGAATGAAAATCTCAACTCTTGCATAAACATGACAGTTCAGTGGAAATACAGCATTTCCATCACAACATATGAAAGCTACTATAGCCCTACAACTTCCATAGGAAGTTTTCTCATTTCCATACATTAGTGTCTCCTGTTCCAAACTTAGCACCATAACCATGGGTACTTTCTTCAGCTCCAATGACCTGATTTATCCCTAGTGACTATGTTTTATTTTCTGTTGTTCTCAAGTTAGTTACTCTAAAATAAAACTGGATTCACAGAGCAAAAATTCATATCTAGTGTTGCCATCCACAAAATTAGTCCTGCATCAGGTTCCAACTCTCTGGGACCAAATTTAGCGGAGCAACATTTTTTCCACTCAAAGAAAATCCTGAAAACCTGGTAGTGTCTGACTTCTCAGTATATCTCAATGATGCTAGAGAGGCCGATTTAGCCAATCCTGCTCAGACTGATTCTTCTCAATATTTGGCCTCATTCTGAGCAGGGGCCTGCAAGAGGAAAAGCTTGTACAGAGTTTTAGGAACACAGAAGAACATTTGTATCCTCAGCAGGAGATCTGACCAGGAGCAGCCCTTGCTTTCTGTTGCTTTAAAGGTTTGCTGGAGTTTTCACCCAATCATCTGCTTGAACATCTTGAAAATCAGTAATTCCTTCTATAATATCTATCCAAAACAAACACCAGATGACACTACATGAATTGCCCTAACCCCACCAGATTGTTGTTAGAATCAAAATATGTAGCAGTCTACATTTAACAGGAAGTACTGTATTTTTACCAGCACAACATCTATTAATGTGTCAGTAATATACTCTATGCAAGAAAGAATCACTGTGTTCTGAAAGCTGTCAAACTTCTCTAAATTTCATAGTCTAATAACTACATTTATTTGAAAGACAGAAATGCATGCACACACAAACACAACCTTATTCTCCAAGGAGCAAACATATCAAGTAGATGGCTAACAAGAAATAGTTTGCTTAAACTTTGTTCAGGAAACAGGCTTTTTCTGCAGACTATCGAGAAAGTTTAGCAAATTTCCTAAAGACTATTTATTCAGTTAATTGTCCCATCCTTTTTAGCATCTACCTAATGATGAGTTATCCATTTTACATAAAACTGAAGACTAAACCATAGGTGTTCTGTACATAAAATTGCTTCTATATCCAGTGGGCATAAAACCCCAATGTCAAGCATAAATCCTCTACTTCAGCGTACGTGCTTGGGGAGTGGGCACTGAATCACCCTCCTATGCTTCCCCTGAAAGACTGCCAGAGGAGTCTGGCAGCACCAATCCTGTTTGTTCTACAATCCACAGGAGGCAATGTCTGTGCCTCAGTTTGCTTCACATGCAGAACAAGGACAGCATCATGCACCTAATTCTGCAGGAGGACCACCACCCTTAATTAATCTTAACAAATTGTTTTGCATTCCTTGGATAAAAGAACACTACAGAAAGATCAAGAATTAATTCCATAGGTCTCTTCAAATTTTGTTCTCTAATGAAGCTTTTCTCTCACACTGTTCTAGAGGCTTGATTCCTTTATACCTCTTTATGGTGAGCATCCTACTTACAACTGTAAAACACCAGGTAAAAACTAGCTCCAATTCATAGCAGTCTGGTGACCAAGGGCTTTGAAGCATTACAGGACATTCAGCTATTTTTAAGTTAAGGAAATACTCCATTTTTAGCCAGGGTATTTACTTTTCCCACTTTCACTCGAGTTTGTAGTCTTGCTATTTTAGGAACTCCAAAGATACTTTAGAGTAAAGAGGGTATACGCAAAAGCCATTTTTATTCCCAGGCACATATTTGGGGTCCAGTCCAATATACCTCCACTGTAAACACTGGCACACATATACACACACTCTGTTTCTCTCCGTTCCTCTCTCAGCCCTTGCCTGCAGCCCCTCCGCTGCTACAGCCATGCCATCACATCCCCCTAGCATAGACACGGACTACATTAATGGGGGATGCTTCTCCCATAGGTCTCTACAACACCTCCAAGCAACATATACTACGTTAACAGAAGAACCACGGAAGCTGTCATCACAGCTGCATTAACGGGGATTTCAACAGGCTGGCCGTATCATTACAAGGGTGTTAATTCCTGTGTCCCGGCCAGTTGTAACCTATTTACGTCAGCAAAAGATAGGCTCACCAAGTAGCATTTTAATGCTCTTTTTTAAAATGTAAAGGGAGAAAGTGGTTTGTACAACTGCCCTCTTGTAACTGGAAACAGAGGAGAAACCGTGGCCACATGATGGCACCATTTCCTAGGAAGAGAAACAAGGCTCTGCTCATCCCTTCTTCAGTAGGGAACATTTTGGGAACATTTTCATGTTCTACATGAAAACTGTTTCAACCGCGCTCGCTGGTTCCCAGAGAACTCACGCACGATCCTGCCAAGCCCCAGCATGGCCCAACTGTTTTAATTGGCTATAAGTTTAAGGCAGTTTGTCTCTTTACAAATCTAAGTGCATCTATTGCTAGTTTTCCTTCACAGTGCCAGGGGCCATTACTCAGAAGGCATCCTGCACTAGCTGACCTGCAGCAAGAGAGCCACGGAACAGGGAAGATGGGCCAGCAATGCCGGTGAAGTTACGGTGTGAACACTCCTCACTCAAACAAAGAATAAGGGGACTTCTTGGAAAAAAAAAGAATAAACTTTTTGGAAAATCTATGCAAACAAGGTGATTTATTTTGCTATTTTATGGTCCTGATTAAAAGCTTACTGCAATCATTAAGAATACCTTCACCTGATTTAAAGGGCTTTTGTTTAAATCCTAGTAGTGTATTTCAGACTGAATACCCATAAGGGAAGTGAAGAGTGATTGCTTTTGATCATCCTGGTGTGGTGGACTGTATAAACTTATATCCTCTCTCAGAAGCATTGTTTAGGGAGGAGAAGGGGCTGAGGTTGGAGGTGGGAGCTGAGTCTGGAGGAGGAATGAATTAGAAGAATAATAGGTGCAAATATATTAAAACATGTCTCCAAAAGAGACAATTGCTATTCCATGAACACTTTCACGTTTTCCTTGTATTGTTAGATTTTTTCCCTCAGGCGGAAAGACAAGGAGGAAAAGCTTATCAGTTTGAGTGTGGTTAAATACAGTAAGTCTGAAAGCCTGTGGGCTTCGGTTAAAAGGAAAATATAGATTAAAACCTCTTAAGATAATTACCTGTTTAGAGGGTTTCTATTCAAGCTAGAATCCTCTACAGGGAGTGTTTTGTAGCAGTCTGTTAGGAAAAGGGTGCAGTCAGAAATAGTTGACTTTTGGAGGAGAGAGCACTGCTTATACCCTCCATGTTTCCAGAGAAAGGTCTTTCAATGTAGCAGATTTTGTTCTGGTCATAGAACTACTGGTTGATGGGAGAAACAAGGAATGGATGAAAAACTGTAAATGCCAGTCCTCAGAGCTGGGAAAAGGATTCTTTTATCTCTTCCACTGGCTCTGTCTCAGCCCTGAGTAGAGGAAAGCTATCACATGAAAATGCTAGATTTTATTTGGTTATTTTTTCCATTTATCTTTTTCATCTGTTAGTGAAAGGGTAATTGTTAACTAGTACAAATGGGTGCTTTGGTGAATATTTCAACTTAGAAATACCGTGAGACAGATATTCATACTGTTTTGGACTGTGGCTTCTTTATTTTGAGTTTATGGAATGAGTGTTTAGGCCTGCTTATAATTCAGATTTAAATATCAGTGGGAAACAGCACATGCTCACGTCAACGATGCTGAAGGCCACAGGGAAAATTTCTGTCCTCAGTGAGACCTCTGCAACCCCTGGGAGCAGACTTCTTTCCAAAATCACCTACTTAGTTTTGATAGGAAGAGAAATGTATGGCAGAATGCTTTAACAAATGAAGGCAATAAATAAGAACACAGCATTCATGGGTGGCTTGATATCATCAGATGGATCTGTAGCATTAAATGTACATTGTCAGTTCCGAGGCCTTTTTTTTCTTTTTTCCCCCCACAGGCAAAAGGCCCTGGAATTACATGTATACACAAGCACACAGACACCAACAGGTGATACTAATACAGTGCATAAGAGCTGTTCTCAGGTCTGCCTTCAGGCACATTCTACCCTCTACTTAGCCAAAAACATTACAGATAGCATCTGGGAGTTTTACTTTTGAATACAGGGGATATGCCCTGTTTTGAAGCACTGCATAGGATCAAAGCACAAGGTATTTTGTTAAAGTTGACATGGTTGCACACACAGGCGTGAAGCTGTGGGGAGAAGTCCCTTGCTCTGTTTTTATTTCCTCTTTCATACCCCTTTTCACACAAAAATTGCTACTTTGTGGCTTTTTCTCTATCTGTGTAACATCAATAAATTACACGTTATCACTCCTATCATCTAGTTATAAAGAGCCTTTCAAGATTTTTAATAGATGCACAATATTGCTACACTTACATTTTCACTGGTTAAGAACTCAAAAATAGCTGTTGTGAGATTACTCTTAATTTATACTACTTCTCTCTTGTGGGCTTTCAAGAAGAAGCATTTCACCACATGTCACAGACTGATACAGAGCATATATTGCGCATCCCAGCCGGGCAGAGATCCTTCCAGTGTTTAACACAACAAAGCTGGGATGAGTAGGGGTTCTAGGAGTTGTTTATCTTTTTTCATAGGCGCAGTTAATTCCTGAAGGAGCTATTTGTGCTGGCAGATTAACTAGGGATCTTGCATTCTCTTTGTATTCCAGTTCTTGAGCGGTAGATTCATAAGACTCGATCTCATGTTATTTTAGCCTTGTAAATGACTCCATGAACAAGGAGCAGTCACAGAAAACATAAATGAAAAGATGCCTCAATGGCATTCCCTCTAGAAATAACGATAACTGGCATCCTCGGGAACCCAAACGCCCAGTGCCAGCCAGAACACGTTGCTGTGGTCTGCCACGCACCAGGCTGCGAGGCAAATACCCTAACACAAATGAAGGAGTTCAGTGGCACTGTGACGGCTTACAACTGGCTTTCAACTATGGAGCAGATCAAATGCCACATTTCTTGTGGAAATACATTGATCCCCCCCCCC
>NW_009258260.1:2273746-2282152 GCF_000687185.1 Egretta garzetta
CCCACTTTATAAACATTTGTAGGCAGTATTAAACAGTACCTTGGTTTTATGTTTCAGGTTCTCTCCTAGTCCCACGTTAAGTCTTCACTTCAAAAACATTTTGACTGAAAGAGCTCTCTTTGTTCAGCCGAGAACAATACAAAAATTGTTTTGTTTTTTTTTTCTTATTCGAACACTGCTCTGGCCCTACCTTGTTCTAAAGTTATTGAGTGGGATCACAGCACAGTGATTACATGGCTATTCTACCACAGGTAAACAAGAGAAAAGAGGAAAAAGTGACTATGGAAACTTAGATGAAAAGAGCAAAAAGCTCCAATGCCAGACAGATCACCGTGGTGAAAAGGAACAGAAGGTGACCAAGTCTATTTTTACATCTGTAACTTTGGAGTTGTGTAGTTCCAGCAAACCAGGCAACTAATGCACCAGTCAATGTTTCTCAAAGCATGGATGGTGTCTCCCTACAGCACACAAAGGATTAGCCAAGAGAGACGTAAGCACTGAGTTATGCAGGGTTTTAACAACATACAGTAGGACAAAAGGAGATGTAGACGTAGCTGCTTTAGTTTCCTTCAATTAAGCGTCACCTGTCAAACACTGGAAAATCTTTTATGTTTGACTCTGCTATATGAAGTGTCCCTCTGCAGACCATATTAGGGCAATGGTACATTTGGTTTAGTCTTCTCACCCGATTAGGACAGAGGAGATGACAGCAATAGCATGCGTGGTTAAGACATGAACTAACAATGATTGGCACGATTATGTTTGACATCCTTCAAGCACATCATATAAAGTGGCAGTTTTGGTATGTGCAACTTCAGGAGGAACAACTATTAAAAGGAAAAAAAGAGGAAGAAATTAGTCAGAAAGAGTCTGAAAGGAAAAGATAAGGAATTAAAATCCGTAAGATCAGCAGGGAGGTGGCCTTTATTAGAGTCCATATGCATATCCAAAGACAAAAACAAAAAATCAAGGAGGAAGAAAACGCTATGATGGTTAAATAACAAGGTATAAGAGTTCATTAAAGCTGAAAATGTTTCCTTCCAAACATGGAAATCATGCCCAAGTGACACTAATAGAACTGAGCATGAACTGTAGAGGCTAGATGTAAAACAAACATCAGGTAGGGTGAAGAGGAAATTTAAAGAAAACACCACTAAAGGTATAAAGACAAATACTGTAATAAAACATTATTTAAACACATCAGACAGAGAAAGCTCACAGGGCAATGACCAGTACCTAAGAAGTGCTGTAGATTAGGTAGATTGATAGATTAAGTAGGCAAGTAGTAGACTCGGTGGGTTAGCTAGACTACTGATCTATGAAAGCAGTAATGGTAATCAAAGAGGTTATAGAAATTCTGCAGTGGAATTGACATTATTGCTTTAAGTTTCAGAATGGAGGATGATGGAAGAAAGTAAGCTAGCTCAAGCGGGAGAGGAGGGAAGCACTGTTCTGGAGACTGTTATTAAAAAAAAAACAACAACCAAACAAACAAATGCCAAACAACAAAAGAGTACTAGAACATCTTAATACATTGAACAGTGATAGCATTCATCAGTCACTCATTTAATGAGTGAAGCAGTTGAAACACTCATCCAATGTACAAAGGAAGGATTTGCTAGAAGATTCACAACTTAGAAGAATGGCAATAAAAATCGGGGGGTGAGGGCAGGCTCTGAAGACAGGAACAGGTAAACTCAGACTGCAGATTACTTACTGGACAGTTACAGTATGTCTCAGTGGCTGCAGCATGACTTAGACAAATATCACAGTATTATCAACTCAGTCACATCAAAATCTTAAGAATGGAAGCTGTGGAATTGCAAAATGCAATAAGGCTTTTTATCCTTTCCCCGGGTACTTAAAAAGAATATATGCACTGGGGACATATCTTCAAGTTCTCCCCTGAAATCATGAAAGCTAGAAACTTGTGTGGCTGTTTTAAACCAAAGCTGGAATTATGCACATTATCACTGAGAGTTCTCTAAACAGACAGCAGCAAGAAAAGCACTGAATACCACAAGAACTGACAACCTAGTATCAAGCCAGTATTACAGGGTCATCAAATAGGAGAATCAACATTTAAGATAATTAGACAAATTTTCAAAAGCATCTATGTGTTATAAATGTAAGTGATTTATGCATCAGTGAAACTTAGGCTCCAAACTCACACAGTTGCTTCTGAAAACATACTCACTGACTTCATAACTGAAGTACCATATGCTATTAGTCATTTCTCATGAGAAGAAAAGCCCGAGAGACCAACCTGACAAAACTCACTTAGTGTACTGATTAGGAATATAGAGACCAGTTCCTATCAGTAGTACAATGTTTTACACCGCCGATTCTCCAGTGTATTGTGATGGCTTTTTCAACAGACGCAGGGTGAGCTCAGCTTATATTTTACATACCTGTACTTTCATTTGCTCTACACAATTCAAGCAACATATATCTGCTTCTATGAAAATACAAGTAATTCCTGGCTGATACTTCTTTGATAATCTTACAAACAGAAATATAAACCCACAGGACATAGAAACCACTTATGACTGTTAAAAAGAGAAGCATTTACTAAAGAAAATTTCAGAGGTTCTGCAAGATGAATGTACAATTGAGTGTTGTGACATCAGTCTTTGAGAACTACGGATGTCCTTGCTTTCAGTTTAGCTTGCCACAGAAAAGGCCTGTATCATTATTATTATTATTATTATTATTATTATTATTATTATTATTATTATATCATATAAAATATATATCTAAACATACATAATTTCTTAGGTCACCAAAACCAACCTAAAAATATTCAGCGTTAGCTAACACATACCATACACAGATTAAATTACTATTGACATACTGCCTGCCTCTGAAAACAAGGAAGCAGGTAGAATCAGGCTCCCCTGCCCTGCTCCCCTCTGAGGGTGGAGGTCATCTGAAAGCTCCAGACCAGTTCCTGGGGAATCATAGCCACAAATTTTCAGAGGCAGAGGGAAGACCATAAGGGCATGTAACATTTCTCTTCCTGACACAGAACCTCAGAGAGAAATGCAGGAAACCTATAACATGAAGATGAGGCCAATCCATCTAGCCTCTATATTAGCCCCAGGCAAATCAAACTTGTTGATTCACAGGAAGGGAATGGTGGGTCCCTCTAGCTGCTCAAGAAAATGAAACCCCAGAGTTTCCACATCCACTCTCAGTGCTCTGTGGCGTTGATGAGCCTTGTGAGGTTCCCTTTCTGCCTTTCCCCATTATTCTGGAAGGCTATCAAGCTACAAAAATCAGAATTTAGAAGGGGAAAAAGAAAACAGACTGCCTCAAAGTTCACATCCTGTGAAAGCTAAACAATGCTGGAATTGGACCAAGTCAGGCACGTCACTTGAGCATGTATGGACAAAGGGTTCAGATGTGGTCCATTACCAACAGTGTTTATAAAGTATATTCTATTTAATGCATAAAAACTCCCTGGTCCCTTGCTAAAATGAAACTTTAGAAAGCCCTCCCCCATCTCAACATCTTGCCAATGATTGTTTCAGGGATTTTTCAAAAATTATCCATGCCTCACTTCCCTTCTCAACTTTCATTCCCTACCAGAATCTCAGGTCTTTGCAAGAATTCTGTGTTCTCCAAAATCACAAAAATTGCTTCAGCAGTTTTTCCAATCATGGTCCAACCTGCCTCTCAGTACCACAGAAATTCTTTGCAAAGATGTTGCTTTTCCCTTGTCTGGAACAAATTCCTCCACAGATGGACCATCCAATGTCTAAGAATAACTCTTTTAACTATCAATAGAGACAAAGAGATTCAGTTGCACTGTTCCCGTGGGATTCCTTTGAGTTTGAACACATCTGTTAAGATGCATACATCAGAGCTTGAATGAAGTTTTTGTCTGATTGTATCTCTGAGAACTTGTGGAAGTTTCTGCCAAAATGATCTTATCTCTTGGCAATTGCAACACATATATAGATGCTTTCTGAAGGGCTCCTGAAGAAAGTGGCGTATACAGACCAAATCAGTTTAAATACAGCCAAGCCCTGATGACTTCCTTCCCTCTCATCAAAATCCTTAGAACATTTACCTGAGACAGTTCAGCCTTCAAACTAAGACCCTACCAACTTTATGCATTCTCTATCCATCAGCAAGGAAGTATGTGGAAAACTGCAAATAGCACCAATCTCATATGCTTTTTGCTTCTCTGTAACCTTTCCAGAACCTGTGCCTCCATGCTTGTCCTTGTAGCTTTTTGCACAAACACCTTTCTTCTGGGTAAGCACCTACATCTGTTTGTGACAACTGAGTAGCCACAGGTATAAGTCATTTGGAGCTCTATCAGCTCACTCTATGACTTAATTTCAAATGTATTCAAAGTGGTGCTTTTTGTCTGTCGAGCCCTACATGAAAATGGTTACCTCATGAAGCACCTCTTCTTCTAACTTGTTTCTCCAACTGCATTGCATGAGCTAGCATTTCCCAAGACTGAAAGAGACGGGAACTGGACACAATGCATCCTACGTTCTGGATTTTGCTTCAAGGATTCATCTGCGCTGGAAATACATCATAATATTCAAATCCAGACATCTAGGACCCAGTCCTACAAGGGTCAGAAGTAATGTAATTTCATGGGGAGTAAGTGGCACCAGAAACAGCATGCAGAATGTACTACACTATAGAATTAAGCCCTAAATTAAGTTGTGTGTCACATATGACTTTACCCAGATTTTTTTCTGCTAAGAACTCATTTCGGTAAGACTTGCATTCAGACTATTGCTTAGGCTTTCTTCACCTCTGCCTTTTACAGCTGAGGAGCAGATGGCTATCACAGAGTTTTTATTTCCTATGCTTGGAAAAAGTATTTCGATCTGAATCATTCCAAAATCACCCTCATTTTTTAAAGTAGATTGGCTTCTGAGTATTTTTCATAATAAATATGTGGTGGTGTTTTCTGCCAAGCACTAGTGACTGTGCATGCAAAATGGTCAGTGAAGATTTCAAACTGATTTGAATAGGTGGCCCATAAAATCCAAGTCTTTTTTCCAGATTCATGAATGAGGGCATAGGGAACCATCTGTACATCAGTGCATTTTTCCAAGAACTGATATACCCTACCATGCTGACTCTTTCTGGGTGTTTCTGATATTTTCAAAGAAAATTCCTCTCAAACTTCCTGTCTAATCTAGTCTTTAAGTATTTTTAAATTTTTTTGCCATCCACTAGAAAACTCCACCAGAATGAAGAATGTCCTCTGAAAATGAAATATAATCTGCCTAGTTGTGGCGGTATAGGCAATGTGGTGGTCTGGGCAAGGGAGAAGCAGCAATGTTGTAGTGTCTAGAAGGTAGAGAGAAGGACAGGAAGTGCTGCTGGCCCAAAGAAGTAAAGCATCACTGCAAGTGCAAAAGTTGAGAGGAAAAAAGAGGTGGCAATGTAGCTCTGAGAGGAGGGGAAGAGAAGGAGAAAGGAAGGGATTCTAGGGTGAGGGGAAAGAATCAGTCCAAAAGGCAGGGGAGGCAAGAGGTAAGGAGAAAGAGTTTGCAATGACAGGAAAGCCCATTTTTAAATGTTGGGAGCCACAAATATTAATCTCTTGGGTCAATGGATGTATTCCAGCACTAAGGATTGAGGCACTATTAAAAAACCCACCACATAACACG
Source organism: Egretta garzetta (assembly GCF_000687185.1). Classification (NCBI taxonomy): domain Eukaryota; kingdom Metazoa; phylum Chordata; class Aves; order Pelecaniformes; family Ardeidae; genus Egretta; species Egretta garzetta. Next base: position 2,279,395 of record NW_009258260.1, read on the forward strand.
GGAGTTAGCCATAGTAAATATGCAGTAAATATCAATTATGCCTCGTTTTTAGTTCATGTGAGAAAATGGCATTGCTATTTTGCAAGGGCATGCCAAACACTAATTATATGCATATCACCCCAAACAAATACAGCCTGATAAAGCTTATAACCCATCATAAATAATGTGGGTTTTTTTTTCCATTAGTTTCAAAGCACATGGAATCAACTAATAGACATCAACACCACGAGAAGTCTTACCATTTCTTGATTTTTTGCTGGACTCTAACTGTATTTTGGTAGCTAAATTTCAACACTTCCTGAGATAGGATATAATATTAATGCTGAAATTATTATTAAACTTCTTTTCTGGAAAAAACAACTTCAGTGTGAAAGGAGCATCTAAACCTGGGTTTGCAGTTTATTCATACTGGTATTATGAATTTAGTAGGAATGGAAGGTGATTTGGGGACATTAAAAACTTTGGGGTCTAAAAGGCTCTGTTTGTCCTCAGAACAGGTAAAGCATGAAGAGCTGCAGGCTCCACATCCCCCTACTGCCCTCTGCCAATATTCCTCACCCCTGAACTTGGCCACCTCAGAAAGCAAAAGCAGGAGTTCATTCTCCAAGTTCCCTACAATCCCCGCTGGCCTCTGTCCTAAGGTTGCTTTCATGGGTTTCCATTTGTACTGTCAAAAAACATCAGTGTGAGGTTTCAAATCCCATTTACTAATGAACTCTTTCATCTCTGTGAATGGGATAAAGAGATTCTTTGTTTGAAAATAAAGATTATTTTTTCTTGTTGTTCTGCTCATTTTTTGCATCTTTTCACAAGCTTTTTGTTTTCAGAAAACATTACAAGACAAAACTGTACCCCAGTTTTAACAAAGAGCCTGACATCTCCAATTTGAAGGGAATTCTTGTATATACTAAATTGCATTGCTGCCTGCTGCTCAATTGTTTCACATCTCTTTCTTCTGCCCAGATCACCAGGTGAGATTTGGGAAAGTCTCCCCAATGTTTACCAGCTCTATTAAATTCAAGATCTCTAGAAGAAGCTCATAACGAATAAAGTCAGAAGCCAACAGGAATGAATTGCAGCTAAAGTGATTTTGATAGTGATGATCCCTATAACCCGTCTGCTTCCAAGCTTGGCCCTGAGGCAGGATTTTTAAATTAAAAAAAGAAAAGGATATACATACTTTTTAATCTGATTTTTTATTGTCATGCCCTGATTTTTTTTTATAGGCCTTTGCAAAGTCTGGTTGGCTTCTAAGCTCTTGAAACCTGGTGTCATCATCTTTCTTTCTTCTTTTTTCCCCCTTGTAAATTTTATAACATCCTAAAACCACTGCAGAAGAGGTAAACTATATTTTCTAAAACTAGTGAATGATGAGGTTCACATCACCCTGCACATTCTTGCCCAAGACACTTCCACGCAGGGACCATGGTGAAATGACAATGTTTTGAAGAGCTGACAGGGTAAGTTCTGACTTTCCAAAATCCAGTTTTAATCATTCCCTCCCTTATTTTTGTATTTTTTGGCAACATGGAAAAGAACGTCTTTTAAAAGGCCAGTTAACCCATGCTGAGTAATCTGAAAGTGAATGCACTCAAAACAAGGACCTTAAACTGGTACAACCACACAGGTCTACAAAGATTTTCCAGATTCTCACAGACTGATCCTCTCCGCAAAACACTCCCCCCTTTCTTCATGGAAATCCTTTACAATCCTGGGTGTCAGAGCCAGACACTTGTTTTCTCCCATTGCAATGCAGCACAGGCTGAAAATCCCCATCAGTAGATATGCTTGGGTAACAAGAAGCATGTGACTACCTGGAGAGGAATAACTACAGCTCTAGTTGGAAAGAGACACGCTTGAGGGGTCTTCCTTTTTTAATTCAGAAGAAGCAGCAACCTGACTCAACAACATGCTCTCGGCTTCCTCTAGCTGATTGCATTATCACAACCTTAGCACAAAATGCTCTGTTTCAGCGGTAATTCCCACAGAAAGGAAAAGGTAAGGCCTGATGAAGGCCTGCTCGTGCCATTATGGAAAGAGCACCCAACTGGAAAATCTGGTCCATAGCGAGGAGCGTGTTTTCAAGAACCCCAGAGCAACCCAGCAGCACATTGGTGTACTCACAATCAGATGACCCTGTGTGTGCGTGCAGGTTTGTTGGTGAATGTGGTGAGTGGACGAGGGCCGGGCTCAGAGACGGAACAGCTTCAAGGTTCAGGCAGGGAAGGCCCGGCTTGGCGCTGCATGCACCCGTCTGAGTAATCTCATTCTCCTCAGACGCCTTCTGGTTTTCAGCTGTCTTGGGTTTCTTCCTGAAAATAAACAAAGAGACCTTTGAAGGGATTGACTGCATATTTGGGGAAAAGGCATTTTTAGAATCTGTTAAAGATAACTTTCTTCCCCCCCCTTCTCTCCTCTCTTTTCCCTTACAGGGAAGGAGGCAGAGAAGACTTTCCTCCATGCTTCTTGTTTAGAAACAAGCTGCTCCTTGTTTTGACTCTGATGCAATGGCCCTGAGACTGTGTTACAGCAAATAGGCCAAGCACGAAGCTCCTCATTCTGCCCCTACTGATGACATATAAAACGAAACTCGTCCCAGTGGTTTAGACAGTCAGAGCTCCGTTTGACAAATATTAACCAAGGCTGTAGCATTCTGAATAGAGAGTTATACAGAAATGTAATAGAATTGTCTGAAAAGCAAACAAATATGCAAGTTTCCAGTTCTAAATGAATCAATGCAGGGACTCGTTTTGTAGGG
>NW_009258260.1:2282165-2297993 GCF_000687185.1 Egretta garzetta
TGAAAGCACTGAAGTAATTTTGAGATGCAGAGGTCATCTAAGTAATGCATGAAGATTTGGAGTCTGAAACAACGGGCTATGAGTGCAATGCATGCGAGCTCTTAACACCTCCCTCCATCCAGGACCTCCAAGCATTTTGGAAACACAAGGCATTAAGCCTCAGAGGAACATTAAGCAGGTAGTTAATCACCACTTTTGTTTCACAGATGGATAAAATGAGGCACAAAGAGAATGGTGGACTTCGAATCATGCAGCAAGCACTCTGTATGGGGAGGCAAGCACCCACATCTCACTGTTTCTCCTCCATTTTACAGGTGAAGGCTCTCCCTCCTCTGCTCCCCAAGGCAGGTAGCTGCCCAGCCAGCTTGGGCTGCAGCCTCCAGCTGGGGACACCCCTGCCCTGACCCAGCACGTGGCCATGGCACCCGGGTAAACCTCCATCATGCTGGGGAGGCTGCGGCCACGCTTATGAGAGAGAAGCAGAAGCCGGGGAGGCCGAAGGCATCCAAATAAAATGCTATTATCTGTTGCTGACACCCGAGGTGCGAGCAGAGGCAGGTTGCCCTGGGAGCAGACCCTTCTTGAGGCAGCACCTCGCACTGCTGGACAGCCATGGTTTCGGGGCAGCGTCTGGCCCGACCAAGGGTCCTCCCAGAGCATGGAAGTGTCGCTGGAGCCAAGGCCGCCCTGCTCTGAATCTGCCCAGGCCCCACACGTGTGGTCCTGGCTCCCTATCTGCTGGCAAAGTCCCTCTCAATGGGGACGGACCCTCCTCCTGACGGGCCAAGGCGGGAGCCCCTTTTCCCCACACGCCCTGCTCTCCTGCATCCCACCTAGGACAGCGTGCGGCTGACACACCAAAACATGAATTTTGAGGACTGGCCTAGCCTTTCAATTTTTAAGCAACTCGATCTTACAGCAAGAAAAGCCCCATTCCCGCGGGGGTGAGGGGGACAAGGAGGAGCAGAGCCCCTCGCCCCGGCCGGTTACATTATTATAAAAAAAATTAGTTAAACGGGCCAACATAAAACAAATCCTCCCTCCTGCAAAGGTCCCTCAGGAGGTGCTGGGCCCGTCCGGCTGCTGGCACCTGCCTTGGGCTGCCCGGCGCTGAAGGGATGCCCTGGGCCAGCCAAAATGCAGAAAAAGGCGCTCGGTCCCAGATGTTTTGGGGGTGCTGCAGGGGACCTGAGCTCTGCAGGTGACCCACTGCCAACAGAGGGTCACGCTGATGACCCCGCAGCTGCTGGCAGCTCTGATGTGGTTTTGGATTACCAGGGCTAAAAATCCCCACACCACGGGACGGGCAGATGGTACTGGTGCTCTATTCTCCATATATATATAATCAATATGCTCAAAATATACCGGGCTAAAGTCTAATCTGATCTAAATCAATAGGGGGCGACTAAATGGAGCTTACTTAAAGTTGTAGAGGTATGGCAACGGGCTTCCTTCATTTTAAGTGGAAGGAAAATCAAACCATTTGAAAGCATATTTTTTTCCTGAAGAGTAAACAGAACATCTCATCACTCCAAGCTCGGGCATCCTTCCGTCTGTTCCCCGTTCTGTCACCAGGATCCATCTCTTGCTATGCGGATGAGGATGCATGAGATGCAGAGCTTGTACATAGGCACGTACATTTTAAAGTATATGGACTGCATATGTTTTGTTCATAACAGTCTGCGAGTCTGCGTCAATCCTTGGCATACAAACTTTGGCACACCTTCACACACCTCATTTCCAGATCCCATGACTTTCCCATGTGCAGCCAGTGCGCACTGGTGGCTGCAGGGAATCTGTGTACAAACCAGTGGGTTTTTTACAGCATTGCTACCCAAGAAACTTTCAGATAGCATGGCTTTTTGTCCAGGCAGTGAAGGATGTATGTAGGTTAGACTACAGGGTTAGACTCTGGATGTGTGGGGTAGTGAAGTCCCTCACACCTGGAAGCTAAACTGCGGTATCTAAGGTCTGTTTGCAGCTCAGACTTAACCCAAGTTACACACTTGGCGCACAGTCTCTGACTCCAGCTCTATCCACACACAAAGCCACCTCCCCTGTGCAGGATGTTATTTGCAGGTAGGGGCTCAGTCTGAGTAAACACCACTTGTCGGCTGCTAGCACAGCCATAGTTGTTTTGTTAGACCAAGCACTGACTGATGCTTCATTGTGTGGCTGGTCCCGTTTGTGCCTCCCAGGCCTTCAAAACTCATTAGAGGGACAGGTTAAAAAATACTTTAGTAACAGGTAGTGACACCAGTGAGGCTGTGCACAGCACCCCCTGCTTCTTCCTTTCCAAACCCATTTATTTTTTACTTGGCTCTTAAGGCTGACACTATGCTATCAAGACGGTCTTGTGTCATCGGTTTTCCAGATCAGAGTCCTGCAGCTTGGTGACGTGTGCTCACTAGGATGGGAAGAGAAGCAATGGTGCTGACTGACACTAGAGGCAATACCTCTCCACAGCAATTCTCCATTTCTCTCACAGTCTTCCGACATGCTCTGCATCTCAGTATGACCTGAAAGGAATGCAGGCTTCCACATGAGGAAGGCTGAGTAAGGGAAACAGCCAAGTCAGCTAAGGATCTAAAGGAAACTTTTCAGAAAAGAAAAATCCTGGGGACACTGTGTTCAAAACTACCTATGAAGAAACCCAAACGGGGTTCTTCTCCAGTCTTCAGTGCCAGGCTGCTGTTGCCAGCAAAGGACAATTGGCAAAACCAGAAAAAATCCTCCTGTTGCTGTAAGTATAATGCTATGCTTTTGTTCTACCTTATCGCCCATATAAAAAGCTTCTATTGCTGTGATCTTCACCTATATATTCTAATTAAATATTCTTACGTGCCCTTACATAGTCTCCTTCTCTTGCTCTCTTATTGCTGTAGTCTTCACACTGAGAGTTGTTAAGTGCTGGATCAGGCTGACAAGCCAGGTTGTGGCATCTCCATCCTTGGAGATTTTCAAAACTTAATTGAACAAGGCCCTGAGTAACCTAATCCAACTTGGAAGTGAGCTCTGCTCTGAGCAGGGAATTGGACTAGGGACCTCCAGAGGACCCTCCCAACCTAATTTTTTTCTGATTGCACACCTCTTCTCTGAACACTTCCATCAGCAAGCTCTCTAATATATCTTCATGTTCCAGAAGGTAAAATGGCACATTAATTGTGGAAGAGTATGACTTGTCTTAGGTATGTCAAAAACCCTGAAAGTGCCAGGGGTAGGAGTGAAAATGAAACAAGTAATAAATATTGTTTGTGGAACCTTCCCAAATTATAGATGTTTCTGTACCACCTCTGGACTTCATTGATGGACAGTCCTGTGTCATTATTTCAATTGTGAGGGTCAGTCTACCTTGCTACTTCAGTTTGTGTGATTGTGTTCTTCTCTACAGACTACTCCTGGAAACAAGAAGTTTGCTATTTACTTGTTGCTAAGGGCAATAAAAGTTGCCTTAACTTACTTGCAATAGACTTGGGAATGTGCCCTTGGAGCAAGGGGCTCCAGTCTGATCTCCAGTTACTTCTGAGCTCCTCCACATACACCTGTGGTGTATTAAAAGTCCTTCCAAATACTGCACTCATTCTTAAAATTATCAGAGGGCCACCATTATCTTTGGTTCTTGTGAAGGACAGCAGAAGGCCAATATAGCAAAGAGATGGCACTTCTGTGTATGGATCTGATGCACAGACTCCCAGAAGCTGGAGACAGAAAAGATGCTGACGTTTCTAAGCTAATCTAAGTCTTGAGGACCACTGCAGAATTCATATTTACTACTGATTTATAAGAGATTTATTCAGGCTGTTTCTAAACATCCTACCTACCCACCCCATCTTTTAAATTTTCTATCCTATGTCCAGCTACTTTTCTCTTACATATATTCACTTTCAGCATTCCCTTATACTTAGTGTGTTACTTCTCACTACGTTCATTTACACCACTTAAAATATATTGACTCCTTTCTTGATTCTTCTGTCTGGTACGTAGTATCAAGCTAACTGCACCCACTGTCATCCCTGAACTAAACTGTGCATATTAGCGCTCTCCAGTTCATATGTAAAACAAGACCTACAATCATTGCCATCTTTTTATTTCTGTTTTCTGAAACTCCTCTGTCACTCTCTTCACTGCAGTGAGGCATTCCCTCCTTTCCACGTACCTTAACGCTACACTACCATACAAAAAGGTCTTGGATGGCGGACAACTCACAACGCTGCAGCTACTGCAATGATCTGGGCACTGGCTGCAAAACAAAACAGGCTTCTTTCTCCTTATTTTGGAGGCAGAATGGAGAATATTTTGGATGTCCTAATCTCAGAGCTATCTAGAAACTAATTGCTATTAAAAGCCCCGCTACACTTCCCCCTTCTTGCTGCCACTTACGCATTCATCATTCTTTCCCCCAACCCCCTGCCTGCTCTCCACACGATTTCTTTGCTTGTATCTCCCTTGCAACCATTACTTGAGTTTGGAATGAATTTCCCCTCAATGAATGAACATGTTCTTACAGCTGGGCCACCAAATCAAATCTCTGTCAAAACCAGGCAATGCATGTTGTTGTATGTCTCACACAGTGGCTATAACTAATGCTTGAACCTTCCCTTACACAGGGAACAGCTCTCCGTCCTGCAGAGACACCAGGTTAGCGATGAACAAATTAGCTCAGGTACAGGAACCAGCGTAGCTGCGCAGAACCCACAGTAGCATCCTGGCTCTCAGGGGAAGCTATGATAATGTGACTGTATGAGAATAATACTACATAATGAACAATAATGAGGCAGTTTTCAGCCTCTGAATACAGGGAGGGCTGGGTCACCAACCAGACCTTTGTTCATCGCATACTAAACAGCACGGAGGGAACACACCACAGGGTTGCTGATGTTGTTACAAGTGCTGCTGCTGGCTGAGTCTGCCCACCCATGTTCCAGGCATTATTTCTCCTCCTCACAGATACGGCATCACCTTCCAGTAACTGCCCTCAGGTCAGAGATGCCTGTAGTGCCCAAGCACTGCACTTAACTCACTGGTGTACAGTTCATCTGTAACCTTAGTAATTCACAGAGACTCTATGTAATTAAAAAAAAACCAAAAACCAACCTGGCTTTTTAGATCCTAAAAATTAAGAGTGTGAAAATAGTTCATGTTGGATTTTTAAGCGATATTTTCCCCGAGTGTTCTGCTGCACATTCTTCCTCTGCCTGTGTGCGACTAACACAGCTCCTGATATCAGTGCTTATCACTGCCAGTGTTGTGTCTCTTCCAGACATGACATTGACAATACATATTTAGAAACTGACAAAGTGAAAGAGAGAGATGAGTACAATCAGTGAATATATATATATAAAAACAAGCCCAAAAGAACAGCAAAAAGCACTGAAATCTGCCCAGAGACCTCACCTCAAAATTCAGGGCGCACTGAACGCCAGAGCTGAGGGTGAAGATTCCTGAGACAAGCTCACCTTAAACCACCTGAGCCATCCCAGTTTTCCTGCCAGAAGTGTTGCTTCAGTAGTTAAAAGTCCTGCTCAGGCTGACTGCCTGAATATTCACACAGCTTCTCTGATGATTTTGCAGCCACATTGATCTTCATGCTGTTACAGCTACATGACTGGCAGTTTGTTTAAAATCTCTGATTGCAAGTTTGTGTCATACAATGGAAAACACAAACTCCTGAAAACATCGCCATAAAATGTAATACGAAAGAGAAATCCCAGCAGAAAACTGCAGAGCAAGAATGGGAGGCATGGAGAACTGACAAGAGAGGCCCAATGTTCTAGTGCAATAAAAGCCTGGAAAATTTAATCAACACAGAAAAGTAAAATAACCTCCAAAATCCCTTACAAGAGACTGATTAACATAATTAAGTTAAACTCAGAGATTAAGTTAAACTAAGATTGAAATTTGCTGGGTCTGTTTCAGACCTGAAGTGGGGCTTATACGCCCCCAAATTTGCCCTTTTTTTCCATCTAAACCACAAGTCTCAGGAAAGTTAGGCCCTGCTTACAAAACAACCTTAGAGCATCTTGGCCATACTAACACCATGACAATACTGGCAAGCACTGACAACTGATCATAAAGTATCAAAACTATGAGCTCTACAGGGGGAAAGAATAACACAACTGATAATTTCAGAGCATAATAAAACCACCACACAAAGTTAAAATTCTCTCAGGCAACTTTACCTATGTAATCCAGCCAAATCTACCAAATTGTTATGGCCTTAAATCACAAATGACTCAAGGCCTGGAAAGAACAGCATAAACCTTTAAGGAGTTGCAGTAAATTCAATCTGTATTGCATGAAACACCGACGGGTGGAAAGGGGTCTCACTAAAAAGTAGTGAGAATAAAGAAGAAGATAAACACTCCGAAGACAAACATAGATGAACCAACTAGAACAGCACAAACCAGAGCAGTGAGCGGGGAGAACCTGCCAAACTAAAAGATAGAAGCAGATCAAACCAGCCATTGCTGAACTATGCTGTGAGGCTACGACTTAAATATTTAACAGTTTTTTATTGACATATTTTTGCCCACATATTTCCCTGCAAATTTCAAAAGCAAAACTTAGCTAACCCTCATCAGTAATGCTCACAGGTGCTGCAGTTTGTTTTTGTTTTTTAAAGATGTCTTTTTTGCTGAAACAAGAAGTCTTTTATAAGAGATAAAATATACTTACAGTGGTTTCCAAATGGTATCACTCTTCAGGTAAATTACTCCAAGCCTTGGACCTAGTGCAGACGTTCATTGGGGCAGGGAACAGAGAGAGGCTGTGTCTGTACCAGAAAGAACCAAAAGGAAAGGTCAGGGGGAAATAATAATTATTTACTGAGAGCAAGAAAACTTGCTGCAACGCTAACTGGCATTCTCCGCTGTCAGTACAGCTGGCTGCAGCCTGGTAGGGCCGAATTCTTCCCACTCCAATCCCTCCAGCCTCAGCTGGAAATGACAAGAGAGCCAGTCCCCGGTTACCCCAGTCTGCCCATGCAACCTATTGTGGTGAAGTGGGGAGGAGAGGGAGGATTAAGCCAGCAAAGCGCTATCAGTAGGATTCATTCTGAGAAGTTGCTCACTCTAATGGCATGAGCACGGAGCAGTGATGGAGAGCTAGCACAAACTTGGCACTCAAGTGCATCTCATCAGAACAACAAGGCTAGTCCTGTTCAGAGCAGCAACAAACACTTCCTCGGGGCTGAAGGGCAGAAAAAGGAAGGCAAAATCCTCCTTCCCTTCTTTTGCTGTCTTTACATCACAGAAATGATGGCTCACATCAAAGCAGAAACCCCACTTATCTCCCATCAGCCACCAGGTCTACTGCAGTGAGACCGGTGAAATAACTTATTGTCAGCCTTTCAGGAAAGATTCAGCTCAGCAGCAGTTTTATGTCTGAAATCTCCTGAGCTGAAGAGGGAGTTGGATTCAACGGACTAATACAGAAAGGGATCCAAAGAAAAACCTCAGCTCCAATATTTATCAGAGGGTGATTTCACCACGCATACCCAAGTTTTTGGGAGTATTTACATTTTTGGGGGACTTGAATTCCTCTCTAGACTAACAGAACTCCTCCTTTGCTAACTTCTTATGATCTTTGGGTGGCTCGTTGTGGATGTTGGAAGTATGTCTGAAGTTAACATCCAGGGACAGAATTAAATCCTGCTCACTTCACTTATGCAAAGAACTGCTGGGACATCAGCATATTCAGTCCTACCCACAGTGAAGCCAATGGTGCTATTTCCACAAATAAATGATTTTGCCTACTCTGATCAGACAAGAAAAGCAAATGTTTGCTTTATCAAAGAAATCAAGAAGGTGAACAAAAAATGATAAGAGATGTAATTGTTATTTCACAGCTAGTTAATGTCACTGTGCAAGTTGGAATTTATGTCTGTAAATGCAACACAATAAAAAAATCCCACTGTTTGTGCAGCAGGAACACTGGAATGAACGCCAGCAGACACAATGAAGGATTTTAGATGACACTGTAATAATGTACTTCACAAAATATACATTTGGGTTTATGTTCAATTTATATATTTTGTAGTGATGACGTTTATTGGTGACTAGGATATATGGTACATATTGATTTCAACAGGCTACATGAAATCTGGCAGATATACTTCACAGGGGCTCAAGCAAACATTTTCTTTGATTCCAGTTTTTGTGGGTTCTCCCCTCTTGAAGTCTGTTTTCAATTGCAGATTGAGTATATTTAAAAGCAAAAAATAATCCTCAACTCAGCCTGAACCTCTGAGTTTCACCAGGGCTTGGGAGAAGAACCATATGCCAGCATCAGGTTAGCGCAAAGGAATTACATAGAACAGTGACACCTTTGACCACCACCAAGGGTTGAAATTCAAAGGTGCAACAACGCCCAAGGATTCTGTAGATTTAAGTCCTTGCTAACACTCAGCACAGCTTACTTTCAAGCTCTTCTTCCCACTTTCTTAAATGCCCCGGCTGTTCTGTTAATGCTGACCTTGCTTCTTATATCCACTTTGCACAAATCCATCTGTCTTTGATCTGGCTATTGCTCACCTTTTTAAGGCATAAATCCCATGTCCCTTAAAGAGTGCCCAGTACTTCACTTAACATGCATTTTTAACTTCTGCTAGAAGCAGAAAAATCACAGGATCAGGTCTTTACTTCGGCAGAACTCCTGCTCGCTTCACTCCTAATTTCACACAAGAGAAGCCTAAGAACTGAATGTACTAATCCTGCATATTTTGTCACCTCTCTTTTTGTGTCATCATTGCTCTTCCAATCTCTGGGATCCCAATCCAAGTGGCTCTCTAATGTAGCGCTGCCTAGCACTCAATCTGGCTTCACATCAAGGGTCAGGCAGACAAGTTGTTAGAGATGGGCTGTTCAAAGTCTTCTACAAAATCTGGGCACTAAAATCTCTGTGAAAGGCAACACTTAAAATATCTTCAGTTTTCTCCATCATTTTTGCTATGGCCTAGGAAGATACGTCTCTTTTCCTGCAGTGTAATGAGCATAAAACACTGAGATCATCAGCAGTTGATAGGTACATTTTAAGTACATAAGATCAACAAAGCTGACGGTGCTCCAGAAGACATGGGGAGTGCAACAGAGAAGGAAAGACCCCCAAATTTTTATAAAAGTCTTAATGTAGCTGGGGAATAATTAGAGGAAAAGGATTTTTGACCATGAGACTATTGGACAAACAGAGAGGCAAGCAGGACAACAGAGGAATGAATTGTGTCACATCGGGTTAAGTCACTTCTCCCCTCTCTACCTGGGCTCCTCTATCCAGAAAAGGAAAGCATTAACATTTCTGCTTCATGAGGTACTGTGTGCTTAATTACGATTTTGGAGGATAAGTTTTCTGCATGAATGCATTCCAGAAATGCAGACTCTTATTACTTAAATATTTCCACTAATGATATAACTTGGACATTTTATATATGCTCACTTTTATACCACCTTGCTCTTCCCAAGCTTTATCCGGTAATTTAGAGGGTGTAAGAAACATTAATCGTATAACTGTTTTTATTAAGGAAGGTCCATTTTATGATACCAGTGATGTACTACAGATTGTGATTTAAGATGTACAGTTTAGGTCAATTCTATACTGGCTTCAGTGGAGTTGCAGTGGGCGTAAAGTCAGGAGAAAATGTGGTACTTTACATAATAATGCTGATGATTAATGGGCTCCTGGAACATAACTCCATATTCTGAGGCACTGATCCTCCTTCTGCTCCCTCCTGAAATTTGTGTCTTGACCCTTTCATCTCTTGTTAGCTACCTTTCCAGAGCTGTTCATTAATCAGCACCATTGATCTGATGTGGTCTGTCATATCGTATTACTTAAAACACACATAAGCAAGCATTGGCCTGACTCTGCTCTTTACATAACACATCATTGCAATATTTCCTTTACAGATGACTTAAGTATTATAAACATCAGTTTCCTGCTGGTGCTTGGTCCTGAAATTTGCTTTTTCTAGGTTTGTTCTCTATAGATCATTTCTCTCTCTTCCCCTGGCTGTACTTCTTTCTGCTCAGAGACACCATCAAACACCTTCAGTATTCCCTGTTTGTGAGGGGCACTCATATGTCCGACCTGCAAGAGACGATCAGCAGAATAGCTCTTTCTCTTTGCTTGAGACCTGGTACCACAGTCTGTTACTTTCTCTTAGAGAGTCTTGATGGAGGGACCTCAATTTTTTAGTTAATTGCTACTTATTTTATCCCTCCAATACTCTTTTCCCTGATATCTTCAGAAGTCTGCTTCCTTCTGCCTTTCGTGTGATCCCTAATAATGAAAAAATTAAAAGATGAGCTTCTTGTGAGCTTATTTCTGATTATTCTTATTTGCTGTGCTGGCACAGTGCTGTCTATCATGAGGCAATGGAAAATAAGAACTTGCTAGTGCCACAGGAGTTAGCATGTCTGATCTTAATCCACATATTGTATAGGTCTCTTGAGTAAGTTGGGGTCAGTTTTAATTGACGCTTTCACAATCATGATATATTTTCAGACTGAGCTGTCTAGGCTAAATGTAATTCTTTTTTTGTCACTTTTTCTCTCCGGGAGTAGCATTTTGGGTGAAATTCTGAAAGCAGCAATGAGAAGGAGAAGACGAGAACAGCAGCATTAGCCATCAACAAACGTGATTCAAGAGTCAACTTGCTGCATGAAGTCATTATTCCAGATGTATTTTATGGTTTATTTTTTCAAAAGAAGGTACATCCTCTGACTAGGGCAGACTGCGGCATTTATATTACATGAACAAGATTAGGCAGTTGGCTACCTAAAGGTAGATACCAAACCACAGTGTCTTAAACAGAGATCAAGATGGACTGTGATATAAAAACCACCTTTCCAACAGAGGCCAGAACTTGCACCATAGAAAATATAAAAATCTAGCATCACAGGACATGCTATCAGAAGGCCATAGCGTTAATTTTTCACAATAGTCAGGGCTTCATCTATGAGAGGAAGCTGCTCATTTCTGTATTCTACTGGGAACACTGTATGTCCACTATCAGTAATTGGGCCTGAAATTCAGAAATTAATTTGTTAATGCATTAGACATTTGCAGAAAGACTGTTTAAAGAGGCTGGACTGCTCTAGCCTGGTAAAGGCCAATTTCCCACAAGGACATCTTTGCAAAAGTACCAGAGAAAAAATCTCTCCCTGAAGTCCCAGGGGTACTTACTGAAATCTGGAATAGCAATGTAGTTCGTAGTAGAGTCTACATCATGTTCCCACTTTTTGTCTCACAAACCCTCTATTACTTGTCTGTATCTGTTTCTTTTTCCCGTCGTTCACTGCCTTTTATCTGATACTATAGAATTTCACTTCCCTTAAGCTGCAATTCTTTTCTTAAGTTTGAATTTGGCACTTGGAATAGGCATTTTCTAGGTCTCACTTTCGGCTGTTGATTCTTCTGATACTTCTTTATATTTGCAAGTGGTATTCTCAATGCAACAGCTAAACATACCTAAGAGCTAACGTCCAAAAGGATAACTCTTGTCCTACTGATTTGCCTTTCTACTCCCCATGCCAAATGGCCCCTCCTGTGCTGGGCAGTGGTACCCTCACTCAACCCTGAAGTTTTGGAAAAGTTCTCTCTCATTTAAGATAAATTGGGGTGCTGCCTGCTTTCCGTTAATGAAGATCTCGTCATGCTTAGCGTGTTGGGTGTATAGACCCCACACTTGCAGAGAAACGGGTTAGACGGTGCCCAAGCAGAGTGCAGGTTGCTCTCTTGGCTGCACCTTGCTGTGGGCAGAGCAGGGTAAAGCAATGTTAGGCAATGTTAAGCATCTGTTTGGACTTTGCACACCTGATTTGAAATGGTGAAGATAACTGGTACCTGGAAGAGGCAACTAAATGTCAGCAGTTGATAGGCTAATCAGAACAGCAGCAGATCACCAAAAGCCCTCATGTAAAATTCAGCCAGACGTTCAAATGAATACAAAAATCTATGACGCCAGACTGAACCACGACAGCATGTCAGACCATGAGTTATCTTTTCACACGTGGTAAAGAGAATCATAGAATCATCTAGGTTGGAAAAGACCTTTAAGATCATCAGGTCCAACCGTTAACCTAGCACTGCCATCCCACCACTAAACCATGTCCCTAAGCACCTATGTCCAATCTAAACCTGCCCTGGCGCAACTTCAGACCATTCCCCTCGTCCTATCATCTGTTACCAGGGAGAAGAGGCTGACCCCTACCTCACTACAGCCTCCTGTCAGGCAGTTGTAGAGGGCGATCAGGTCTCCCCTCAGCCTCCTCTTCTCCAGACTGAACAACCCCAGTTCCCTCAGCCACTCCTAGTAAGAACAGTGTTGTACATATATAGAGATATATACATACATGGAAACCGTGTATATATATGTATGTCTAGTTATATACACAATTATTATTTTAAAATTATCTTACTCTGGCAAAATATTGCTGGGTGTTACAACACAGAATTCTCTGTATTTCTACTATGGAGGCTTCACAATCATATCTGAATGTTGAATGAAACCACATACTTTTCAAAGCAATTCATTGAAGTGAGTGTCCTGGTTGCGGCTGGGATAGAGTTAATTTTCTTCCTAGTAGCTGGTATAGTGCTATGGTTTGGATTTAGCATGAGAATAATGCTGATAACAAACTGATGTTTTACTCATTGCTAAGTAGTGCTTACACTAAATCAAGGACTTTTCAGCTTCCCATGCTCTGCCTGGTGCACAAGAAGCTGGGAGGGGGCACAGCCAGGACAGCTGACCCCAACCGGCCAAAGGGGTATTCCATAGCATATGACGTCATGCTTAGTACAGAAACCGGGGGGAGTTGGCCCGGGAGGCCGCTGCTCAGGAACTGGCTGGGCATCATGGGTCAGTGGGTGGTGAGCAATTGCATTGTGCATCACTTACTTTGCATATTGTTTTATTATTATCATCCCTTCCTTTTCTGTCCTATTAAACTGTCTTGACTCAACCCACAAATCTTGCTTTTAATTTTTTTTTTTTTTGTCCCTGATTCTCTCCCCCATCCCACTGCGGGGGTAAGGGGGAGTGAGCGAATGGCTGTGTGGCATTTAGCTGCCGGGTTAAACCACCACAGTCCTTTTGATGTGCAACATGAGGCCTGATGGATTGAAATAATGACAAAACTGACCAGATCACATTAGAAAAAATTGTTATAATCACTTATTATATGAGTTTGATAGTCGCTGGTCACAATGTTGATTTATTTGCTCTCAGCATCGTCGTGCTTGTTCTCAAGGTTGCATTATGTAACACCTTGCTCACCATACATGTTCCCTGCTGTGATGTCTATCACCGCTGGGAGCTGGGTCAAGGTTATAATTTTGCTGTATTTTGTAACACTGGCTTATGGTATGATAAAATGGCTGGTTGCAAGACTAATCTGGTATTTGTAGTCAGCATTGCCATCATCTCTGTACTTTGGGAACCATCTCTTGGAAACTATTAATAATTACACTTTCTACATTTTCTTCTCAGAGAGACAATTTAAAGGGGAGACACCTTCCTTCACCTTCCCCTTCTCCAGGCTATTTACAACAGCTCTTGAGAATTGTGAATATCCTTGGGATGTTCAAACCGACATGTTCCTGTTCCTCCTGCTCCTGAACATGTTTCAGGTCTTGTTTGACAACTACTTAAGAACACCATCCAGAGATCTACCCTGAGGCTGGAGTTACGAGTGGCAGGGTGTGGGGGACAGTATGGGCAAGTACCTAGGACAGTGGGTACCTCCAATGTTTTGGAACTTCACCTCTGAACAAGTAAAATATTTGGAAAAAGCACACCGTCATCCTGGCAATTCCAGAAAGATGCAAATCACTGCAATGCACTTGGGCCTAGCCCATACCTACCAAACCCCGTTCAACACTATTCAGTACTCTCAAGGGGAAGAGAAGGTCCCTGGATCTGATGACAAGGCAACAGGCACTGCAGCTGCTCCAGCTCCTACACTAGGCACTGCAGATGTTCAAACTCCATCGACAGGCACTGCAGCTGAACCAGAGAGCCAACCTGCGCCAGTATCAGTTGCCCTTATACACAAGAAGAAATCCTGGAAGCAAAAGTCAGCCCATTTAAGTAACGGATGATGAAAAAACAGGGCCATCACAAGAAGAGGAAGAGGAAGAACTCATAAACGAGATTGTAACCACCCAATCCCTATCCCTGAATGAACTGCGAGATAGGCGAAAAGATTTCGGCCGTCGTCCAGGTGAGCATATTGTCACCTGGCTGCTCTGATGCTGGGATAATGGGGCCAATAGCCTGGAATTAGAGGGTAGGGAAGCTAAGCAGCTGGGTTCCCTTTCTAGGGAAGGGGGCATTGACAAAGTGATTGGAGAAAGGGCACAAGTCCTCAGCCTCTGGAGGCAACTCCTGTCAGGCATGAAGGAAAGGTATCCCTTCAGGAAAGATATTGTATGTCACCCAGGCAAGTGGATACACGCCATGGAGAGAGGTATCCAGTACCTGAGGGAATTAGCTGTGCTGGAAGTGATTTATAGTGACCTGGACAATGAGAAGTTATCCAAAGATCCAGATGAAGTTCAGTGCACATGATCCATGTGGTGGAAGTTTGTGCAGAGCGCACCAGTATTGTATGCCAACTCATTGGCAGTACTGACCTGGAAAGATGGAGGTGAACCAATGGCGGATGAATTGCCTGGCCAACTCTGGCAATACGAAGAAAGTCTCTTCCTTCCTCATCTCAGCTGTGGACAAACTGTCCCAGGAGGTCCAGCAACTCAAAGAGGTCCTACTCCCCATCTGTATGGACCAGTATCTCATCTATTAGGAGCAAGCATTCCTTTGCTCAAGAAAGAATATAGTGGGTACACACCATGGGCCACCCTGTGGTTTTACCTGTGTGACCATGGAGAGGACACGAGGAAGTGGGATGGAAAATCTACCTTTACCCTAGAGGCACAGGTATGTGAAGTTGCAAGGAAAAACAATCACAAATGGGGGTTCTTCTAGGAAAATCGCTGCTCCAGTTTCCAGTCAGCAGTTCTCCAGACAGAACAGTAGGGTTGATCTCACTTCTGATTTTAATGAAGTGACTTCTGACTTGTATTTACAAGAAGGAGTAACAAATACTATGACCAGGACTAGAGGGGCTGTGCCTCCAGCCAGGTGGAGGAAAGGGACAACCAGGTTTACTGGACTGTGTGGATTCAGTGGCCTGGCACATAAGACCCACAGGACTGTACGGCTCTAGTGGACACCAGTGCACAGTGTACCCTAATGCCATCAAGATACACAGGGGCAGAACCCATCTGGATTTCTGGAGTGACAGGGGGATCCCAACAGCTAACTGTATTGGAGTCTGAAGTGAGCCTAACTGGGAATGAGTGGCAAAAGCACCCCATTGTGACTGGCCCAGAGGCTTCATGCATCCTTGGAATAGACTACCTCAGGAGAGGGTATTTCAAGGACCCAAAAGGGTATCAGTGGGCTTTTGGTATAGCTGCCTTGGAGACTGAGGAAATGAAGCAGCTGTCCACCTTGCCTGGTCTCTCACAGGACCCTTCTGTTGTGGGATTGCTGAGAGTTGAAGAACATCAGGTGCCAATCACTACCACAACGATGCACTGGTGGGGAAATACCGCCCCACCCGAGACTCCCTGATCCCATCCATAAGCTGATTCATCAACTGGAGAGCCAAGAAGTGATCAGCAAGACTTGCTCACCCTTTAAGAGTCCCATAAGGCCAGTGCAAAAGTCTAACGAAGAGTGGAGACTGACAGTAGACTATCGTGGCCTGAATGAAGTCACGTCGCCACTGAGTGCTGCCGTGCCAGACATACTAGAACTTCAATAAG
>NW_009258260.1:2298841-2299141 GCF_000687185.1 Egretta garzetta
CAGTTGCCCAGGAATCTTGGAAGTGATCATGGACTAGCCAGAAGGCAAAGATTTTGGAATATCATGGAGGAGGAGGAGGTGGTGCATGCCAAAGAGGCCCCACTGCATAACAAACTATCATAAAATGAGAAGCAATATGTCCTGTTCATTGATGGGTCCTGTCGTCTTGTGGGAAAGCATTGGAGGTGGAAGGCTGCTGAATGGAGTCCTATACAATAAGTTGCAGAAACTGGTGAAGGAGAAGGTGAATCAAGTCAGTCTACAGATGTGAAAGCCATCCAGCTGGCTTCAGGTATTGCT
>NW_009258261.1:0-3050 GCF_000687185.1 Egretta garzetta
TCTGCAGAGTGAAACAGTTAATTACTTTAACATACCACTTATATTCTTATATATCTCCTATACCTTGCTATCACTATATGACACATAAATTAAGGTATCAACCCTACCTGATGATAAGGGAGAAGAAGTAGAAAATCTCAGCTCGTGAGCCAACTAATCGTCTTGTCCCAAAACCTCAGTGACAGACCTGGGAAGAGCACCCACATCTCCCCTCCTGCCTCGTGCCGTCAGCAGAGCGGCGGTCTCTGCCTCTCCAGCATCACTGCATCAATTCTCAACCAAAGGATCTCTCAAACACTTGTTACTGTGGACCAAACCCCGGCTCGACACACACACGTGCATTTAAGAAGAAAATTAATCCTCCCTGCACATACCAGTCATGTGCATTCCCTCGCTCTGGCTTTACGGAAAAACAGTAATAAAAAAGGAGATCCTTCACAGGGGTTATATGAATGCAGCAAGATGCATTCGCGCATACCATACTTTTTCTCTGAAGCTGTGCCACAAAGCATTGCCACGGGCCTCACGGACATGGGAAAAGCACAACGATGCTCCCCTAGTAGGCAGAAGCCACGCTAGTAAAACTGGTTTGTGCAACAGGGAGGAGGGCCAGGAGCCTCCTAGGGTAACACAGCTGCAAAATCCGCCGGGCAGAGAGGGGCAAAGCAGGGAAAAGCTCGAGCACGGCAGGGAACCCGCTACGCGGGGTGTGTGGGCAGCGTGCTCCGGGCATCTCTTCCTAAGCGTCCATGCAAACACCGGGCACCTCATCCCCAGCATCCCTGCAAACAGTGGGCAGTGCTGGGAAGCTGCCTGCCACCAACTTGCTCACGTGCTTGAGAGGCTTCTCTCCTCATTGCCATCACCCTCCCGCCGTGGTGATGCCCAGCGGCGTCACTCAGCCACGAAGCCCCTGTTCATGTCAAGCACTGCCCAAAAAGCCTGCGTGAACACAAGCGAAGGAGAGCACCAAGTTGTGACTTCAAACAGCCTCGTGGCGACACAGCTCTACCTATCACCAAAACACAGCCGTGCCCGGGACGTAGCAGAACTACTTCTCCATAACACTCCAAAACAGTACCCAAGAGAAATTCTACAAATTACAAGCCACGGGGACGCTCCCCTCATCAAAAAATATGGCCCACTCTACCCATGCAAGGTAACTCCATGGTGCAGGGGTGAGTGGAGGAGCCCGGGGGACAAGGCTGCCGTGGCACGACACATCCCAAAGGAGGAGTGGAGGGGTCCTCTGCACTGGCTCAAGCCTAAAACCAAAGTGCCACCTACTGAGTCTAGAGTATCTGTGTCCTCCCGAGAGGGTTTCTAGCAAGGGGCTGGCCACAGTTAATACTTAGCTCGCCGGATTAAGCCAAGTCCCAGCAAGCAGTCACCATGCACAGGAGAGCACACGCGTCAGGTTGCTGCCAAGCATCCGCAAGCAGGTGATATCCCACCTGAGACCAGGGACATCTCTGCACATCCCACCCCACCGTGACAGACAGCCGTGTAGCACATGGACAGCCAAGCGAGGGGTCAAGACTTCCACGTCCACGGATAAACCACAGCTTGTGCTGACAGCCTCATTCAGTATGGGGTAAAACGCTGATGAGACAAAACTCCCCGGTGTACCAGGCTTCAGACATTAATTTCTACCATTTCTATTTGCACAGAAGCCCTGCACCCCGGCAAACAGGACGGACAAAGCCACAGAGTTTTTAATCTGCTCTTCCCCTCTCCTCCCGAGAGCTACGCAGCCTTAAATGGAGCTATTTAAAGCTGGCATTAAAAACACCAGCGATGATCTGACCTTCGCCGTAACAACAAAATCGGACCAAAACCTAAAGACCAAATGAATGAAAAGAAAATTACAAGGTAAAGTTTGCATTCCCTGAATGCGTGCCAGCTGCAGGAATCTTAGATTACATCGATGCTGCTTTCCAAATTTTAAATACAATAATTTTCTGTATTAAGGGCCTAGTAACCCTAATGGAGGCATAATTAGGCATTGATGCCATGCCCATACGAGAGAAGCTTGAAAAACTTAAATAAACTGTGAATGGCAGGATTAATACCGCAGCTTTTCATTTTGTACAGCTGTTTGAATACAGTACACTGCCTGTGATGGCATCAGCTGTTGCTTTACTCTCGGTCAGTATTTCTGAAGTTAAAACAGGCAGTTCTTTTAAGCGAATGAAGAATTACCCCTCTTATTGTTGGCCTGTTTATTTCAGCAAAGAGGGTCTGGATGCATATTTGCTTTACATTAAAAAATAAATAACTAAATAAAAAGAAACAGCCTAACTGCAAATAAAATTAGCTGGCCAAATTCAAAGCCCGGTGACACTAATAAGAGAATTTTAATTTACTGCGATGGCCCTTCAGGACGGAGGAGTAAGTAATGCAGTTTTGGAGATCATCTGCACAAGTGGGAATATCATATAGATGCCTGGAGAGCCCTTAAGAAAATAGCTCACCTCGGCCCTGATTGAAGAGGAAAGACAATACTTTGGTGAAATAGAATTCTGTATTTCTAGGAAAAGCTCCAATAGCAAATTGCTTACTAATGCAGGAAGCCTTGTAAATTTTATTATGAATGGAACGGGCAACGGCAGGAGCGTGACACGGCGCAGCATTTGCACACACGGCTTAGCCAGTAAAAAGTAAATAAATAGGTTACTTATAAGCTCTAGAAGACACACGAAAATACCTCTAACAAAAACTCAAGCTCCGTGAACTCCAAGTAAGAATATAAACCAGCTTCCAAAACGATCTTACCATTATTTTTTTCACCAGGTAAATTAGGTTCTCCTGCAAGTTAATTTCCATCCTTGGGTTTATGCTGGGAAATACCAGCTGAAAAGAGTTAATCTAGATTTCCTCGCTGTCTTTAAAAACTGGCTTCTCAGTGGACATGGAAGAAACTACCTACGCGGGGAGCGCATCAGGACAGCAAACCACCATCGCAAAATAAAACACTCAGGTTACCAGGACTGATACCAGGGGGAGCCTAATGCCATATTCACCTGGGAAATGCGACCCCCCAAACCACA
>NW_009258261.1:3101-8013 GCF_000687185.1 Egretta garzetta
CACCCTGGCTGAGCCCTTGTCCGTGCCACCTTGGCCGAATCCAGCCCCCGTAAAGCTTTCTGATTTTTTTTCCCAGGCAATGTTAAAAACAATATCGCTCTTGAGCTGCAGGAGCAGAACGAGAGGCGGGTGCGGAGCCAGGCTGCTCTCTGCAGCCCCGGCTGGGGCGATGACGAACGCCAGCGGTTAAGTGCCGCTGCGAAGATGAATATGCCTAATGAAAAGCTTACCTAAAGCTTGCGGGGAGCCCGCGCCCGGCCAGCCAAACCTCTCCAGAGCAGCGGGCACGAGGCCGCCAGGACGCTCGGGAAAGACGAATTAACTAAAAGTTAATGTGGATGTTCTCATTCAAAAGAAAAGTGGCCTACTCCAAAGGGGATTAGGCTAAAGTGAACTAAGGCCACTTTACTTCTGAATGAGAGCATCCACACAATAGTGCAATGCACTTTAACTAATGCACTTTAATTTTACACCCAATCAATTTGTCTTACCTCTCCTGAGTGTCCTTGTGTGGACAAACCCAGAGATTCATCGAGTTTTGAGGCCAGGCGGGAACCATTAGATCAACCCATCTCGCTCCCCGCGCATTGTGGGCCATTGCCTTTCACAGTTATGCCTTTATTGATCCCCAAAACTCATGGATGACTAACATGTAACCTCCGACGGGGGGGAAAAACATTTCTTCGACGGGGTGCCTGGCCTGGATTTGAAGGTGCTTGCAAAACAAGAAGCCACCATGACTTCCAGCAGCCTGTCCCGCCACCAGCAAAAGTAAGAACGGCCAAATTTGGGCACAAATCCACATCTTTCTGCGCTACCTTTTCCATGCCCCACAAGTTAGCATGGAAATGGCAGTCTCTGTACTTCTAATGATTTTTTTTTTTTTTTTTTAATTGCAAACAGGCCCTTTGCTTTCAGGACAAACTCAGATATTTTTTTAAATTCACCTTGCCAATGTTTAGATTTTCAAGGTTTGTCCAGACATCCACCGGTGAATCTCAAACCCGCTTTTCCAAAATCCAATAGCCCCCAGAAACCGCTCACCACCTGCACTATCACCTTCAGTACGCACAACGACCAACATAAGCCTGAAACCTCCATGTCGCTCTTCACCTCTCGGATATAAACACCCGAAAATAAATAAACGAAGCCACGATGCACCAACCAGTGAGGCAACCTGAGGTGTTGAGCCTGCAGAGGCGATGGGGATCCCCCGTGCCAGCAGCCCGCTCGCTAACAGAGACCAGACCCCGCCACCGCCGCAGAGGGGCTGAAGCTTTCCAGGGACCTCACCTAAATTAAAAAAATGGAGTTCCGAGGCCACCGGCCTGCAGGGATTCTGCTCTCACCTACTCTCCAAGGCTGGGTTATGTCCCTTTTTTTTTTTTCCCCCTTTCGAAGGTAGTAAAAGAGAAAAGGCAACCACGCTAAGCACACCAAAGAAGAGCTGAACCAACAGCTGGCAAGTTGTCTGTAAGTCACGTTACACAATATCAGCAGTGGGTTAGATACGGGGCCGTTAATCAGGGACAGAAATACACTCAAACAAGGCAAAACACAAGATGTGCGCTCTGTTAGAGTTACGCTCTCCAAATATTGCTGCGACTGCAGGAAAAAAACAACGAAATATAAACACTAATTCCAAAATTTGCTGTGCGAGTCAAAGCCTGCTCCCAGCAACCAAACATCCAGAGAGGGAGGTAACACGCCGAGGACACGAGGTGACACCGCAGCGCACCTCAGCCCTCCCCATGCAACCCCCACCAGGAAACAATTCTAGAAACCTTCAACAATTTTCACGACTAGAAACAACACTCCTCTTCGTTTTCTTAAATTTGTTTAGATTACACAAGATAGCTCCTAACTGCACGTTCACGTGACCAAAAAAATCCCCAAACGCAGAAATGCAAAACAACAACAACAAAAAGAGATTCCCTAATTTAAAGAAGCTGTGCTGGATTTTCGCTGCTTTTTACAGCAGTATTTATCAGCACGACCTACGCTTACTCATTTTGATCGAGTGCGATAAAACCTTATTTTTTTAGGTGCTAACATTGCCCACTCCAGGCTGCAGTAACCCTTCCGCATGCAGAGCCCTTCACCTTTACTGCTACCTGCGGCCAAGCAGCCAGGGAAGACTCAAACCCTCAGCCATGAGAGTTAAATTTAAGGTAAAACTCATGTTTTTCACAACTTCCTTGCGAATCTCTAAGTTGCCACAAAATAACAAGCTGCGGTCCCTAGCGCAAAGCTGCCGGGAGCTCCCGCTTACGGGAACGCCTTGGGATAAGCTCGCAAATGCTTAGGATGACTTCCAGGGTTACCTGGGGTTTAAACTCAGCTCTGTCAGGTTTGATATTGAAAAGGATGCAAAAAATTAGGAAATTAAATTAACCTTTGCAACGAAAGGTAACCTCAGTTTGAACAACTTTACGCAGAAGTTAGGCCTGAGCACGTGACCTAAGGAAGGCAGCAAATATTACACCCAGCCGTAAAGATGGCTACGTTCGGGCTCTTGAATGATTTTTTAAAAACTCCAAAAACCAACAAAGGTTCTTGAACTGAACTGAAAATCATAAATTAAATATACCTGATCTCATATCTACTTAACAAGATATTCACTTGCTTAAAGAAACGGAGAGCAAAGCAAACCTTATTTTGCTAATACAATTTCAGCCACGGTGTTACGGATGATAACAGGTCCAGAATATAAATTAATGTGTTCTATCTTTACATTAAATAGGCTGCCAAACTTGGGCATGGCAACAGCTCCTAAACAGCACAGCAAAACAAAATTACCCCAAGAAACCAAACAAAAAAAAAGGAGTCACTGGCTCAAGGTGGCATAAAGTCAGAGGAAGAAAATGAAATTTTGAGTCTTTTAAATGTTATTTTATTGGTCCTCCTCAGAGCCCTACTTGGCTGTAACTCTTTTATTATGCAGAAATGAATTCTACCTTGCACCCTCTGCGCTGCATCTATTATTTTGATGCCTGTTCCTCCACCATGGGAGCACATATACCAAAGGCAGTAATAGTCTTAGCTCCCCCTGCTTAAAACCATACATGGTTTGAAAACACCTGCAAAGAAGTCCCCATGAAAATAGTATTTCTCGGTAATTTTTTTCCCCCCAAGGCATTATTTTTGTACCGGCTGCAAGGTATAGCTAATATATTTGAAGTACTTGGGAAAGTTCATCCAGTTATAACCGGTCGATGCCCTAAACAACCCATCCACCTTCAGATGTGCTACATCTATCGCGTTCCAGTTTATCGTTCTTTCTTTGGAGAGACTACATTTTAAGTAATTTTTCCATTTCAAAAAAAGCTGCTGCCTCGCCGCATTTTGTTTAGAGAAACTCTGCAACAGCGTGCATTAAAAAAAAACCTACTGCAACATAAATGGAAGTGTTGCTTTATTATATACATATATATATATATGATATACTATCACCCAAGAAGGGCCATCTAAAATGCCACAGTTGCAAACATTTAAGACTGTAACAAAAATGACTGAGACTCTAGTATCAGTTTACTATCCTTCAACAATTTCCCTGACAGTGGAGTCAAATAATGTTGAATTATGGACCTTCTCACAGGAAGTCTTATTTCATGTTCATTTTTTGATCATTTCCCTCCTAGTCCCTATAGGAATTTGGCTCTTTGCCGATTTGCCTTTCAAAGTTTCTGCGCACATAACTGGCTTGTGCATTATTAAATTACAATTTTTGTCAAGTAATACTACTGTGGATTTGCTCAACGAGTTTATTTTACGTAAGAAAACACCGTTTTGCCTCTATAAGATCTATTTTATCCTGCTATATGCACTTTATTTAAATGAGGTGGCTTCTTTATACCGTGTTTTCCTGAAAGGGCTTTCTAAAGGCTTTCTGTAGGCATGGTCTTGTAGGGGAATTTTACATTTCGGACTAGAGCACCTGAGTGCCAAGGTGATGCGGCTTCAAGAAAACAGCTCCACAGTAAATAGTTGAGGATTACCTAAGAAACTGAATTTCTGCTATCTGACTACTGATGGTCTTTGGGTTTGTTGGTTTTTTTTGTTTGGGTTTTTTTTTTTAATCAGAGGGAGTTTTCCCAGCCGCATCACGCAACAGCTGTGTTTTAAATCTTTCCGGGCTCTGACAAACATTTGAAAATTTAAACATGCAAATGTTTGAAAAGCTAACAATTAAAAAAAAAAAAAAAGGTTTATTTTGAAACTTTGAGGGTGGGTGTAATCCTTCAGCCAGGGATTTTTGAAGTCCTGGGGCCTGGTTGATCTCGAGTTCAATTATCCCCAGTGAAAACCCCAAACTCCAGCCTTGCACTTCTGGAGCTGCAATGGTAAACAACAACTCTGCAGGTCCCACCCTGGCAGGCACCGGGGTCGTGCCCGTGGGAGAAGGATGCTATTTTAGTGACCTATTGCCACTGAGCTAGTTAAATCACCGAACAATGGTTAGTGTTATGGGGCTTTACTTTGCAAAATCTAGCATTAGTGTCATTGCTTTCCATTAACCGGGGGACTTAAAGGCACTGGCACTGAGGGGCCTAGGAGGAAAGAATAAATAAGGGGAAACCAATAAATTAAAGAAAAAAAAAAACAAAACAACCAAAACACCCAAGCAAAACAAACCCAAAAAACTCAACCAACAACCACCCTGATAACTGTAACCTTTACTACCACGATATAAGACAATGTAATTAAATCCATAATAAAAGCTTTCACATACTTACTCATTTACTACTCGCAAAAGCACGGGTGTGGGCAGGCTGGGGGACAGATGGACAGACGGACAGCCCGAGCCCGGCTCCGGCTCTGGCTCCGGCCCCGCTCCCCGGCCCCTGCGCACCCGCGCTTCCAAGGGCCGCGCAGCCATAAACCCGCACCGCGCAGGGACACCCTCATTAGC
>NW_009258261.1:8417-9350 GCF_000687185.1 Egretta garzetta
GTCCGCGCTCCCGGAGGAAGAAGGGAGAGGGGGGGAACGGGGGACACGACCCCCTCCCTCCACAAGCCCCAAACTATAGCTTCATTTCTTTAGCTCTCACTTTAATAAAATAATGATTCGTTGGGAAAATGGGGTATAAATCTTCATTTTGGAGGCAATTAAAGTGTTGATTTCATTCGTGCCCCTGAGCGATTCTTGTAATTTGCTCAAATAGCTTTATGTACCCAGCACTCCAGAGCTTTTAGAAACCCATTTTCTAGTTAGACTTGTTGGATTACAATTTTTATTCAACAGCAGCGAGCCGAGCTCCCCTCAGCTCGACCCTCGCTGTAGGGCTCCCCTCGCCTTAAGGCGCTGCGCGGAGCCGCCGCTCCCCGGGAGCATCTTCCCGGCCCCGGAGCATCTTCCCCGGCCCCGGAGCATCTTCCCCGGGCACCTCCCTGCCGCGCCGCCCTCCGCCCGCCCCGCCAAGCTTTTATCCTTCTCAGCAAAATTAGAGGAAAAAAACCCAAACCAAAACCAAACCAAAACCAAGCCAAAACCTCCACATATGTGCACATAAACCCCTTCGAAAAAGTTCATGCCTGCCTTCAAGCCTGCCTCCCTCCTGCCACGGCACCGCCAGCAGCCCGATAGCCTTCGGCAGACAGGAGAAAATATTTAGGAGACTGCCCACGCTGCAATGCAACGCACCTTGGTGTCGGTAATCTATAAAATAACTCCTGGCTGACAGTGCTGGTGATAATGGCAAAGCGGCTGAGGAAACTCCTGTCTGCTTGACTGCGCCTTGCTTGAACAAAAGGAAACCTCCAGAGTCGGGAGCTGATTGCTCCTAAGACTGTATTTACGAAGCTGATCATAAAGAAGAAATAACTTGAGGGGTTTAGATGGGGATTTTTCCTTTTTTTTTTTTTTTTTTTTTTTTTTTTGGGG
>NW_009258261.1:9407-10087 GCF_000687185.1 Egretta garzetta
CACGGCAAGCCCCTGCATTTTTTCCCATCTTGGGGAAAAAAAAAAAAAAAGCCAAATCTCAGCCACCTCCATCATCTGGGAGCTTAATTTAGCTCCGGGCACCTCCTGAATGAGCACCAAACGCTCCCATTAAAAGGCAAGAATCCCAGCCTAAGCCCAGCGGAGGGGACAGACAGGGGAGAAGGGGAGGGGAGAGGGGAAAGGCAGCTTTGCCCAAGTCATCCCCAACTCCCACATCGCCTACAGCCGGTATGAAGGTTTGAACCATCCCAGACAAAACCTGGACACCGTCAAAGCCACACAAGGCTTTGCTGGCTCAGCTTTGGGGTTTGGATTGTTGTTTTGGGTTTATGGTTGGTTTTTTTTTTTCCAAAGAGAGAGGTTGAAAACTTGAAAGATCAAGGAAAATAATTTAAAACCTGGCTCCTGTTTTATTTCCCCCCCCCCCCTTTTTTTTTCTTCTATTAAGTAAAATAAAATGGGCGCGCTTGCAGCAGGCAGGCGTGCACAAAGCAATGTTCACTGAAGTCTAAAAGCATTCGGCCAAGGAAAACTGACAAGACGGACTAATGAACCGTAGAGACGGGAAGAAAATAGCCAGTATTTGCTAGATTTCAAACCCTCTCTGTCTTCCCCAGACCACCTATCTCGGATTTTGTTATTATTTTGGTAAACGGCTC
>NW_009258261.1:10109-13631 GCF_000687185.1 Egretta garzetta
TCCCTACACCACCAAGAAGTCAGCGATTCACGGATACCACTTCTATTATTGTAAAGGGTAAATAAAATAAAGACAAAAATTAAAAGCGACAAGAAACAGGTCGAGTTTGCAGGCGACGCTTTTACAAGCTCATCTCGCCAGGTCGAATCCGGGAGCAAGCCTTAATGAAGCAATAATAGCCACATTATTCAAAAATTTTCATTTCGATGGAAATTTATCTAAAAGGGACTTAATCATATGCAAATAATAAAAGGAGGCGTAGTGACCCAGCGAGCGATCTGCATACAAATTTCAGCATGTGCGGCATTGGCGAGATCATACCTGATCTGTTAGATTTGCTGATCTTGTTATGTCTTCACTGTCCGATTTTGATCCGCCCTCTCTATCGTCTATGACCAAATCGATAGGCATTTTTCCTTTCAAACAGCTAATATACCGGTGGCAGAAATTGTCACATAATTCGTGTACCTACATTATGACAGAGGTTAAAAAAAAAAAAAAAAAAAAAAAAAAAAGAGGAAAAGGAAAAAAAAAGGGGGGGGGAAGGAAGAAAATATAATCAGGAATACGTAAGTACAATTGACAAGTGCAACCAGTCTCCCCCCTTCACCCCTGTGACATCAAAAGTCCTAAATAGGGGAAACACACTGCAATTATCCCCCCGAGACCTCTAGACGCATCCAGAATTAGGAATAACTTTCTTTTCTCGCAAAATAGAGATATCCCAGAAAATTGACAGTGACAAGATGATTCACAGGCTACAACATATTCAACACCCGTGTTAAATTCATCTGCTCCCGGAGCTGTGGCCATTAGAGAGGTGACCTGCATGGGTGACATTTAAGGTAAACTATTTAATTTCATCCAGTTATTTCATCATAAACCCTTTCCAAAGGGGTATGAGGACAGAAAAAAGGATTTAAAAAAAAAAAAAAATCCCGATGCACTGGGCTGCAATACATTATAGGCATCCGTGCCCTGAAATCCCCAGCCGCCCTGATAGACTCGTACCTGAGCTGCCTCTATTAATGGGCAGATTTTAACACATTTTGGGGAGAGCGAGAACAACCTGCCAGTTATGGTTAGATAAAGTGGCTGAGGCTCCTGAGAAACTTTTCAACTATTTAAAAACCTCTCAAAATGTTTATTTTTAGGAGAAAGGGAATTCTCTTCTAGGCCAGCTATCAATGACACGTAAAAAATCCTCAGGAAACCAGAGCGCACTTCCAATTTAATGTGAGCTCGGATGACATTGCCGCCTTAGAAATTAGCATTCTCCTTCCTAAGATTTCTAAAATAGCCGGCAAACCCCCCTGCATTTAGGCTGCAATCTCTTTCTTCTGTTCGGAGGTGTACAATATTCCCAGGAACAAGAGACAGGCACAACTATCAACTCTGCTTTGTCTCTGCAAAATGTTACAGGACAATCCCTGCCCTGAGCCTGACCTGCAGATGGCTCTTCCAAAAAAAAAAAAAAAAATAAAAAAAATCCCCATTCCAACTAACTGCAACCAAAGTCTCTTCCTCACCACCACCACGAAAAAAAATAAAATCTTTTTTTTGTTCATTTAAAAATCACGATTTCAGGTGCTTGGCTGAACCAACCATTTCGAGTCTCATCTGCGGCACCACAGAACTGCAACTATTTATACAAAGCCAGCAAAGTATTACAATGAACACAAGGCCTGGGCGTTTGAGAGCCCGGTTTTAGAGGCTGAAATTGTAATTAAACTGCGAAGAGAAATGGACGCCAAGATTGGTCTTGACACTAATTACCAGAAAGAAAGACATTTATGCAAATTTACCAGAAGCCTGAACTTCAGCAGTACTGAAACGGAGGAGGAAGAAAGAGAGTGAGAGACAAAAATTACCTTCTCTAATTCCAACAGATGAAACCTTAATACTTGTATGGCTTGAATCATCTGCAAAGATACAAACAACACCAGTATTTATCTCATTCCTGGATTTGGGGATATTTCCCACAGCCGCCCCTGCCGCACTTTGTAGCTTGACTTTTCTCTAGTAGTAAATAAAAAGTTGTTTTGATTTATGGCAATAACACTAAAACTTAATAGCGGTGGCTTTGTGCGCTGTTTAACGAGAAGCGATCTAGAGTTAACCAAAAAAAAAAAAAATCCCTATTGCAACGAAGCAACTAAATTATACGGATCATAAACATTTCCTTAAAAAAAAAAACCCCAACCTCTAAACACCATCACTGGCTCCTCGCTTCGCGAAAGCGGGAGCAAGACTCCTACAGCGGAGGCAAAATATTTGTTTATCCTTAAGGAGGAAAAAAAAAAAAAAAGAAAGAAAGAGAGAATAGACCTCATTTTCCATCAGTTAGGCGACGCAACCGTGCATCTGCAGCCACAGTGAGCCTCTACGTTTCCCACTGAGCTGCTTAAAAGGTGCGTGGACGGGCTGGCTACAGCGTGGATAAATCCACGCTCCTCTTGGGCAGGCGAGCTCACCACCGAGCCCGCAAGCTCCCCTTTGGATGGGGCTTGCTTTCTATATGTCCTTATGGGATTATTTTTTTTTACTTCCACGCAATTACTGCACTGTATTTACTTGTAATTAGAAAAAGCATCATAATAATTAGAAAAAAAAAATCCACATGAGAAATTTTTCAATTTAGCACTGCTAAACCACCTCGCCAGAAGACATAGAAGTTAAAAAAAAAAAAAAAATAAATGGGAAGGGAAGGGAGGGTGGCGGGGTGGGGGTGGGGAGAGGAAGAAGTGTTGTTAACTCTTACCAAGTTATCCAGTTCAGGATGAGAGGAAAAGAGGGGTTTCTCTGCTCGGATCTAAATATAAGAAAGGGGAGGAAAGGGGGGAAAAAATAATAATAAAAAAGATTTGAAATATGGAAGCAGAAAAAGCAGACGTTATTATTTCTTGCTTCATTACACTGTCGGGTCCATTATGCAACCTTTCGTGCAAAGCCCTGACTGCTGGATTTAGTACATCAGCCAAACACTTGAACAAGTGAATCAAATACACCGAAAAATACCTACGGAGCTTCCCGGGCAGAGCCCCGGCCCAGCTCCTAGGAGCCGCGCAGCAAAACTCCCACCCGGGCACCGACCGCTCCCATGAATTCATTTCTTTAGCGGGGTGGTAAATGCCGAGATTTCCCGATTTTTTTTTTTTTTTTTTTTTTTTTTTTGTTGGTTGGGCTTTTTGGGTGGGTTTGGGGTTTTTTTTTGCCTCTTGCAGTAAGAGAGGGGGGGAGGGGGAAACGCGCATCTTTATCTCAACAGAGACTTGTTTTTCTCGTTACGATTTTTTTTCCCCTCTTTTTTTTTTCCTTTTACTGTTTCAACCCGTTTTTGCTGACCTGTTTGGCGAACACTGCTATGTCTTCATTGAAAGACTCAGAGGAGCAAACATCGCCTCCCGCTACCCCGGGCTCCCTGGGTGTGCATGTAGCTAATTCACATTTCTCAAAAATCAGTGCTAAAAGAGGGAACAGGGGGTGTCTGAAAGAAAATACAATAGTCACACACACACAGAG
>NW_009258261.1:14152-14711 GCF_000687185.1 Egretta garzetta
TGCTTTTGGGCTCTCCCAGCTCTAAAAGCCTCCCCGGGAGAAAGGCTGCGTGTGCATCTGGCTCCCTCGGCCGCTTAATAATTTAAATAAATAAATAAGCGTGGGCACACGCACACACGTATATGTATGTATATTTATAACAGGGAGTTCATTTTTGTTTTTTCAAGGCTTCATACTTTTTCCCCCCCCTTTTTTTTTTTCTTTTGAGTACCAAACATTGCTGAGTTTTAACCAACCCGACAGATTTCTGATAAACCGATAAAGAAGCCAAACGGCGTGATTTTTTTTTTTTGCTTTTTTTTTTTTTTAAATCTTTTTCTTCCTCCCCCTTTCCCCTCACTGTTCGCAGAGGGATTGTAAAAGGCTCCCAAAGTTCCCTTCAAACTCAAGACGGGCAGATGCATTTTAGAAGCATCTGCCGCCCAACGTAACCCATCAGATCTCCTCGCAATGGCCTAGAAACTGCTTTTGCCAGTTGCCGCATTGAGAAGCGTTCAATGCTGTCGGATAAAAAGTTAAGAAAAATAAAAATTAAAAGGAAAAAAAAAAGCAAGCGAGC
>NW_009258261.1:16396-17676 GCF_000687185.1 Egretta garzetta
AAAAAAAAAGTTGCGTTTAACTCCCAGCTAGAAGTTCTTTTCCGAAAGTGGAGCGGTATATCATCACCAACCCAGCAAAACGCCCAGAGACATGCACACATTCAAATATTTCAAGCACTGGTGACTTTAAAAAAGACATTGGTAGGACTAGAGCTACAAACCCAACAAATACAGCGGCTCGGACAGACTCACTTACATGCCTGCATGTCATTAATGTATAGAAAGCTTGCCTTTTCCGTGAGAGATCCGGGATGGGGAGTCAAAGAATCAAGAAAATATCACTAGGCACAGGTTTTAAGCCTACAAGTACAACTGATAAATCCTCCCGCTCCAGGACACCGCTTTGTGCCCCTGCTCCAAAGAGGAGGGGAAGGGGAAGAAAAAAAAAAAAAAAAAAAAAAAAAAAAAAAGAGAAACTTTTCTCGCAGCGTCTCTGTCAGCCACGTTTCAATATTATTTCACATTTGAAATCCATTTTTTTTTTTTAATACGTACCCTTTGCGCCATCGGCCTGCTTGCTCCCTTCCTACTTCAACTTCTAATATATCCTCTTTAAGGCCAGTGTGAAAAGAAAGAAACGCGAAGTTCCCCCCCCCTCACCCCCCAAAAAAATGCAAAAATCCCTTAGCGTCGCCAGCAATGAAAGCAATCGAGTGAAATCTTCGGCTTGCTGGATCTCAGCGAAGCGATACGGTAACTCAGCATTAAAAAAGGAGGAAAAAAAAATTAGAAGAAAAAAAAAAATCAACTCTCCCTCCTTCCTTCCTTCCTTTTTCTTTCTTTCTTTCCTCTCTCCCTGTCTCTCTCTCTCTCCCCTCTCGTTTCCAAGACAGCAGCGGGGCGAAAGCAAATATCCTTTCCCCAAATCAGGGTGGTTTTTTTTTTCCCCCCCCTCTCTCTCTCCACACATGCAAAGGGTACCGAGTCCCACCGAGGCAGAATGAGGTCCCTGTAAAGCATTCGCACCTGCATGGGGCTGTCTGTTGATCTGGGGAGAATCAGGTCACTAAGACGTAACTCGGTTTCAAAGACTGAAAGGTACTAATTTTATATGCCAGTAAATCCATCAGATCACAAGGAGACTGAGGAAATGCTTTTATCTTTAAAATGACAGGCATTAATAATGTTACCAGAATTTCCCTTATATATAACTTTAATAGTTTCGGGACTCTTCAATGGAAAAATTAAAAATTAAAAAGGCTCGCTAACGCGCCGGCTCTCCTTTTATTATGATTATTATGATGATGATGATGATGATGGGGGCTTTTTTTCGCTCCTCC
>NW_009258261.1:18737-19322 GCF_000687185.1 Egretta garzetta
TTTAGGGGAAACCGGTTGCGATCCCCTCACCCCTTTCCTAACCCCACCCCCCCTTTCCGCTAGGACCGGCCTTTTACCCCGGCGAGGGAAATAAAGACCTCTCAGGTAAGAGCCATTTTCAATAAATACACTAACCCCCACCCGCCCTACGCGTGGGAGCCGACCCACGGGTGGGGGGTTGAGCGCGGCACTGATTGACCCGGGGAAGGGCGCTCGGTAACGATTCCCCGTCTCACCGGTCCCTCGCAGGGGGAAGCTGCAGCTTAACTACCGGCGACGCGATCTCCCCATCCCTTTTTCCTTCCCCCCCCCCTAAAAAAAAATTAAGAAAAAAGAAAAAAACATCCTAAAAAAATAACCCAAGCCCAACCCTTTTAAGCGTCCCTACCAGGCCTTTATAAGATTAATTCAGCGCAACCCAGCCTAAAACACTTTTACAATGTAATTACAGCCGTACAAATTGTTTGCCCAAACCTCATTCTGGATAAGGATTTTACAATTAGCAAACAGTTATTGCTCTTCGGGCTCGCTGCGAGAAACTGCGCTGCGCGCCTCGCCGCTTTGCAAGGGACCGGCCATTAAAAA
>NW_009258261.1:19350-19790 GCF_000687185.1 Egretta garzetta
CCCGCGCCGCTTTGAAGGGGCCCGGCCATTAAAAAAAAAAAAAAAAAAGAAAAGAAAAAAAAAAAAGCCTAATCCGGGGCAGCAATTAATCATCTATTAAAAGGGAAAAAGTAAACGGACAGTTCCGCGCTATCTGGGTAAACTCCTGCCGGGGCTGATGGGCTGCGCGGCGGCAGCGACCCGCGCAGCACCCGCAGCATCTCGCCCCGCTGCCTTTTTAGGCAAAGAGACTCTTTTTTTTCTTTTCTTCCCCCCCCCTCTTCCCCAAACCAGCTGTATTTCAATTCCTACCTCCGGCAGCGCTTTCTGTCTAGTCCTGTTGCCTTGAGCTAGAGCCAGAAAAGAGTGCTTTGAGGGTAGTCCTGTCTCGGGTACGTGGGAGCTCAAGGTTTTGGATGCTGTAAGCAGGGGGGAAAAATACATTACACTGTGTCTGGGGG
>NW_009258261.1:21025-23166 GCF_000687185.1 Egretta garzetta
TTCTTCTTCTTCTTTTTTTTTTTTTTTTTTTTTGCTTTGGCTCACACCATCCAGGCGCCACAAGTTCATTTGTATCAATTTGGAAGCGCTGCTCCGCTCCGGTGTCTGCCGCGATACCTGTACTCAGCCCGGCTGCCCGCCGCATTTCTGTACTCCCTGCCTATGCCGAGCCCTCCCCCTTTGCCATGGCTATTACTATACTTCTCGTTGAGTGAAATAATAATAATTTTTTTTCTTTTTAAATCGCTGGGTAAAACTCTGGCTGCTTAATTAAAGAAGAAAAAGCCACTGGAGTGTTTTGCATCCGAAGGGTTGAGCTGTTGTGCCGTCTACTGGGCGCCGGGGAAACTACAGCCAGAAGCGCCCTCCAACTTTCTGCGGGAGAAAAGTACGGGTTTGGGCAATTTGGAGGGGCCCGGAGGCGCCAAATTTCTCGGCAAAAGACGAAGTAAAGCGACCCCGGCCAGAAAAGCCGTAGGCCCGATTATTATTTCCTTCGGCCACACCTGTATAATTGTATAAAAACTCTGCTTTTTTAAGTGCCCGGGGTTTATTGACTGCAGAGCGCGAAGCGATCAGCTGCGTTAAGGGCAGGGAGATGGGAAAGATGGTTGGAGTTTCCCTGTGGGAGGCGGTTGGACATCAGCTAAATGTGTAGGAGAGGGGGAAAAATAATTAAAAAAGAAGGGGGGTAAATATTTGCGAATGGTTTAAAAACTTCTCCGCTCCCAGCCCCCAGGATGCTCTTGGAGGGGGATACAGGCGATCAGCATCGGAGAGTAGCGCGGGCAGCAAGAGGGGGGTTTGCGCCGGCACAGTTAGTCTCGGTTTAGCCGAAGCGGGCTCGTTGCCCGTTTTAAGTCGCCGAGGCTCTGGCCGTGCCCCCCCCGCGGGGGCTCCGGGCAGAGGCGGCCAAGCCGGGTCATTCCCCTCTCCCTGCCCCCTGGGCTCTCCGCTCCGCGGCTGGGATGCCCTCCTCCAAAAAAACAAAGTTCAAGAAGAGACGCAAAAAAAAAAAAAAAGTGGGGTTTGTTTTTGTTTAAATAATAATAAAAAAACCTTCAGAGAAAAAAAAAAAACCACCCCAAACCCGAACAACCCTGACTTTTTGCGGGACGAGAGGCGCGGAGGGGCTGTGAAATGCAAAGCCTTCGCCGTATTTACAGAGTGTCAGCAGCGGGCGGGACGTGCAGATAAAAATCGAGTGGTCTACTCGAGCCCAGAGGAGTTTTTTAAAGCAAAGATCTCTAAGCGCCTCTTCTGGAGCCGCGCATATGCACGCCCGTAGCCTAAAAAGCCGGAGACACCCGGCTGAACAATAGTTTGTTGGTTTTGGTTTTTTTAAAGATGTTAAATGAAGGTATAAGCAAACCCCTCTGCCACTTGTACTGCCGACCAGCTCCGACAGCTCTCTGCCTTCAGAGCCACTTGCCAGAGTTCAACAGAGGGTGACATTAGCCTAAAATATTCGATAACCTTTTTTTTCTGGAGACTTTCCCCTACTTTCTGCGGGGCTAAGTTCAGCTCCGAGTTCGTCTTTGCGGGTCAAATCGCTGTCTTT
The DNA here is from genome assembly GCF_000687185.1 of Egretta garzetta. NCBI lineage: Eukaryota > Metazoa > Chordata > Aves > Pelecaniformes > Ardeidae > Egretta > Egretta garzetta. The sequence continues at coordinate 22,587 of NW_009258261.1, forward strand.
GAAGGAGAACAACAACCTGTCTGATTTTTCTATTAGCAGGGGGCTACGGATGCTTTCCTCAGAGTACACAAAAGCAGAAATTAAATGATCCCGTGCCCCTGGTATAAACAGTTGAACGCCCCTCTTCTGAAAAGTTGAACGAAGTACCTTACCCTTTTAAATCAGTCTGAAAGCACTTGAGACACAGCACGAGAAGCAAATTAGCGAGTAACAAAATCACCCCAGTTTGGAAGCGCAGGGAAGGGAGCGTGGCTACGGGACGGTACCTAGGCTGCACCAGGGCACAGCGGAGTTTTGTCAGAGCCTTCCCCGTTTGATGTTTGCCTCCAAACTGATTTTTCAACATCGCTCCATTCCCAGCACCCAAGCCCGTGTTCAGCTTGGCGAAGGAGCCCCCGCCAGAGCCGTTTCGGCTTGCCCCGATGCCGATGCACCGAGGGCGGGCACGAACCGGAGCGGGGAGCGGGGGTCGTTAAGCGCGGTGGGACGGGAGGAAACCCGGGGGCTGCCCGGAGGCTCGGGCTTGCCCCTCCAGCCGCGGGGGCGGGGTTCTACGGGCCGCACCCTCCGGGGCAACCGG
>NW_009258261.1:23338-23936 GCF_000687185.1 Egretta garzetta
CGGGGCGAGCAGCACCCCCCGCGCCCCGCATCGGGGCCGTTAGCACCCACGCCGGCACAACCGCAGGTGGACCCGAGCGCCTGCACCCACGGGGCCACCGAAACATTGCTCCCTCCCACCCGTTCTCTCGGCGAGAAAAAACAAAACAAAACAAAATCTACAACAAAAAAAACCAAAAAAGGGGCTGCGAAAGAGCTTCCAGTTGCTCTCGCTCCTTCGTCTCGAAGGTTTATCAGGGCAGCAGTGGCTCATCTCTACGCGGTTTGGATCCAACTTGGTGTATGCATCTGACGTGGGCAAGCAGAGGGGATCTGCGGTAGCCTGTGTGACAGCCGGGATGGGTGGCCGTCATTCACCTCGGGGTCTTGTAGGTGAGTACGTGGACGTACGTATCTCTCTGAGCTCCCCTGGATAATTTTTGGCCAGCTATGACCGACCTGAGAAAAGCGTATGTGGGTATGTGTGCGTGCGCACACACGAAACACTGCTCTAAGGACAATTTAGGGGAAAAACCCTCAAACCTCCTTCTTCACCATTTTTAAAACCTCTCTTGGAGGAGAGGCACTCAAAGGCAGCGTCCCCGTTTCCCTGCGCCCCC
>NW_009258261.1:24073-38731 GCF_000687185.1 Egretta garzetta
GTCGGGGAGGGAGGCGGTGAAAGCTGCACTTTCCTCCGAGCAGAGCGAGCGTCCCCTCGGAGGGGCCCCAGCCCCAGGAGCTGCCTCCCGAGCCCTGGGCCTCCCACATGGCAGCAGCAGCATTGCCTCCTCCCCAGCCCCACAGCCAGGCTGGGGGCAGCCCCGCATCGTGCCTTGGACCCCAGCTGCTCCCCACCGGCCTGGCGGGGCTGCAGGGAGGGGCCGGGGAGACCGAGCCAGGCCCACGCACTGGTTTCCGATGGGAAACGCCGATGGCCTGGGGATTCGTAACATCCTGCACAATGATGTGACGCTTACGGTCATTTTCTGTGGCTTGTTTAAAGGGTTCATAGAAAAGATCTGCAGGGATCTGCAGCTGTCCAACGGAAACCCCAGCCAGAAGAACCCACCGAGATGCATCAAGAGAGCATTTTCTTTCAGCTTGTCCCACTGAACACTTTTTTTTACCTTGAGGATGTTAGCTTTGCTTGAGAAGCTGTAACTGCACTTTAAAGAAAATGCTCTCCTGCTCTTATCCTCAACTTTCTTCGTAGGAACAAGACGAGAAATCAGATAGGTGCCCAAACACTGGAAAGGGAGTATTCTTTACATGGAACCAGAGAAACATCTCATAGAGCAATCAGCTCTGCTCTCCTCAACTGCAACATTATTTCCTTGCATTTACTAGACTTTGAATCATTCAAATACTCTGTATTTTAGGAGGGCTCTCAGCATTCTTTGAGGGGGACTATCCCACCATTCAACCTTTCAGTTCAAATTTCCAAAGATATTTTGCTGCTTCTCTCAACACTACAGTGACCACAGTCCACACAAAATTTGGCACCTAATTCCTGCCAGAGATATAAACCGTCTTTAGCAAACGCGGGCAGTAAGCCACACTTCGGGAGTTCCCTACCGGCTCGAGCCTCGTTGAAAGTCACCGGGATTAAGAGCCTAAGTCACCTTTTGAGAAGGGCTGGACCTTTCTGAAGTGGGATATACACTGTAGCGTGCTTAGACATGACCCAAGTAGCTTTGAACCTCTCCGCTGCGGAGCCAACAAAAGCATGTCAGCAGGCTCTACCCACCCAAGCAGTTCCCAGGGGATTTTTGGGGACACTGAATTCTTCACTTCACCCCTCTTCTTCCCTCAAAACACTGCTTTTATGCCTCTCTGGATGCAAACAGGAGCAGAACAGAGCCAAGTTTTCTGAGATGCACTTACCCCCCATCAGATAAACGTGAACCACAGAGATGTGCCGGCCTGGCTATCACCTCGGTCCCCCTCTCCATTTCTACCATACCTTTTAATTTGATCTTCCTTGAGTGCACACCCTGAAATGGGACTGCTCAGCAAAATGGTGTGTGATGGCTTGCGGCATCGGGGGTGCCACTGTAGCAGCTGAACATCTTACGAGCATGTGTGCAAGACGGGAAATCCTCATTCCACGGCCAGAGCACTTGAAGCATGGAAGGCTTTCAAGGGACTCACCGAGAAACGATGCGGTGGCATGAGGAACAGAGGCGAGATGCCTCTGCTTGAAGACAAGCTGTTCCCACCCCGCTCTTCATTAACTCATAAATAGTAACTCTGGACCTTGCCCAGATCTCCCGCTCCCCCACCCCCCAAATATCTTGCTTTAAATTATTTTTCCCATATCATCCTAGATCATATTTCTCCTTTTATGTTTCCAAGTTGAAGTTTATTATAGTTTATTACAGTCGTCTGCATTGCTGATCATTTGTAACCCTTTCTATTATCTTCCTGTCCTTGCTAGTATTTGAAATGCTTCTTACTTTGGTCCTCTTTTCAGATTTTATTACTATACTGCTCACCCTGTTCTTCCACCAAGCCCATTCTGCCTCGCTCTTATTATCACAAAACTTGAGCCCGCTTGCTGCTCCTTCTCCTTTGCTGTACAGCACCACCAGATTATTTTTTCCCAGCCTCTTCCATACACACTACGCCTCTCTGTTGATGAAGAGACCCTCACCGGGTTTCACCACTGCCAGCCACATTGTCCTTGCCATTAGTGTTACATTTCTAGTTATTCTTGCTTCTTCCCAAAGCCTTTGAAGTCGTGTAGAGACAATTTGATTCATTAGTACACTCAGTCTTGCAGTAACTCTAGCTTCTGCTGTAGTTTCTGTATTAGAAGCACATGTTGGGTCTATAACTTCTTTGCCTCACTGAACTTGGGTGGCTGGTGGCTTTCTGTTCCGAGTTTCTGTGCCTGGGAATGCCACCTCCTCCTCCCTCCTCCCTACTGGGATGACAAACTCTTGGGAGCAATATGCTTTACCTTTCTGTGTGCCTCCGGACTGGAAGGGTTTATGAGAGCTGCATGTGTTTGCAGTTCTCTTCATGGTTTTCCAGAAGAGCTGCAGTTATCCCCACTATTTCCTTACTGAGATGTCACTCAGCTTCATGTAGGCTGAGATCCATTGGCACCAATTTCCACTAGACCTCCTTATAGCACCTTCGTTGGCCTTGTTGGGTCGGGAGGCAGATAACTGCCTCATTTCTTCTTCTGGCCATTGGGATGTTTGGCCAGGCTCCTCCACGAGGGACCACCTGAAAGGATCTCTTGCCTTCTTGACTCAGGTCAAGAATCCTCCCAAAGCCATTCTCAAAAGACAACAGTGTGGGCATCAACATAAAATGGGGCTTGACACACATTCCTTGCTTGGTCTTCCTGTGCTTTGTCTCCACAGAGGGTGGCTCCTGGCTCACCTCCTTTGATGGCTTCTTCACTGCATGGTTGGTTTGTGTGTTCCTCCAAACACACGATGAGACCATCACAAACAGCCACTAACTCTTAGATGAACTTTACCTCATAGGCATATTAAAAACCACAGAGTTTCAAGTAAGAGACCTCCTAAGAAAACCCCACCACAGGACCACTTGCTGCTCTGGGCATGTAGTTTATTCCATTCCCTCCTTTCAGTGCTTTTTCTAAAGCTCTTCTTACCTGCCTGTCTCTTAATACAGATTTTGTTTAGGAAGCCAAGCCTGCCTGCCTCATGTTTTCCCTTGGATCCATTCCCTGCTCCTAGCCAAGGTTGCCTACGGATCCTGCTTTGAAGTTCTTCTGCGACACGTTGGCTGCACCCGGTGACTCTTCCCTTGGCTGACGTCACCTCGGGGGTCCCTCTCCAGCGGGCTGAGAGTCACATCGCCTCCGCTTGCTTTGATCAAAATGAAATCCATTTACAAGCGCCTGACAAGCCGGCACAAACAGCCCTGCAGGTTTCTAGCCAAAACTAGCCGACATAAAAATATCCCGGCTTTGACTTCAGTCAGGTCCTTAAAGATCATCCTAAAATGAGGCAAAGCCCAGAAGAAAAAACATTTAATTTCAATTTATGAGCAGTTTCTACTTGTTTAGCTCAAATGAATCCCCCATCATCAACTAAGCAAAATCAATGTAAGATCAGTTTAAATCAAAGTAAGTGTCCATACAGGGATTTACCTCTGTATTTTAAAAAGTTAATTTAAAATTACACTTCAAATGGCTTTCCTGCTTGGAAAAGGCCTGTTTCTAGAGACCAGCTGGGCCCTGATTATGAATGGTGTTCAGCTCCAGCAGGCCTGGGTGAAGACGGTAGAAGCAGATGGATCTCAGCGATGCTGGAAATCAGACTCAATCCCAGCACCTACGGCAATTCAGCCTGTACGTCCTTCAAACCCCGAGAAAACCTGGCTTTCAGTTGCTGTTCCGATGAGCTGAAGTGGGCGGTCTCTGTGTTAGAAAAGTTCATTTTTCTCTGTGATTATATTGTGAGGCTCTGCTTGTGTTTGCTAAGTTGTTTTCCTGAACTCGATAAGCACAGCAGTTGTCTAGGAGTAAAAACGAGGGGTTTCAGCCCGGAAGGTTACCATACACTTCACTAAGTTTTCCCCTTTCAAGTATTTATAACTGTTGAGGGCTATGTTTCGGCAAATCCTCTTCAAAGGAAGGAAGGAAGGAGGGTGTTTGCAGCCAGGCAACTTTGTATAATCCATCTTTTCTTTAAAACCTCAAGCCCGACCACAAGGAGGACAGGTCTGACCTCGGACAAGTTGTAGAAAACACAGTTTGAAATAAAATATGTTTGAAGCATTAGGGAAGTTCTCTATGTGCTCAGTTCTTTGCTTCCCACCCATTTCCCAAAGAGTTTGCTCCGGCATCCCGAATCCATGCACACACCAGATGTGCACTGGCACTCGCACACATGCGCCAGCTGTGCCCCGGCACGCACCCTCCTCCCTACTCAAAGCCACCCATCGCCCCACCGGCTTCTCACCCACAGGAGGGGGACAGCTTGAATTTCTTTCGATATTTTCCTCTTTTGATTGGTTTTCTTTGCTGTCGAGCCTGTAATTCAGTTTTGCTGCCACAAACCGTTAACCCCATAGTGAGAAGCTATGAAACACTCCCTGAAGGTATTTTTTTGTATCACCACAGCCTCTGGTTTCGATGCCCAGGTTTTCCCCCCACCCCCACCAAGACCCACAGATACGATGGGTTATCAAAAACCTCTGGGATTTACCATCTAACAGAACTGTTACCTTGCCAAAAAAGAGGGTGCAGGGCTTTGCGATGGGAAGAAAGGTCTGGAACAGAGAGAATTTGAGCTCAGGCATCATGAGGCATCAGATAACCAGCCTGGTCCCTTCACTTTCACACCCGGTGGGATCTTATTCCCAGGCTGGTTTCATGTCGTTATGGGGACACAAAGGCAGAATTTACGTCCGCCAGCGTGCATTAACTCCTGTCCTGACCAGTACTAATTACCGCTAATTATGTGGGACAGTGTTAATTCTTTTAGCAGCATTACCGCTGGCCTTACACTTCTGAAAGTGCCTTTGGGTGAGGTAGCTTACTTTGAAAAGATATATATGTGGGGAATAAATATAGAGTAGCTAATACACCGTAAATTTACACCACCAGATTGTGGGCTTTACAAGTCTCTAAAACACGGAGGTCTCTGGGCACGAAGACAGACAAACCCTTGAGTAAGAGCTACTCAATAGAAAGGGTGGCAAGATCACCCTGTGTGATCTTGGGAAAGTAATTTTGATCTGGCATTTCTCTTCTGTAAAATTGGAAAAATAATATGTCCCTAACCCTCTCAGGGGGATAATATTTATTTTCTCTGCCTTGCCAATCATTCTCTTTGCTTTTAAAAAATATTCTCCAAACCCTAATTGTTTTTATGTGTTTGCAGTATAAGACATAAAAGACATAAAACCATCATATTTTTCTATACTGTGTTTTCCCCATTGTGTTGTACTGTTACCACGAGCACTTTGCTGTGCAGAGGCTCAGCTATTTGCTGAGAGAATGAATTAAGTCATCTAAAGTGCTTCAGCATCTTGGCTGAGTGGCACTGCAGAGCTGGAAGGTATCATTAGGCCAAATGGCTCTTTTCTGTGGGAATGAGAAGCCCAGATTTTTCAACGGATTAAGGAAAACCGGTTCACGTTTCTCTGTGTCCCTCATCCTGCAAATATAGGGCAGGAGGCCATGGCTTTGAATCACTGAATTCACTCTTTTTGATCTGGGTGTTTTCTCTCCTGACTTGGATGTCAGTATCCAGCCTGGGAAGTCAGGAGACATTGGATGACCCCGGTCCACGCTGGCATCAGCATCTCTGCAGTTCAGCTTGGTATTTCTCCTTCCAGAGTCTGCACAGTTGTAGTTAGGGCTCAGCAACATGGTCCTGGATGGTTTCGTTGACACCGCTGTTTCCTTCAGCAAAAACACTGTACACTGGGAGCCTTTGCTATCAGAACCACTAACGTCTGGTCCCTTTGACCCCTGGCAAGGGGCTGGTGCCCACCAGTCTGTCAGATCCATGGAGAAGGGCCAAAAAATATAGCAGAGGATCTGACTCATTCATCATTAAATGGTTAAGTGGATCTGTGAGGATTCCCAGCTCTCAGAAGTTTTTCTTAGTGGCGGGTCACAGTGTGCCAGTGTCAGGGGTGCGCTAGCACTGACAGACGAATGATGTTTTGAAATCTGCCAGTGAAAGGCTGACTTGGTGCCCTGCCAGGCTGCATGAGCTGCGGTTCTGCCGCGTAACCGGTGTACGCACCACGCCAGGCTGCCTCTGCCTCCATGGGTTTCCCCTTTGCCCACGGGTCCCTCCTCCAGTCTCACCAGCAGTCGGTGACATTGTGTCTGCTTCTCCCATCACGGGCATTTCGTTGCTGCTGGCTTCTCCCCCGTTACTGATGGTCCAGGAAGACTCGGTAGTGCAGTGCCAAGAGCCTGCTCCTGCTCTCTGGGGCTCCTGAAGCCACCGCAGGGATCATCTCGGTGTCCATAGTTCCTAAAGACATCCCAAAGAGATGCTTCCCCTCTTCCCCTCCAGAAGTAGTAAGTTGGGATACCCTTTCCCTGGCATCACTTGCCACACTGGAAACACTTATTCCCACCTTTCCCGCTGCTCTGGCAGCATTGCCCACGTCAGGCTCAGGGGTCTCCAACCTCAGGCAGGCTGCCTCTTTCCTGGGCTCTTTTCTTCAGGGCCTGTGTACTATATTCGGGTTTGTTTTCATCCTTTCCCTGACCATTCGGCTATTTGGAAGCATTTTTCTGAGCGTTTCTCTCAACAATATGTCCAGTAAGCTGGAATCAGATGTACTGCAAATGTTATTTTAACTAAGTCATCTTTTGTATCTGCAGATGGATGCCAAGGTTCTCGACTCTGTATAAAGCAACTATCCATCTGCTTTTCGGTTATTTTTTTTTTAGGTGAAAGAACAGGAGTCTTGTTCGTCCGATGACAGTAGTATCCAAACACGCATCAGTGCTTTCAGTGGCCTGGACGCTTGGCTGTTTCCTCTGCTGCCCTCCCCTCCTGCTTTAAGAAATTGGAGGCAACATTTGGCCATTGCTTTCAAATTGAACTTTTGTACTCACTTCTCTCTCAATTCCTAAAATTGTAGGCTTAATAAAAAAAAAAAAAAAAAGGCAGGGAGGCTGCATTTTTATCAAGTTATTTCCCTTTTCCACTTTTCCCTTGCTCGCAGCAGCTCCCTGCAAACCAGCACCTGCAAAGGCTCGGGTGAGGGAGAATGGGATGGCTTATTCTCTCGCTTCCCCCAGTTTTAACTTGCTTATAATTGTACTGACTTCAGCAGAGCCGCTCTGATTTATGGGCTGGAAGCTGTGGGACCACTGTCTGTCCTTTCCTACTCTCTGCCGGAGAGCCGGGGAGAGACAAGCCGCTTCCGAGAGGCTTGTTGGTTCGTGTTCATTAACAGCAGCTGTCAGACAGCTCTCACCGAAGCTCCACGTCCTTTCAAAACCATCACAGCCTTCTACTTCACATAGAAATATGCAGCAGTTTCGTTTGTAGAAAACCTGCATGAATAAAAATTTAATCTAAGGCTATCACTGCTCTAACAGCAATAATTTCTCTTAAAGGCTGAATACAAAGACTACTAAATACTGTCTATAAATAAGACTGTATTTAAAAGAGGAGAGAAGTGATTTAATAAGCTTACTGGTAAAATCTTCCCTGCCGCTTTCAACCCCAAATATAGGTCTTCTTTCCTGAGCAAAATGCTTGCTACGAGGAGAACTCGGACCCCAGTGAACTGTGATTTTTTAAGGTGAAGTCATTCAACTCAAGCTTCCCTTTCCAAAAGGAAGAGGAAAAATACCTACTTAAAGGAAATATTAGTTAATCAGAGGACATCCCTTTCATAATAGAAGCTACTAGGGGATTTAAAAGCACATTCTACTTATAATAGTTCCCTAATTATCTGCCTAACATCTAATTTTTCTGTCTAATCCCACTCTTAATTATATAGTACCTTTTTTTGCCCATCACACAACTGAAGTACTCTATTTTACTGAAAATAAATCCTTTTAACTGGTGATGTCAGAGAAGAAATATTGTTGCTGCCCCCTGGAACGTGCGCGCTCTCTGGTAGGGAAATGCCTTGCCAGTGGTTTTGGATAAAGCGCCTGGATGTGCCCTTTAGAAAGAGTCTCATTTAAAGCCTCACAGGTTTCCTCAAGCGAGAGAAAACGCTCGAAACCACACGTCTCTCTGCAAATGTGTGTGGCTGCAAGTTTTCAAGCATTTCACTTTGTTTTTCAAACCCTTGCGGCTCGGTCCCCCTTCCACCAATGTTCGATGGGATCCCCGCCACCGGCTGATGGCGGAATAGGATTTGGCCTTTGAACCAAGCCAGCATGTAATTTGCAGAACGGAAGCAATATTTGAGCTATGTTATCTATGAGCATCTGGTCATCAAGATCTTGCTTAGCGATTAGCGAGCCGAGAGGAAACCCTATGGAGGGGGGAGAGGAAATCCCACACGCGGGGTTTCCATTTCCAGCCCTGCCACGGGTTTCCTGCCCTATCCTTGAGCAAATCCCAGCTCTCCGCTTCCCGAGAATAAAAAAAGAATTACCCTTCAGGGATGTTGTCAAGCTTAATGGATGTTTATAAATCGCTCGAACAAAAGGTGCTATGTCAGTGAAAAGTACTCTTCCCGATGATTATTCAAATGCTCATTAAAATGCATTTTGCTCCATCCTTTCCCGTGGCTTGTGTGGGAGGCAACTGAAAGATTTAGTCTTTGTGGGAAAGCGGGAGAGCGCGAGCGCTTTCCTTTAGGCATGGGAGCGGCAAGTTTAGAGAGTTAAGGACCTCTGGCACACAGGTAGGGCTTCATCCAAGGCTTCTCGGCTCCTGGCCAGGCTGCAAGCTCCGACAGACCTGGGCTGGTGAGTTCCCTCCAGAAAGACAAGCCAGGGATTAATGGTACCAACCCCTGCTCAAATTTGCATGTATCATTTCCTTAGCTTTGCTCCTGATGGAATTAAGGATCATCCTTTAGTGAAAATTATTCTTAATGTGTATTTAAACATTAAAAATGAATGTGCACGTGTGATAAAACTTAGGGAATAATTTATAAACAGCTAACATAACGTGAGATACGGAGTACTCGGCTGCCCTGCAAACCTGCCCACGTGTCTGTGTAACACTAGGATGCTTCTTCCTTCATGGATGTTTCATTACGTCTCGCTGACCCCTTCGTTGTGGCTTGGTCTGCCAAGGTCTTCTGGCATTTCCAGGCATTAAAAGCTGAAGCCGACGTGATATATCTTCATAATTCTCACTGCATCAGGCAGCAGCTTGGCATTTGAGCTGGCAGTCTAGACGCAACATTTTTCACCCTCTGCAGCTATCTAAAGCTGCATGTTTGACTGCCTACCCTCAACCAGCACCCACAATCAACGATAAACTTTTTTTTCTACCAACATCTGAACCAGCAGCACTAGCTGTGGATTTGAAAAATACAGATTTCCTGGTAAGGAGTTTCTATCCAAAATCGAAGAATTTTAGGCTTTTTGGGCAAAAAGCTGCTGCTAAGTAATAATTATTATTGTTTCTAATTAAAGAGCACTTACTTGCTCCTATCATTATTTTTAAAGGATGGGAGATGCTGCTTCTGTGGGGCACGATGACTGCTTCCAAATACAGTCCTCTCTGCTCATCCTTGCACTTGTCACATAGTGCATCCACCACCATTTTGACTTCTCCTTTTTTCCCCTCCCCTGGGTGATACTTTTTTCTGTCGTGTCCTTCCTTTACACCAGGCAAATCCTCACTGCCACTACAGACAGCTACTGGGATGAACTCAGCCCCCTCTAGTGTATTGCACAACCACATGGACTGGCACCTCTGCAAAGGCTGAACTGACGGCGCAAAGCATGAAGCAGGGTTGAGTCAAGGCTCCATGAATTTTTCTCCTCCATGCAAGCCCAGTCTGATCCTGACCATACCTCAGCCTTTGCTCTACACCCATCAGCAGGTGAGAACCAGGCCTGGTATCACCCTCTGTGCTCTACGCTCAGCGAACAAACTGCCAGGTCTCAAGTCTTCCTCTTTTTTTTTACATTTTTTATATTGTTACTTTTGCAGCTGGTGCCTTTTTCCCTCTGGTACCTCTGTGCCTGCCTTACGTTGCACGTTCATCTGTTGTCCAATCTGTATTCCTGCAGGTCCTGAGGTGGCCTTCAGTGCCTGCCCTTCTCTCGTCCAGGACTTGGACATGATGCACACCAAGGAGCTAGAAGAAGGGGCAGCACGGTATCCATCGGAGCCTTCCTGCCCGCCTCTTCTTCCTCCTGACTTGTCTTCATCCACTGACTGCTGTGGCATGCACCGACTGCCTTCTCCCAGCATGTGGAAAGGGATGCTTTCACTCAAATATTGCCTGGCCCATTCTTTAATAAATGGGTTGTTTAGTTCCATTTTTCATCACTTAATTTCTTAGCTAATTCAAATAGCCCCTGCTGGGTATACCAGTGGTGAGACTGTCTGCTATTTTAACAAAGTTAGTTGATTTAGTCAATTATACTGGCAGGCAAACTTTTTCAGCATGCTAAACTATCCTGTGCAGAGGGCTGATGCTCCACGAGGCTCCTTAGCCCCAGGACCGGGGCACCATGACCTGACAGGGCCAGTGGACTGCCAGTAACAGTGTATGGGGACAAATCCAGTCCCCCAAGTGAGCAGCAGGGCTGTGCAGCTTGTGAAAACCTAGTCCGCAGCTGTTTGCATGCCTCACCTCACCCTTCTGCAAGAAGGAGCTGTAAGACCCCATGCCTTGTCCACCACCCTCCCCGACCCTCAAGTCTGACAACTTTAAATGAAAGGTGCTCTCTTTGTACAAAAAGGCATGAATAAAATCAATCCAGTTGGTTTACAAAATGAAGGGTGACACCAACTTTGGAAGGATGCAGGCATGTAGATGATATTACTGATAATTAAGCAAGAGAATCAATAGATCTTCCTCCTACCGCTACCTCGCTATGGCTGGTAAGGATGCAGTAAGGACTGAGAAAGGTTCACCTGCTGCTTAACACGTGAGAAATCTGCCCCCATGTAACACTTTGTGTAGGAGCCTCTGCCCTACCAACACTGAGACTCAACAGCACGGTCCCACAGCTGCCACCTGCCTGGAGCAAGGCTCAGATCATGCTCTCCACAGATCATAAATAGAGCCGTAGCCAAATTATAGATGCAAAAGAGCCTTATATGGACCTAGTATCTTCTGCCTGAAGTTCAAAGACAGACGGTTTTGCTGGGGTGTGGCGGGACACAGAGGCAGCTACAGCAGACCCTGCAGCAGCAGGTTCTACAAAATCAGCAAGGGTGAAAGTGGAAAGCACTGGTTTTTTTTATGCTGAAGCTGCCCCCTTTGCCCCCACAGCTTTCACCCCAAAACGACAGTGGAGGAGGGAGCCCCCGGTCCTGTTCAAGGACTCCTCCTTTTTGTCTACATCCTCTCAACCCTTCTCTGCCAAGTCTTTCGAGGCGGTTTGAGGTCATTTCCCCATCTGAAGAATTACTGTTAGAGACCAACCCTTCAATTTGTTCCAGGACTTGAGGAGTGAGATGCATTTCTTCCTTGCCAAAAAGATATTCAGGCAGAAACTCTCTTGGCAGAAATGTATGGGGTTTCTGGCCCTATCTCTGCATTTGGATACATTCTGTTACACAGGATGATGCAATCCCTGTATATCTCAACAGAAGCACGTATTAAGATACTCCTATTTTTTTCTGATGGCCAGACATGCTTTCCTGCATGTCTGCAACTTACTCTACCTGTTCATTGTTATTACTACTACATCTGTTCTCTTAGAACAAGACCCAAAGAATCTATTAATAAGGAGAAATAAATGTCATTATTTCTGCTCTTAATTAAAGGTCACTGATTCCTATTCTTATCAGTCCTAGTTTTCCAGCTTCGAAGCTGCTGAAGTCCAGTTTCTTGCAGAAATCACGGTGAGCTACTCCTTCAACAAATCCCCCAAACTAGTAATCTATAGAAACTTCTGGAAGTTTCACAGCAAAAACTAGATTGACGTTAATTTTTCCACTACATTCAAAGGTTTGCCAAATCAAGAACTCACATCAAACCCATTGGTCATTTAGCATCTCTTGGAGCAAACCCTTTCCCTGCAAAATCTCAAGTTTGGACCCAGGCTTTTTGTACATGGACTGCTCTTACAGATGGCTTGGTTGCCCAGGGGCAGGGAGTAACACTTCTACACACAGACATTGCTGCTTTGCCAAATTATTTGGGAGCTGTGCTTCACATAAGCAGATGCTTTTGCAAATACCCAAAAGTTAAAGTCAGTAGCACTTTCAAGATGGTCTCCAACACTAATTGCACAGTAGGAGGCAGTAATTGGATCCTCCAAGTCTTTATACACTTCACATGTTGCAGAAGACACTGTCTTGACCCTTGCTCAGTACAAATCATTAGTCGTATTTGCCCTGGGCTTTCTCAGATCTCATGACAAACTCCTGCTGCTCTTAGAGAGTGCAGGATCAGGCCCTCCATCTCTGGATGGACAAACGTACACAGGAGCATGTGCAATAAAGATAATTTTCCACCATCCCAGAAATTCTCCTTACTTTGCCAAAATTGACATTGTTTCTTAAAACCAAACCAAACCAGCCTCTCTTTGAAGACTGAATTTCACGGGGGGAATTTCACACTGAACTTGAGCTCAAGGAAAAACCTGTCCCTCATTACCCAGCGCGAGAAGGCGGCGATGGACAGACAGACAGCACTTCCTTGATGATCTTTTTCCAAGGGTAGGAGCACCAGGAGATGCCCGAGAGGCAGCTCTCCAAAGAAAACCTCCCCAGTGAGCATTTGCACCAGAAAACCCCCAACCCAACCAACCCTCCCAGAGAAAAACCTTAGGAGTTTCAGATGTTGCTGCAAAGGGTACCCAAAGAAATATTTTAGAACGAGTCACAACTAATCCATTAATAATTCCTTTTAATAATTAGTTTGTCCTTCTGCAGCCCTTTTCACCCAAGGATATATCAAAGGTCTTCCCAAACATTAGCTAAGCATCACCATGTCTCTCCGACCATAGGTAACTGGCAGGGCTGCAGCAGTTTGAGAGATCTGGAACTTGGCACCTGGCAGCGACTTGCTGGAGATATTAAACTCCGCAATCAATGCCAGGAGCAGGAGCCAAACAAAGCCAGCGCTGGAATCAATTTTCAGGCTTTTTTGGGATGGTTCTGTTTCACTTATTTTTTAAAATAAATATGTATTTGAGGAGCTGTGCTCATTATGGTGGTTTACTTACAGGAGGCAAAGCTCTATCCATGGGTAATTATATGTGGGTCTCCCACAGGAGTCTCTGCTATGTGGCAGACTTCACCCGTGGAGCGTTAAAATACAAACATGGGAACAAGGTCTTTTTCTGCGATCCTGTTTATTTCTTGAGAAATGCTCCTGATTGAGCTGGAGAACACTCTCCCACCACCCCAAAGGCCAAGAGTCCCTTCTTTTTCAATGCTGGCCCCTGTTACAGACACCCCCTCACGCACACCCCCAGTAACTCAGCTAACGCACCTATTTTTCATAATACATCCAGCTGCCTTACCAAAAGCCAATGAATTATTCCTGGGTTTAGTGCAACTGCTGAAAATATTTCAAAGTGAAAAGGAATTGACCCAACCTACTGTGCACATTATTTATTCAGAGGTAGTACAAAAACGAGTCCCTGATGTTACTAAAACAAATCCTAATAAGTACAGAGAGCATCAATTACAGGCTTCCCTTTATAAAAAAATCTTTCCCTTTCTAGAGATAGTATCACATGCAAGGGGGCACTGTGTTGGCTTTCAAATCTATTGAGCTTTCATAATTATAACCTCCATTTTAACCTCTTTTATAGGACATACTATACCGTTTCACGTTATGTTCCTTGAATCCCAACCAACCCTAAGAGAAAGCGTCTTTAAAGCTCGCTTCTTATAAGACATGTATAAAATGGGAAATATTAAGCATTCATAACATCGTGCATACATTACATCAGGGTGCCGAGCGCAGGGAAGAGCGAAGCAAAATATATCTTGTGAACCTCGCTTGGACTCTTGCTTTAAGCTCAGTAAATATTCAGCATGTACATATCCTGACATAATGAAACCAGGGAAATATTAATTGCAGTGGAATAACTGGATTTTTTTTTCTTTTTCGTTCCAGTCTGTATGGAATGTCCTTCTATTTAATCAAAAAGCTTGGAATGATTCCTAATCTATCATAAAAATTTTTAAGGACATGATTAATTCCATTGTTTAAATTCTGGTTTATTGCCATAAGAAACTCTCATAAATGATCCTGCACCTTTCTCTGTGATCATTTCCTTCTAAAGTAATATACTAATTAATTTCAATTAAATATATGTAAAAGAAGATATATTTTGAAAAATGCTTCTCCCTTGCCATTTGCTAATATATTGAAAAAGTGTAAACCTTGGAACATTTAGCATAGAAAATATTCATTTTTGGTAATTTCTCAAGGGGGCAATTTATTAAATGAAAGGCTTTTAACATTAGCTAAAAGCAGCCCTGTAAATCATGGGTGTCATCAAACTGCTTCATCACTTCATTAATTTAAAAGATTATTATATGCGTAACTGACATAATTTTGAACAATGTTACATGGTTAATTTATTAATGTAGAAAAGCAGAAATGACATGCTGAATTGATTTATTATTATAATTGTATAATTTTAGGACTTTTCTCTGTGACTTTCACCAACAGAGCAAATGATTCAGGGTGAAATTGTGCCATTGATTTTTTTTTTTTCTTTTTTTTTTTTTTTT
>NW_009258261.1:38763-42330 GCF_000687185.1 Egretta garzetta
AGTCCAGCAGGAGCTGCTGAAAGACCTCCTTTACAACCCATAGTCACCTTGCGGTTTTATTGATTTTAAAGCACTTTTTTTCCCCTTTCAGTAGTCAAGAAGATTTAAAAGTTACTGTAGCTATGGTAAAAACCTGATTCTGCATAAGCATGCTGAAATGTGCATACCCCCTAAGCTCTTCATGTACACAGAAAGAGGATTTTGGGTGGTGGAGCTTGCCCAGCTCCACTGAAGAACCCAAAGCCTCCCGCAGACCAGCCCACAGTATTTTTGGTCATAATTATATTAGTGAGCTGTTAGTGCTGGCTTCATGCCTGAGCTGAAAATACAACGCAGCATCATTTCTTTTCTAGGCGCTGCATGGAAAGCACAGTTCAACTTGTCTTCAATAATAGAATACCACGTTTGGGATTTATTTTTAGATTGAAATGATGCGTGACTCTGAAACCCTGCAAAGCTGGTGGAACATTCCTTGTTTCAGCCCAAAGGCGCATGTGCGAGGGGAGGCAGACCCTGCTAAAACAACCTGGCCTCAAAAACCTGAGAGGGAATAAGGTTAAATCAGGATTTAACTAAATGGGGCCCCAGTTCAGCAAAACACTGGGGCACACGCTCGCCTTCAGGGATGTGCAAACATGCTTCCCTTTAGCAGAGCCCAGAAGAGCCCAGCAAAGCCTCCCCGGCTTCCCAGAGCTCTGCATCCCACTCTTGCAGCCTGGCTTTTCAAGCTGAATTGTCCCCAAAAAAGCCAAAATTTTTTCTGCATTTTGGCTGAATTTCCCAGCCCTGGACTCACGCTGCATTGCTACGGTCGTGCTTGGAATGGGGTTGTGTGGATGCATAGGTGATTGTGCAATGCTCTTATAGCATGTTTACAGCACATGAAGAAACAAATGCCTTCAACAACACGGCTGGCTGGCTGTTGTCGGCAGGTCCAAAAGTTGTTGGCAGGTACAAGAAAACCCGGCAAAAGTCAGCTTGAATCAGTCCAGCCAGAGCCTTCGGTGATGCCCTGGCTGGACCTCCAATGCCCACGGGTCCTTGCAGGTCCAGTGCCATATAACTGTTAGCATGGTATGGATGTCCCTGAAAACTTGGGTCACCTCCAGCCTCACTTAACACTAACATTGGTATGGACATCCCCAAAACCGTGGGTCACCTTCAGCCTCACTTAAAG
The DNA here is from genome assembly GCF_000687185.1 of Egretta garzetta. NCBI lineage: Eukaryota > Metazoa > Chordata > Aves > Pelecaniformes > Ardeidae > Egretta > Egretta garzetta. The sequence continues at coordinate 39,941 of NW_009258261.1, forward strand.
CCAGTGTTAAGCAGCTGAACTGAGCTTTAGGTCCTTGACTACAATCTGAGTACCAGGACTGGAATGGATATGCTAACAGCCCAGCCTAAAGCCCAGAAGCCAAATTTGTTTTGTTAAAGTCTGGCTGGTCAGCCACATTTGACTTTGCTGTACCTGTGAGTGCTTGAACTGCTGTCACCTCTGCCAGGCCAGGGGCACAGAGCTGGGAGTGGGGAAACATGGGCTGCATGCTGAGCAATGCTCACGTGGGGTGTGAAAGCCTGGGCATGTCCCCAAACTCGTCTTTTTTTGTACGCTTTGTTTATTTAGAGCTGTCTTTAGATGACCAGACACGTGGGTCTGGCCTCTGGAAGGGCCATCTGAGATGCCAATAAGGATACCAAAAAATCAAAGAATTTCATAGTGGATAAAATTTAAAATGCAAATTAAAAACTAGACCATTTCAGAGCAGCAGTTAAGGATCCTGCATCATCAAATGGTGTCACAAGAGCATTCTGGGCAATTACTGACAATTTTTAAGAGAGTATTTTTCTTTCCCTGTAATCTTACATAATGCCTTTCATATGTAATACCTCGAGCATATGCAGTATGCAAAACACTCTACCAACTGTATACAGACAGAAATCATTTCGCCATTAAAAGCAGCCATGGCCAGGGTGCAGAATGGTGACCAGATGGTCTGAGCACAGAACACGCTGCAAGACTAAAGCACCGGGAAAAATTTTAGCCGAGACTGCTGGGGCAAACACAGGCTCTTATGAAAAGCACCATGTGGTTTTTAATGTGCACAGAGTGAAGACAGGACCTCTGATTTTAAGATACTACCCCCCAAGATGTAAATTATCCAGAAAGGCATCCTTCATGCCATGAAGTTTCAGCCCATCACTCACGTATATTATTTCAATGCTCACAAGTTAGATAGGGCCTATTATAAATCTCCAATTATCTCTGGCATGTGCGCAGTTGACTTTTATTTTTGATGATGATAATTTTTTTTTTTCTTTCTAAGGGTGTCACTAAGGACATGGGGAAACAATTTAGGAGATAAAAAAAAAAAAGAGGAAAGATTCGAGCCAAATGCTTTCTTACAGGAAACATTTATTTGCACTCGAGTGTCTCATCTAACAAAGTTCCACCATATTTTCCCACAACAGACAGGAACTTGTCTGCATTAGCATTTTAAGAAACGAATCCTAAAGACCAGCAAGTGTCAATACGCTGTCATGAGCAGGATTGATGGTTCTTAACAGAGCTCTTCTCACATGAGTGCAAATGACTGTCTTTTAGTTCATCACAGGCATTTTGGTCAACACAAACTTTCCTTATTTTCACATGGCCTTTAAAATCCTTACGAAAGCAAAACCAGAGGGGCTGATCCTGTCCTACTGCGATCAGTGGCAAAACTCCTCTTAGTCTGATTGAAAGCAAAATGAGAACCCAAATACGAGCAAATGGGGTATTATATTTTTCTGCCACCCAATCTCACAGATCACCTCACAAATATAGACCTTAAAAGGTGAGAGAGAGACAATTTCTAGATAATAACTTGTTTTAAAAACAAAACACACATTCTATGTGATCTGGAGTGGGTATGTCCTGGGCAAAAGGAGCTGGTTTTGATCTGACTTTGTTTTATATTTAGTGCTGCAAACATCTGCTAGCCTTATTACAAATTGCACTTTGGTAGTCATAATTAGTAACCACATGATGCTGTTCTACATGTGACATTCACAAAATCAGAAAAATATGGGACAGTGGAAGTACTCTATTAATGTAATTTCTGGATGTTATATACAACCACTGTGGGACTCTCTTAGCTTCCCCATCCTCTCCTGACGCAGAGGGATCCTTTTTTCTTTTTTTATTAAGAAAGGCATTTTAACCAAAGTGACAGCTTAGTTACAAATTTCCTCTTGGTGAAGATTGCCACCAGTGATGTCTACCAGCTTGAAAATGAGGAGTACTGCCTCATGATGACTGAAGGAAATCTGAAAGTCTCTCCCACTCTCAAGCTCAGGTGGGCAAATCTGGACAGGCAGCAAAGACGACAACAATAAAGTTCAGCTAAAACTGTAAAGCTGCAGGCTTCTTCAGTGTACCACTGGCTACGCTTGACCATGGAACAGAAGTCTCCAGGATTACAGTCACAGGCAGTAACTTCATTCAGATAATTAAACATCCATAAACCTCCCAACAAGAATGAATGCAAAGTCAACAGTAGGGTTTAGGAGTACTGGAGCCTGCCAGAAATGAGGGAGAACAGGAGGATAAAGGAAAAAAGGGATGGTTTGGGACCCACGTCCCTCTGCTGCGTCCCTCATAGCAAACCGCTGATCATGAAAAAGTTTTTCATCCAACAGAAATCTTCTGGTTTCAAATATGTTCCTGCC
>NW_009258261.1:42344-89691 GCF_000687185.1 Egretta garzetta
GTAACAACCCAGACTCATTGAAACTGTCAACCAGCACTCCTCCAGCAACCAAACTTAACAAATCAACATTTTCAGACCAAAAATACTACAAACCAAATAAATCCTTGATAGCAATTTGGTTTTGGATGCCCCTTTTCCCAAGGCATCAGTTCCTCTCCAGCTAAACCAGCCATGAACAGAAGTTCAACATAAGCCTGGCTGTGGTGGCTTTTCAACATATGCCTGGCTGTGGTGGACCTCCAACACTTCCTACTCTTTTGGGTTCTCCAGGTGCCATTTCCATCAGCACTGGAGTCATTTTGGCATCAGTGCTGAGATCTGTCACCTCCCCAGCACTTCCAGTGGAGCAGCTCACCCTCAACCCTCCAGCCCCTGGGGGAAGGATTGGGTCCCTGGAGCAAGCAGAGGACTGGCAATGAAAGGAGGGTCTTTGCTATCCAGATGTATCTGTGGCTGGCAAATACATTAATGCCACATGGCCATAATTTGATTCAGCTTCCAAACATGGCATCTAAGCTGTGGAGAAGCAACAGTATCACAGCCAACAGATTTAACATAAAGCCACAGTTACCAGAGGACTTAGTTTGGACTTGGTCATTGATGTCACGGCTAATGCTACCATCTGCTTTCCTTCGTGGCAAGGCGTCCACATCCCTTTCTCTTCTCATTCATTCCTTGCTTTCTCATCCCACTTTCCTCCTTTCTCTTCCCTTCTGCTCCACTTTTTCTCACTTTGCCCAATTTCTGTTTTTTTTGTCCTATTATCATCTTGCCTCTTCCACCTTCCCATGATCACTTTCTTTTTCTGAGTCAAATAACCCATGTGAAAATCTACCACAAACAAGCCAACCAGGTAAGCTGCTTAGACTGATCTTACAAAGACAACACCTCTGGCTAGAGAAGTCAAGTCCCTGAATTTCAAAATTTGTGGGGTGGGAGATAACTTGGGGTAAGTATCCCTGTGTGACCCTCTCGCTCTTACACTCCTTCCAGGTGCTGTGGGTCCCCATCGTGGATGAGATAGTGGCTTAGATCTTAATTTTGAACCAGTATGGCTTTTCTTATATTCTTTTTGAACCTAGGGGGCAGATATCAGCCTCTGTATTGTAGGAATGCTCTCCTTAGTCAACGACATGAAATGGAGATGAGTGTTGTCCTAAAGGAGTTATCCACACCATCTACTGGAGACAGGATTGCGTTTCCTTAGACCCAACCTTTACAGATGTGTCTCCTCTAGTGGTGATTCCACATAGTTACTGAGCAGTCTGCTCCAGTGCTTAACCATTTTTGGTACAAGGAAGTTCTCTAATATCTCATTTAAATCTCTTTTGCTGCATATTAAGCTGATTATTTCTATTCCTTCCCTCAACAGACAGGGATTAAAATCTCATTGCCCTCTACTTTCTACTAACCTTGTAGATAGTGGAAGACTGTCACTATTTTCTAGCTTAAAGGAATCGTATCCTGTCAACTTTTCTGGTCATCTCATCCCAGTATTACAGAAAACTTAAATCCTCTTCTCTCCAGAACAAGCCACATGCTTTCTGCCTCTGCAAGAGGCCACAGGGCAGGCTCTGAATTGTCTGAGAGAAAATGGCAGAGTCCATAAAGCAGGCAGGGCTCCCGAAGATGATTTATGGCCAAGGCACTCAAGAGCTATGTTGTCTGTGTGTTTCTCTTGGAAAGCCCTGCTCACATGGGTGCAGCCAGCCCTTATCCCTGCCCTGCCAGCAGCAGGTATCGCTGCCGCTTCTCCATCAGGGGGGAGACAGGGGTATATATGGGCAATTAGCATTTTTCAAGAGCGGTGCTGGAGACTGCTAGAGGGAGAAGGGAAAACAAATGTAAAATAAAATCCAGGCAAGAGGGTAATATTTCCATCATCAAAGTTGACATACTGCACTGCAAGGCCTTTGAGCAGCAGAAACTTGATGTGCAAACCCTGTTGAAAGAGAAATCTTTGTATGAGCCTTTCTTGTAGGATAATTTTAGACTTCAGCACTTCTTTTCACAGGGACAGTTTTAAATCTGGAATCATTCACAGACATCCAAGGCCATTAGGTCATGGAATATGACTTCTTCTGAAATGGAGGCCAATGAATTTCACCCACATACCTTTATAAACATTTTTGCAGGGAGAAGTTTGTTCACAAGTGGGAGTTTCTATAGGGAAAACTGTATGCTTGGGAGGACAGGCAGGACTTCCACTGGGAAACCCAACTCTGGACTCTGACACCAATAGAAGGGTGCTCTGGAAACCATGTGTTCTTCCCTCTCCACCTCACTTGTAACCACCCTCCTGGACAAAGCCATCAGCCCTCACTTCTCCAGGCTAGACCTGGACAGATGCCTCTGGGACCTTCCCACAATCAGAATCTCCTCAGACCCAGTGCCTAATGTTGCTGGATGGGCACTGGAGCTTATTTTCTGGTTTTGGTTGGAGGTTTGGGGAAGATTTTGCTACAGACAAAAGACAACAAGAATGGAGGAGGATGAAGACTATGGAAATGATGACAAATCTTTTTGATAAATTTATTAAGGACTTCGACTTTCCTCCTCTCCTGAACAAGGACTACCAAAAGCTTGACTTAGTTTACCATTAAAATTCACACCAAAATGTTTACTCTGTGAGAAGACAAATTGAAAGAAGGAAACAGAAGACCCTGAATGTATTTTGAGTGCTCTAGCATCTTTGGATTTCAACAGTTTTCTCTCTTCCTTACAATAAAACTACCTTTCGTGCCTTTTCTGTTCAGCCTCCCAAGCAAACATCCTAGGGATGCCCACAGCTCCAGTGCTGTTGTTTAGGAAGGAGATGTGGGTTGAAGAGGTGGTTTTCTTTTATTAAATCCCTTTTCTGAGGCCATTTGTTTTCCAAGCCTCCCAAGGATGTTGGATGGTGCCATCAAAGAGGCAGAGTATCAAAGCATGAGCACTTGAATGGTGGAAAGCTGCAGATCCTTCCTATGCAATTCTGTACCTTCCCGCTTCTTTCAACAGTCGCCCTGTTTCTGGTGAGAGAAGAGAAGTCTCTCCCAGCCGTCCTCCTTCACCACTCTGTTCCCTGTCTCCCTCTCCCCACTCAACTCTACAGCTTGTCTGAAGCTCTATTTGGAGGCCATGAGTTTTGCGGCTCCTTCATGAGATGCACTGATTTTTGACCATCAATAGCACTGCCTGGGAAGCTAAGGGAGAGTGGGAAAGGGCAGCTGATCTACATTGCTTTGTAGTCCATTCAGAGGGTACTGGGTTGGTTCCTGCTGTGATGAGTTGATGTTATCATGCAAACTCACCACTGAAATCTTTCACTGAAGATCACTGCTTAGTATCAAAGTGAAAACTCTCATCACATACCCAGGAAACTTACTGGCCAAAGCAACACACCCGAGTATTTTCATGCTTGAAAAGTTATGCTTCTGGAGGAGTAAATAAATGTTCAAGTATAACTGCAGTCCACACATGTGTTGATGAAAAAGAAGATATCAGGGAACTCAAAACCAGCAGAACAATAAAACCCAGCAAAAACCTTAATTCTGCCTCCCTCCCCCCCAAGGCTAACAAAACCTCTTCAAATCAAGAGAGACCGCACCAGCAGACAACTATGGGAGGCCTTACATTGGTGTTTTCTTTCTTTGAAAAGGCTTTAAATGCTTTTCTCGTGTTTTTACAAAAGCTTTTACATTTTCCAGGGGTTCCCTTTCTGTCTGAATGCCACCGCTAGCAAAGGAAAGGAAATTCTTCATGTCCTTTTGTTGAAGCTATGGCAAGGGCTTCATGAGAAAATTCCATGTGCATGGAGCCCCACATGGGCTCCTATGGATGGGAAGGAGGGAAAATCAAGCCCAGCCAAGGAAACAAACAGATGTTCCATTCATGGCCACATCAACAAATCAATATTAATCAATAATGAGATCCATTCGTTACCCCCCCCCCCAGAGCTGATCACCTGACTACATTTTCCAAAGCTCAGTTGGGCTGAAATCCAAGGGGATTCTTCCACTCATGCAAATGGGCATGAAAGCTCATCCCAAAACGGCAGCCCCGCAAGCCAGGCATGCTCCCTACCAGCCTGTGCTGAGGAGTGGCACCCAGCCTTGACCTAGACATCCATAACTAGCTAAAGACCTTTTTATTAGGCTTAGCATCATACCCAGTTTACAGAAAGCTATGTCACCATTAACCAGTACTCCTTATTTTTATGTCATTCCTCAACATGCTTTTTTAAGGATTATCAAATCATTATAGGCCATGCCCTGCAGAAGACATTCCCCAGAAGTTGTGTGGACCCATCTAACACTGCTCTTGCATCTGAGCCGCAGTTGGTGAAAGCAGAGAGAGAAGACGAGTGGAAAAATAGTCAGTAGTTGGTAAATGGAAAGGAAGGGAAGGACTACATGAAAAGCTCTGCCAGGATGTAGCCATGGGGAGCTAATTCACCATGGGCAGATCAACTTGAGGGAGGACGGAGTTTAAAGGGTCGGAGTCTAGCAGACAGCTGGTACTCAGCTGGTGATGCTGCTGGTGTGCGCTGCTCCAGCGTAGCCTATAACAGACACCAGGATGTGTTCTGGATTTTTTTTTTTTAATTTTTTTTTTTAAAGAGACTTGTACAGGAAATTTTTCCTCATCACATGTAAAAGCTGTTCCAATTCCCTGAAGTAAGAGACTTGGCAAGTCAATTACAAGGAAAGTAGAAGTGCTGAAGCATATGAACAAATTTTAACAACATGCAAGCATAACTTTTATTGCCAACAGTAGATGCACATTGGAATTTGAGGGGGGGAAGAAGCCCTGATGAAGTGGCAAAATACAGTTGTTTTTCTTTATCTACAGAGAACACTGTGGTTTCATTTGCAGATGAATCACTTCGTTGTGATTTATTCAGTTTGTAAATGGATCTGATTTATTTTCCCAGGGGATTTGAGAGATTTTTTTAGTAAAGCAAGTTATCAAGCCAGCTTACAATGAGAGGCAACATAATTGCACCGAAGTGTTTGAAGAACATCAAGTTAGGGTGTCACCTGCCAGAACATTTTGGCAACAAACCAGAACAAAATCCAAGAATATAAGAACGTAAACAAAAAAGCAAACAAACCCCAAACAAACTGCTATCAAAAAAAAGAAAAAAAAAGAGAGAAAACTAGGATCTAGACAAACCAAGCACAGACCTGCCAGTTGTTAAAAGAGCCTTTAAAGGAATAGCTTCCTTTGGAGCACTCTGTTCCAGGGCACTATAATATCAGCTTTGCCAAAGCAATTAAATTGTTTAATAATCAAACCTGGATCTCATTTATATGGCACATGAACATAGTAAAATAGAGCGTATGGAAAGTGTGCTGTACAATAAGATGTGGTTTATTTCATATCACAAGTTTGCTGGTAATTAGATAGTTCATATCACAGGAAAAAATGTTAACGCCTAGCAAATATAATATATACAGCCAGCAGATTTGCCAGCTTTAATAGTTTTTCTACACTCACGGTCTTTATTTTTTTTTTATTTTGAGTCCCACTGAGAACATGGAAGATGAAGATTCAATCCAAATCTCAAGACTTAGTGGAAAGATGCTCTGATTAACTCAGGGATTCTTGTGCCTGGATGCAGAATAAAGCTTTCCAAAAATGAAACCGTTATTCTTAAACCTACGTAGAGAATCTACCATCCTGGCAACAGTTTTAAACTAGAGGTGGGTCTGCTCCAGACACAAGCAACATCTCAGGTTAGAAAGAGTTGGAAAGAGTTTCTACGTAACGAGCTTTTTGCTTCCCTTCTTACATGTGTAGTGAATGAACCAAATGCAGATGGTTTTCAGCATCAGCATCATAAGAAAGAATACAAAGTTTTGCCATTTATACTCTTGACTAGAAAGTACACTCTTTAAAACATCAGCCATGTTAGAAAAAACCTATACAACCAAACGCAACTCTGCAAACCACCTCCCGTTATCAGAAACACTTCTGTTATGAAGCAGCTTTCATTTTCAGCGTGGTTAAATGGACTGATGCTTGACTTTCTGCCACCGAAGAACGATTTGGATAACGTGGCCCTGTCTCCTGGCAGGAGAGGACTCAAAGTCTATTTTAGCAGCAAGTGGAACACCTCCTGCTTAGAAAGTTAGCGTTCCTGCGGCAGGTTGGAAAGGGTTTATAATAGGCTTTGATGCCTTTGCTCAGCCACATTTCCTCTTCCAGGATTTGTTGGGAAGAGGGGGAGGGCGAAAAGGGAACAGGTCCCAAACCCTTTACTATCTCTTCTGAGCTTGTTGTCTTTTGTAAGCCACAAAGAACAGATTTGCTTTTGTAAATCCTTAGTAATTAAACGAGTACTTCACTGGCTATATTCTTCAATGGTCTTGTTTCCTAGGTTTTGCCTTTGACAGTCATATTTTGCAAAGGCTGCTAAGATGACTGGGCACCTTACCCTACTTAACACTAAACCAATTGATGCCCGTGCATGCTGCATGAAGGAGGAAAAGTTTCATTAATGGCACTTCATTAAAGAACTGCGCTGGAAAGCCCTAAATGTGACCGAACCAACTGAAATCCAGAGCGAGCTGTCTATTAGGAAAGCAACAAAGACAGTTTCGGAAACTGAACTCTGGCTCCACTGCAGCGGATTAGGAAGAGTGATGGGATTAGTGTTTAATGACTTGGGGCAAGAGACAAAGGGAATTTCGACAAAGAGGCTTAGATATGGAAGAATTAACACTCTCTATCCCAACCATGCCTCTATGACTTCCAGCATTCTTTCCTGGCTCTGCTGAAGTTTGGGGAGGGAGGGGGGAAACAAAACAAAAAAAGACTAGCGGGGCTTTAATACCTCCTTAGCCTTTTCTTATCGCAGTTCTTTCTATTTTTTGAGAAAGAAAAGATCTTTTAATTTTTCTTAATCAATGCGATAAGCAAAGTTGCTAAGGGCTTGTGCTTCAGCAAACTGCAGATGATCGCATTCCTAGCCATGCATTCAGGAGTGATACTTGCTGATGCTACAGACCTCTATCCTTCGATATATATTTTTATACACACACATATATTTTATACATACATTTATACAGATAACGCACATACTTCTAAAATGACTTAACAGGGAGTGGAATTTGCTCGCAATCGCATGGACTTGAGAAATCCTCCTTGATTTGGGGCTGTCTTGCCTAATGGGGAACAGGGTGAAACAGGCAGGCACTTGCTCATGGCGTTAACCACAGGCTTTCCCAGAATGACACGATTCAGGGCAGAACGTGGATTAATGATCGTAAAGCCCATGAGCCTGACTCTGCATAGAGAAGGTGTAACTCCATTGGAGTAACTCAGGATTTACCTCAGCATAAGGGACAGAGAGAAAGAAGACTAAGAAGTAATTATTTACCAGAGAAAAACTCTTGAAACTAAACCAAATTTATTAAATAAATAAAAAAAAGCCCAGTAAGGAAGCTGATCCCCCTCCACTATGAGACATTAACATATCTGAGCTTTAAGCAGCACTCCAGCCTCTGACCCTTTGGGCACTAATGTCAAGGACACACTGCTTAAATAAAATAAATATACTGAGAGCACCAAACACCCGTGAGGAATGAGCTTAGGAGGACCTCTCCCGAGAAATGCACCTACTGTGCTCCAGGAGCCTTCACAGCCCACTGAGCCGAGGGAAGCACCTGCACATCCCTGAATCAGGGCCCTTTTACAGCTGCCGGTCCACTTTTCACAGAGGTAGAGACACCATCCTACCACAGTGCAAAATTTTCCTGCACTGTAAACCAACTCGACATGTAGTTATTTTTTCTTTTTTTTTTTTTTTTTTAAACCAACCCAAAGCGCTCGCAGAAAAGCTAGGTATTCATTTCACATGTTAGCCAATATGAAATGCTCCCAGAGCAGCTTTAGACTCCAAAGTATTATTTAACCAGTGTGGTTTAGTAGGACAATGGCAGCCCCCTGCCGTAATCCATTCAGGGGCAATACCATCAGTCAGTGTGAAATTAAATACATTACAGGGTAAGAGCTTAATGCGTTTTATAGGCAGTTGTTCATCCACATCAAACTTTAGCTTTTAAAATCCTAACATTTGATCCCACAACAGGAACCATGCCTCGAGAATGAGATTGGCACATTTGCACTGCCAGCAGGGCAGAAAAAGCAGAGCGCAGCCTTTAGTGGGAAACGCAATTGCCTGAGAGGGAAAAATGCTCGCATCAAGAGAGCTCTGCAGAGGCACAGTTGCTTGTAATGCATAAGCAGGGCTGGAAAGATAGTAAATACAAACCCAGGGCTGACTGGCTATGAGTTGTTAGAATCAGTGTTTCCTACCACGATGCGTGTGGGTTTCACTTATATACCTATACGTACTATAACAATAAAAATAAATAGGTTTTTTTTTAATTCATCCTTACAAATTCTGGGTCTGCAAACTGTTATATGTGCAGTCCTTATGTCCCATGGAGTTTGATGGGACTTCTTGCTTGAGCAGGCGGTATTCCCATATCGGAGGCTGCAGGCTGATGCCTTTACACTAGCCGAGTGTTTTTCCTTGACCCAGCTGTCAGGTCTTGCACGGGGGCTGTGCCCATCCATGCTCTAAAACCCAAACGCTCTGGCTTCTCTTCACCACAGAAACAGCCTGAGCTGCAAAAATAGTTCATAAAAGAGATGTACGGAAGCGCCAAGCAGAGGAGCTGGTTAAATTCTGCTCTCGGTTACACTTGCTTAATGCAGGAGTAAATTCCATTTGCTTCAGCCAAGTTACTCCGGATATAAATAGGTGTAAGTGAGATCAGAACTGGGTCCTTAGAGAGCCCTCTGCCTTCTGTGATGCTGCTGCTTAAAATGAAGCACTGATAAGCCCCAGTGGTAAAAAAATTATTATTTAAAATATCTTCAGAGCTATCTGTTGCCCAAAATGGCTTTTAACTGTTGAAAGAACATCAAACATTTAAAAATGCATAATCTGCACTCAGCACTGGCACACAGCGCCAGGAATATTCGTCAGCCTTATGTTTTTGGATCGTATGTCACAGCGGATTATCTGACACTCCATGAATATTGACTGCTTCCTCCAGTTGTGGCTACAAAACTTGTTCTCAGGCATGTCACTGGATGCTACAAGCACCATGCAGTGGACCCTGCCTTCACAGTGAGGGTATTGTACCTCCCCAGCCTACGAGGAAAACTACGCCTTATATCCTGATAATGCCTCCCCGCTTTGAACAGAAAGAGCCAAAAGCAACTTTGATGAGTTTTCTTTAGTGATGAACATTTGGATAACTCCTTAAAATATTCCAGGGCTCCAGATGCTATTTATCCAGCGGTGTGAGTTGAGAGCTGTAAGCCCCACACCTAAAGAAAAGCTTTATTGCCTGGGGTGAGTGGGTGGGAAACTCTTTAGGCTCAAATGGGTCAGTGAAGCTACAGGCGAGCGCTGCAGCTGACTCCGAATACAATGGGGGAAGGGCACAAAAAAAAGGATGCAGGGAAATCAAAGGAAGAATTGAATTTATTTGCAGGCTTGTGTTGTCTAGCTAAATGGGGACAAGAAAGGGGAGCCCAGGATCCTCCTTTGCAAAACATTTCAGCTAGCCAGAAATATTTAAATTCACAAAAAAAGTCCTTTTTTTCTTTCCTCTGCCCTCCTGATGCCAAGATTAGTCCTTTTAAAGATACTCCTTTGGTCTTTACCTTCTTTCCTTTCAACTGTGCCTTATGTGCTTTTCTGGGACAAGTAGGAATCGTGTCGAAGAGATAAGAGGAGGGAAACTTCTCTGCCTCAGAGCCACCTGCCACTTGTGCTACTCCTCCTCTCTTTCCATTCCTTCTTGCCCTTCACTCTGCCCACTCGTTAAGCCACCTAAGGCTCAGTCCTTTTCCCACGCTGAAGCTCTGGAGGCATGGGAAACTCATATATATGCCATATACTCTTCCAGAATACGCCCTGCTTCTCTGACGCCCACCTGCAGCCCCCGCACACTCTTTGCACTCCCTGTCAATGCATTGGGTAGCCCAGATTCAACAGTTTTAAACCTCCTTCCTTTTTTCCAATCTTTTTTCCTGCATTGGGAGATTGCAAGGTTAAGCCGGTCCCTAAATGCCACCAGTTCCCCTTCCTTACATCCCCTCCCAACTGCGTGTTCTCAAAGATGATGCCATGCAACACAATGGCATTGCAGCCCTTCACCCAGCAACTCATGAAAAGCTCTTAGAAAGATGGTTATGGACCATGGAGAGCATGGAAAGCACTGCTGCAAGAGAAGCCGGATCTCCTAACCCTGTGAATTACCCACACCGCATGGCCAAGGACCACTTACACTGCTGCCAAGAGGAGCCAAAGGGAATGGCTGCTCCTTAAGTGGCTGACAGTCAAAGGCGACCAGTTGTTCTTTGGGGTCCTCTGCTCAACTGCAGACCAGGGTGACCCTGAGACAGCAGTATGGGCATCCCCCCAGTCACCACATGTACTCACCACAGCAGGTTTGGCTCTCCCAGTGGCTCCCCAACACAGGTTTCACATGCGCCTAAGAGCCAACCCCAGGCCAATCCTACATTACTGCACACAGGGAAGAAGCCATATCCTGACCCTGTATGTCTATTTTTCAGGATGGAGGGGTAAATTCTTGAATTTTCTTCCCTTAAACTACATTTTGTCAACCACCAAGGAGCCCAGTTTTGGTACTTGGGTTCCTAATAGGCTGGATCAGCACTGGCCACTGATCATTAGCAGCACCAGAAGCTCAGAGGCACTAGCTGTCAAGACTCTAGAAATACAGCTTGTTTGCATTTTTTCAGAGAAATGTGTTAATTAAAAATAAAAAAAAAAATTCTGAAAGAACAACCAACATATTCTAAGGCAAACATTTGACTTTTTTTTTTATCCCCAAGAAAAAAAAAGCTCCCCCAAACTTATTTAATAACAAAAACTTCAAACACGGAACAGCTGTATTGGAAAAAAAAACCTTCACCAAAAATTAATTGGCAGTTTTATCTCCTGCTCTACCACACTTTTCTCTCTAATATCTGAATAGCCTGATCATCCGGCACAATTTCTAATGGAAGGGAAAGCCACATTCGCTGGCCAGAGCCATGTTTTTCCCAGGCTGAGGAATTCCTGGGAGGATGGAGGTGGCCTCAGGCTCTCATGCCAATTCTCCTGCCTCCCACTGCCACCCCCTACTCCAAATTGCCATCCCACTCTTAACCTTGTCCCCTCAGCATCTCTGGGCAGGTCCTGAAAATGCACACATACCTCTTTGCCACTCCTTGTCTCAGCTGAAACCTGTTCCCATCTACCATTACCTCACCCCGACACACAGGTGCACCTCAGAGCTTTTCAGGAAAACTTAAAATTCTCACAAAGCAGATGTCTGTGCATGCAGAAGGGTAAGTGGAAATGCACCACGGAGTGATCTGGGTTTTCCAGACCCAGCACCATTAGCTTACTTTTTTCGTTTGTTCTCTGTGTTTTTACTAGTTGACATCCTGACAGCATCTTTGCAATGAATAGGACTATTCAAAGCTCTTCAGTAACTGCTTTCAAGTCATCAGAGGGCAATTCCTCTCCCAGTCCCAAGCCACTTAGCCTGGTCCATGTTGAAAACGAATGCCACAGCCAGGCTGTGCTTACTCCCAGGCACGTTAACGATGACGTTGAGTTCAATTTGGCTTTCACCAGCAGACCTGTGAGGCCGCTCTGAAGAGGGAAGGGAGCTCAGAGACCCATACCCTGGCTGTGCTGCCCGCTCCCAATGCTTTATTACAAACCTTGAGATATGCAGTATTTTCGTTAGCATTTTAGGCTTGACTTCATCCCACCCCTCATCCCCAATAAGTTTCAATCCCTTTTGGCTTTGGATGCCAGCCTCAAATCATAATTCAGAGAGTCAGAAATGGGAAGGCAAATAAAACAAACCCAACATTTTTATCACACTGATGCTGGGGACTGTGGCTCCTGATTTTAGACCCTGTTTCATAATATACCTTACATATACTTTACCCCAGGACTGTGTCAGCAGTGATAGGTTTCTGCCTGACTTGGTGTGGAGGAGACCAGACTCATGTCTGTTAATTAAAGAAAATACAAAATTATTCTGGATTTCCAGTGGTGAAACCGAGAAGATGATGCAGCCCTGAATTAAACCTGGCAAAAATCCCCAAAGCTTGGTTAAGTTTTCTGTATCATTTTCATCCTCAGCCAGAGAACTGAGGAGGCGACATGGCCCTATCTCTGTGTGCTTCTCCAAAAAAAAAAAAGAAAAGTGGAAAAAATCCTTTGTGGTTTGTCCATCGACAAGAAATAGCAGAAAGGTGACCTGCTTTCAAGATGTTTCTGGCCAATTTTTTGGTATCTTTTAAAGCTGGATATCCCAGCTATGGGGCTCAACTATTTGCTATCATCCAGACAAAACTCAAGCCTCTGAAATGTCCCTTATTGCTAGATAATGCAGTTTCTTCCGTTCTTCACTTCCCTCTAGCCAAAGAATTACCTGATTTCACCAAACTGAAACAGAATTAATAACACATCTCCATGACCATGCTGGTTGGATACCTTCTTTACATGAGACTGCTTTCAGCAAATGGATAGTGCACAGGCTATCCAACACATTACCCTGGTAAAATAAATAGATACCTTAAAAATACAGATTTCTCTATAAGAACCATAAAAATAAAGAATTCTGTAAAAAGAAAAGCTGAAATGATACAATCCTGACCAGCTCTCCTGCTACCCCTGCAAACGCAGCAGTTTAGATGTGTAAATACCTCCAGCTTTCCTGCAGTCCCCACAGGAGGAATATTGCCTGCTGGGGCAGCCAGCCAGCCCCAAAGCCAAATAAATGATGCCAAAGCCTCCCAACAAGAGTTAAGCACTGGCTGTGCCTTGTGCAGCCCCTGGGAAGCTTTGCAACATCAGAGGTTGGATTCAGCTGCATTTAAACATCTCCTTCTTTTCCCTCCCTCCATGTTTCCCCCAGTTATTTCAGCTGACAGATGCCCAAACCCCCAGCAGCTGGCCAAAACTCCCATGCAAGCCTCTCTCTCCCCAGAAATGCTTGTCTTCAGAGAGCAAAGCAGCATCTTGCTGGTCACATTTGGCGATGCCTTGAGGTGCTCTCTTAAGCAAGAAGTCACCAAATACCAGTGCTCTCTTGGTTCAGGGCATCACCCTCTATTACCGTATTTGTCTTGCCCCACCATAAAATCTGTGCAGGCAGGAGTGAGCCCCTACGCTCGTGTGGAAGGCAGACTGATATGCCATGCAGAAGGGTTGGTTGGTTTTTTTTTTTCCCCCCTTTATGAATTGCTATCTTTGATCCATTTTTCATATGTTTCCCTGTGCAAGTGCACAAAGACAAATATTCATTGTAATATTTATGAACACAGCCTGATAGTTACTATGGTTTCAAAGAAAACAGGAAAAATGGATACAAAACTGGATGCGCTTCATGTTAGGCGGCTATAGGTACGGCACATGTTATAAATTCTGTTCAAAGTGACTCACTTCTTTCGATGAGGTAAGTGTTGACATTAGACAATTTGGTGGGGAGCATTTATTTCTGCATTTATTAAAATGTCAGTAACAGCAGGAGTAACACCTCCTAAAAGGCTTGCAGGTGCTTGTCTTCAAAACTCCAACATTTGAAGAGGATAAAAAAGACACAAACTACATTTAAAATGATTCACCAGTGGCTGGAAGAGAATAGATATGTTCGGGCGTTCAATTAATGTGTGTAATGCATAATCGACACTGCTCCAATCCAAGGGACTGCCCAAACTGCTCAATTTCAGCATGTTCAAAACACTCTGCAAAATCAAAGTGGAAAAGAAGGATTTGTGCAGATTTTGATGTGTTGCCCAAATAACACAATTTATTCAAGGGCTGTGCTTTAGGCATACCAAAATGCAGGTAAGCACTACCTCCGAAATGTAGAGTACTCAAGTGAAAAGGAAGGGGATGAAAAATATATCGCTAAAAATGTGTTCAATATGTAAAAATAGCTCTGCAGAGGTCAGGGCGCTAAGCAGCAGAGGTAATGCCTAAAGACTACAGACGAAGCATCGGGCTGGTACAACAGCACAAAGATTTTTTCATCCTCTCCCTCTGAAAACCTTTCAGGAGGCTACTTGCATCCCCCCTTGCTCATCTCTCCAAAGAAATTGGTAAGGCCGGAATAAGACGTCGGCTTGTTCACATCACAGGGAAATATAAACTGAGGTCAAGAAAACCACAACATCTGGAACGTGAGAAAAGGATTTACTGTTAAGGGCTTAATGAACTCTGAAAATAAAGTTCTCAACTTTGCTAATTTGTTTGGGCTTCAAAGAGGAATAAAATGTGAAGCTGGAAGAAGGTTTTATGGCTCTCCTGAAGAAGTGAGAACTACATCAGAGTGAAAAATCAGCAAAGCCCAGTGACAGTAGGGAGAGCATCACTGTTATTTAGCCAATCCCAGGAGAAAATGCTAACTTGTAACTGCTAGAAATTTGTGTGCAAGTTATCGTGGGGAAAGAGGAATGACAGAGACTCTGGCTTTGCAGCTCAGGGACAGACAGCGTCCCTGAGCTGATGGGGGACAGGGCTGGGAGAGGATGTGCAGGTTCTTGCAGATGATAAGAATCTGCCTGACGCCATTCACCCAGGACCGGAGGGGTGAAAGGATGCATTTTCTCCCATCATTTTAGCTTGGATTAGGAATGCATATGACTATAGCACTTTGGTTCAAACTGTGAGCTGTTTTCACGGTGTGCAAAGCAGAGACCCGTTCAGATGAAACGAAAGCTGGAAGATATACATTTAATGCACTCCAGGCACTACAGCAGACTCTCAGTCCATGGGAACCAGATGAAAGCTAATCCAGGGGAAACCCTTCTGCAGCGCATGCATAGGGAAGGTGGCAGATCCTCAGCACTGACTGTTTTGCTCTACACATCCACTCTGACTTTGCTGCCCTGTGCGGTGAAGTAAGCCGCAGCAAAGCTTAGCCATTTGGGAAGTTGACTGCATATATTTCTTAGGCTATTTCTGTGCAGCATCTCATACCTGCAGGCATGAGTTCTTTCCTTCGTTCCCTCAAAGAAGAGCATGTAGCCCCCATTAGGCTGGGGACATGAAGCTCAGTGAGGACGCCAATACGGATTGTTCTCAGGGCAGCTTTACTGAGGTGATGTGTGCAAAGAACAAGAAGTAAAAAATCCATTTGAGATTTCACAGCTCACTCCCACAGGCCAGGGAATATGCTGGTCTGCTACTGTCAACCAGGAGAGCAACCGTGCCTCTTGCACAGATGTCACAGACTTGATCCCAAGTCTCCTCACAATGCAAATCAGACCCAATTCCACTTAATCCAGGGAGTTTTGACTGTAAAGGGGCTGGAAACGAGAGGAGCATTAGGTCCCCAGGATCAGGATCTAATTAGGATTGCCACCCACTTCCCTGCTTTCAGCAAGGGGCCATCTATTGCCTGGTAATTGAAGCTGTAATAATTTCAGTGGTCCGGGCCAGGAGGTTAGTGGAAGGAGCAGCAACTGGGTGATTTCCTCAACACAATACTTTGACAAGATTTTGGTGGCAATTATGACCCTCTTTTACTCTCAGCCATCAATACAGCTGAGCTTCATTCACCACACAGAGCTGCAGGCTGCAAATGATCTTCGTTGGGTGTAAAAAGGGGAGTTGATACATAATGCAATGCAGTTCTCTACCCTGCTTCTGCCTGTGAGGTCCTGGGCCTCCTATAAGCAGCAAATGCTTTTGGGCTGGGGCTATTTTTGCTCTGGACCGAGCTGAGGGGACAGGCCTGAGCAAGGAGAGAGGCAGGGGCTGCTCTCCACAGAGGGATGAGCCTCGGAGGATTTGCACCAAAATCACGGTTCTGCAGACTGGAGTTAGCAACCGTGGGAGGGTAACAGTGTTTGGAGCAGTTTTCTTCAGAAAACAGACAGCTTCTCCCCTGCACGTACACATCTCTGCATTGCTGATGTCAGCTTGCGTACTGCTGGCTCAACCATTAAAGAACTATATATTTATATAGACTGCATTTTCACCAGCGTATGTAGGTGCATGTGCTCAGTTTACGAAGACACTGTGGGCCAGAGAGCTCTCCCTCTGAAAAATCACAGCAGGTATCAGCTTCAGGAGACAGCACCAACCCACACCCTCAATTTGCTTCTGTCCTTCAAGTGCAACACACTGAATGCCAGCCACTTACAAAAACCCCAACACAAAATTCTAGTCCTTTTCTACACAAGGAAAACCAAACATTCCCCCATATGTCCACTGTGCTTTGGGTTTCCTCACTGCATGGAAAATACATAACAAAACAAATGCATGAAGAAAAAAAAAAACAATCACAGCTTTGCGGTCTTTGTGGCGCACGTCAGAGTTATCGGTTTGGGGTGCAGGTGTCCACACTATCGCTTCACCACCATAGATGGCAGTAAATGCCCTTCATCTCCACACTCCTGCCTGAGAGGTACAATCTCATCACTACCCTTATTTTCTCTTTCCTGAACCACAAACCCAGTTACAGAGCATCCTCCCTGCAAGGACCTCTAAGGACATTACCAATATTAACAACTTAAGGCTCTGGGCACCCCCAGGCAAGAGCGTTATTTCTACTTTTTCAAGGACAAAACACCTCAGTAATCTCATGTGCCCAGGACAGACACCAGACACCTACAGAAGGGCTCAGAAAATAACTTGAACCTCCAGGCAGCCAAATTGGTCACGGCTATCATTCCCGTACGCAGGCTGGTGCAAAACAACGACTTCATGTCATGAGCTCAGCCAGCCAGCAGACGGCTGACCTGTCTGTAGGCTTTTCGCACCATCAGTGGAACCACAAAACCATTACACGTGAGCCGCCTCTTTACATAACTGACTATGCTGAGCAATAATTTCACCTCCAAGAGAAAAATGGGGCATGGGTTTCACTTATTTCTCTCCTTGAGGCTCCCCCTGTGGAAAAGACCGTGGGAAGAGCTGCCGGTCACACCGCTGCGGCTGGTAGGTGGCACGTGGGATGGGGACTGCGGGGGCGGCTGCATAGCCAGGCAAGGACGAGGCTGGAACAAGACTATAACAAGAAGCATTAAAGGCAAATTTCATTCAGAGCAATCCAGGGGCTTCCTATAACACTAGGCATACAGGCAGGCCTCCTCCCTTGCTGCAATTACTAATGGTAAAATAATGATTTCCCCAAGAAAGAACTTCAATTCTTCAAGTTAACGGTATACTCACATCTGTTTGCAGTAAATATTTCAAAGTGGCTTTGGGGAGGAAGGAAAAAACCCCACCACCCAACCTTACATGAGTTTCATACAACTATATTCCAAGCATATGCTCATAAAATATTATTTGGGGAAGATTAATTGAAGCGCTGATGAAAACATAGTATTTGTTCACGATGCCAAGAAGGTTCTCAGAGCACCGAAAATCGAAGTGATTCCCTTTTGTTCCTGCACCAATGGGGCGTTTGGCTGAACGGGAGTAGGGTCCCCACTCTCCCCTCTCCTCCCCGCTTAGAAAAAAATAGCAAAAATTGACCATTAGCTGGGGATTAGCTCATACATCAAATAATGTTGTAAAATATTTTTATGGCGCTAATTCTAGTGGTTTTAAAGATTACTATTCAGGACATCTAAAGCGCAGAGTAAAAGATATATATGCGCTTTTTTTTTTTAAAACGGGAACGTTATCTTTAAACACTGAAGATTACAACTGCTTGCAAACCAGCAAAGCATCGACATTTGCACTGAAATCGTTCTTCTCTACTAAATACAAAATATCAGAAGTATAATTACCTCATAATAATTACCTAATCCTTATTATTTTGCTTTTAGAATATTTATTTAGGCTTGGGTTACTAAAATTTCAAATAATACGGGGCCTGCTGTCATGGCTCTTTATCCAAATGACTCGTAGTCTCTTGTAAACAGTTCTGTGATCTGATTTCCATTGGGACAGGAGTTGTAAAAGGCCAGGGATTTGCAATGGATTTACACGTATACTGTTTCAGTTAAGTTACCAAGGTCGACTTAACAGCCCTTTTCCTCAGAGTCTTAAATACATTTGCCACCCAGTCTCTTTATACCATGTTCAAGGAAAGGGGTGATGTGATTCTAAAGGATGCTTGAACTTCACTGGAAACCCCAATTTACATTCTTTCTACCAGCAGTGGGAATTTTTTTTTTTTAATTTATTTTTTTTTTTTAAATGAGCTTTGCGGAGTTGCTAGAAAACCGATTCTTGCTAATACACACACGGGCGAGACACAGGTTTCTTTGAGTTTTGAAAAGGTCATTCGGGCTTTAGAAAGCAACAGAGAATAACACTCGCAACTCAATTATATTGCAGATATTTGCCTAGCCCTCTGAAGTCCAAGTTTTGCTCTCAGGAAAAATATATCAGATTACCGACCCATGATAATAGATCTTTTTTAAGAGCAAAACTCCTCCAGACTAAACACCAAACAAACAAACATTAACGCCCTTTGATGGCTCGCTACCTTGGGGTAAAGTTCAAGTAGTTTGGCTTGTGGTGACTGTGCAGAAATGTACTGATAATAAAGGTAAACGGAATTTGTGGTTTACCCGCGGGTCTGAATGACCGGTCTGATCGTCTCATTCACTTGGCAAACAATTTCTTTTCTAAATGTTATTGCAGCCACAGATATAATTTCTCTAACGTTGTAGAAAGAATCAGATTAAAATATGCTACAGAAGCAGCACGTACCTGGGGCTGATTAATATGCTCAAGCTGTTACCGTGCCACCATGCTTAAAAGCATAAAGATACGCTTTTCTACACTAGTCTATATATATTGATACCTCCCGTGTGCCAGGAAAACCTCTTTGATTAGTCACACTAAACCATTGCTTAAGTGGTATGAATTTCTCAGGCCTGCACTTTCCATAATCAAGTAATAAATTCCAGGACTAATCATAAGCAGTGCTGTCTCTCCTAGGTGATGTGGAAGGAGATTCATCAGGAGTTTCTTTAACCAGAGGAAAACTAAACTGCCTTAAGTAATTAAAAATGCATCCTACAACTCGGAGCAAAATTCATTTCAGAGGTCATAAACGTAGACCGAAAGCTATGCACCGCTTCACGGCGGGCACTTGACCCTGTGTTTTGGGAGGGATTTTTGTTTGAGCATGGAATTCTGCTCAGTCCTAGTTGGATCAGCGTGTAAAAAAAACCCCATGTTCATCAGGTAAAACCAAAGTGCTGTTGAAATAAAAATACTTAGGGCTTTCTTCTTCCTATTTCACAGGCCGACAGTGACCGCCTGAGGAGGCGCATACCACGGTGATCTACAATCCAGAAGCTTTCCTCTACCTGCGTGCCATCTCTCAGACCTGCAACAAGCAGTTCTGAGCAAGGGGGACATCTGAGCCAGGTTGTTGAACTTCATTATATGAAATATATGAATATATGAAACCCTAAGACCTACAGACTACTCTTCAGCACTCTGCTGCCCTAAATGACAACATTCTTTAAAACCGTGCATGAAATTTAATCTAATTCTTTTGTACTCGTGTTACCATACGCTTGGCTTTAACATTGCATTTTTAAGCCAAAATGCAAAGTTAATCTATCATAATGCCCCTCCAGGTGAGATTTATTATAGATCACTTTCTAAAACTCGTGTGTTCTATGTGCATGTGCATACCATATTCATCTTATTATTATCCAGTTGAAAAATTCCCAGTGTGTGCAACGCCTCAGATATAATAGCAGGCATGCCAACAGAATATGACACTTATGCTAATCTGCACCCCGCTGTGGAAAAACATACACAAGGATTCCATTACCACATTCATTAGGCTGCAGTGCACTTCATCTTGAATAGGGATTATGAACTATAATAGAGTGAAAACAGTTGATTGAATCCACTTAGCCAAATCTCTATGACATTAGCCAAATATTTCAGCGTGAGGAAGAGGAGGAGTTGAACCTTCTCCTGGCAGGGTGCGCTGCCTTTGCCCCGTCTTTCTCCAGCGCTTTGGTTTGGATGGGGAGAGTTTTGAGCAAGCCAAGGTCATGATGACACTTTGCGCTGAGAGAGCGTTTTAAATATTCAAAGTGCTGCCCAAGAATTAGTCAGGAGCAATGTGACATGGATGCCGTTGGGACCCATGGGGACTTTGCAGACGCATGCACTATTACTTGTTTTGCGCAGGTTCTTCAAAGCACGTTAGCAAATTCTTCATGCACCTGTTATATGCTTTTTTGGCCCAGATGGAGATGATTTCCAAGCCGACCATACATGCAGCAAAACCTCCCAGTGACGACATTAGGCTGCTTAAATGGTAACCATGTTCAGATGAAAAAAAGATGTTGTCCAGTTCTGCATTCGAGTTTCCCAAGCATGCTTTGAGTATATTCAATTTTTGGTTCTACACAATATGGTTGCCGCCTGACAGCCTGCCTTCCTTGGCAGAAAATTCAACTCCAACTATTTAAAATATTGTCAGAAATAATAAAGACTGGAATACAAGTTACCACTCGAGAAATATTTTGGAATTTAGTTGTGCCCAGAAAAAAAAAAAAAAGGAAAAGAAAAGAAAAAAGAAGGAACGAAGCCTTCCCCATGTACAAGACTCAAAAGATGATAATAAAAACCTTCTGTGCTTAGTATTTAGCCATTTCTGGGGCTCTCTTGTTTATATATGTCCTTTCAATGTAGCAACTAAACAGGAAGTTCCTGTTAGGAGCAGCGCAACGTAACTGAACGGAGAATCACTGAAACGCGTGATAGAAACTCTGTCGTGCTCTTTTTTTTCAGTTAAAAAGCAAAAGAAAAGGAAAAGAATAGAAAAACATGGAAAGCCTCATCAAGCAACCAGATATAGTCAGTTTGTCTACACTTTGTTTTCCTTCCACGCATCTGACCCACATTGCACAGTACTTACTCGGGGGCACTTACTGAGCCCAGTTATCCCCCAAGCGGTTCCTGCTCCGGCTGCACCGTCAGCTCTTTTTCCACCCAAGTTTTGGCAAAGCTGGGGGCAGCTCCAGCTGGGACAGACAAACCCAGCATCAGCCAACACCAGCCTGGAGAGGGGACATTCCTCCACTGCCTGCCAGCCCCGTGGGACAAGGCTGGCATGGGTCAGTGGGACCAGCAAGGCTGACTCCTGATCTCTTCCCTCCTAAAAATGCAGGGAGGAAGAGTCTGGGGATGAAGAGTGCTTGCAGGTGCTCCCCTCTGCACCTTCTCTTGACTGACAGTGAAGAAGCCAAGAAGGAACACAGATAAAATTATGAGCCCTAAAAGCAAGAGAAGGGTGTTGTTCATAGGAAAGTTGAGCAAAAGTAGGATTTGGTGGGAGAATTCACTTGAAGAGAAAGGTGACAGAGACAGAGGAAGCTAGGAGGCACCAAACTGGCAGTGGCGCAGGACAAAAGATTGAACCGATTTTGAATTTGGGAAGAAAGAATGAATTTCTGGGCAAAAAAGCAGCCTACACAATGGCGAGCCATCTCAAGTAAAATCCAGCATCACGTTAATCAATGTGCATGGGAGACCGGACAACTAATCACACAGGTGTGGGGTACCGGCTGCGGGGGTTCAGGAACAGAACCATGTATCATGGGTAGGGCTTACCGCTGATGTTATTACACTTTTGTTTTTTTAAAAATCTCTCATGTATGGAATTTCTGAGCCTGTGGCGTTAGCAATACCGTCAGTGGAAATGCCACGGGGGTCCAGCCGGCTTCATAAATTTCCTGCTGGATTCTGGATTTGGGACTAATGTGTGCAGGCAAAATCTGTTTTGCTGGCATTACTTACTCAGTTCTCAAAGTCTTGCCCAAAAATAAAGAATTGGGTTTCTGCATACACGCAGGTACTTATCTCAGGAAGATGCCGAGCGCTATCTGAAAGGGCAGTTCCATTGGAAGCTAAGGTAGGTTTGGATTTTATGATGTCAGGGCTTTTGACTATAGGCCCGGTCTTTGTGGAGAAAGTTTTATTGCTAACTTCAGGGGGAACAGCTCTGCGGCCTGTATAAAATATCCAGGAGAAGAACGAGCACTCTATAAACTCCTGAAGGAAACGTGACTCCCAGGAACGGCATGAGGGAAATAGAAATTTTACTAAATTTATAAACCACTTAATTTACCAGAGAGAAGGAACACGCTCTGAGGATGATATTTTTTTTTCTTTAGCTGAGGTCCAGCTTCTATTTTTCAACTTTGAAAGGTAAGTGGGAGCATCAAACAGGTTGAAGGAGGCACTGTTTTCTTGCTACAGGAACATGGCCCTTTGCACCGAGATTGTAATACAATCCATCCTCTCTGGGACTGCAAATGCTACAGTGCAAAACTGTGTTTGAAAACCTCTTTTATCATTCATCGTCTCCAGACTGAAATCATTTTTGACAACCTCTGCAGAAAACAAGCAGCTTTCTGGCTACTGGCGAGCCGATTAAAGGGAGGAAACACATGTTCACTGTCAGACAGAGCCCCTGGAGAAAGCATTGACAACCTTTTAACCTCCTTTCCCAGTGAAAGTGCCCAAATGTTTCTCTGGAACAAAACCCCAGCATTGTTTTAAGCATCTTTTCATTTAATGCACTATATTTTTCAAGATATGTTAAGAGTCAGAGGAATTCCATTTTAATGTGGAGGTTTCACAATCAGTTCAATTCCCATGCAAATGGTCATATAAACAATTATTAATGGGGAATATCTTTTTACGAATTAACTTTTTTCTTCTCTTTTTCTTCTTCTTTCTTTTCTTTTATTTTCCTTTTTTTTTTTTTTTCACTGTCTGACCACAGTTTAAATACCAACACATTGAAAAGTTCACTAACCTCTACAGTGATTTCTCAAAACAAGCCAAAAAGCCACAGGAGTGAAATTTTCTGAACAGTAGGAAGGCTGACTAGCAGACATTATTAGCACTTTGAGCATTCAAATCTGGCCATGGAAACTTTTGTGAGTTACAAGATGCTGAGGCAGGAAGCACCACACATTACTGATGTATTTGTTATCAAGGGAACCAGTTTCCACTGTATTTAATCATCGGCAATAGGGGAAAATAAATTTTCTTTTGAAAAGTAAAACAAGAATTTTTAAAAAATTATTATTATTCCTTTCTTTTTTTTTTTTTTTTTTTTTTTAAGAAAGTGCTTTCAGAGCAATTGGTCTAGCTTTCTTTGTAGTTATAAACGTCCACTCAGAGGTTGTTTAACATTTAACCTTGCTATTTTTACCTTAATATCAGCAGCTGGAATAGTTCTGTCTGTTTTGATAAAACGAGACTTTTTTCCATGTTGCACATTTGCTTTTACAGCTGAAAGGAACTGTTCCAGCTGAAGTAGGTAACTATAAAACTGCAGTGGTCTAAGCCGCCTGGGAGAGGAGTAGATTATTTGATTAAATGTTCCTGTAAGTAACTGCACAAGGCACTGTCCAATAACGCACGATATTTGCTAATGAAAGATAAAAGGCTGCTGAGCTCTGCAGGTATGAAGTCCCACGGGGATTTGCTATTCCTTCTCCAAAGACCTGGTTCTAGCTGTGCTCAATAGCTCTGCTACCATTTAACTTGTCTCGGTTTTCGCACGGATTACGACTTGGCTAATGATAGTCGTGGTGGGGAAAAAAATTTTCAAAGCTGGAGCTTGGCTTCTCCAATGTCACTCCAAAAGGACTTACTCAATTTTGGCTTTTTTATTTCGTTTTTCTTTCTTCAAAAATAGCCTCGCTCCAATAAAGGAGTTCAAAACTCAGCCGGCAACATTTAGACGGCAGCTTCATCCGCTTTCTTCGGGCATGGCAGCTGCTCATGCACTGGTCAGGTTTTTACATTGCCCTTCATCACACAGGCAGCGTCTTAAATTGACTCGCTGGGACAAGCGGCGCAGAAGATGTCCCTCCTGACGTTATTTCTCCTGGGTCCCCAGTTGGCTGAAGCTGATTACCTAAGGGTAATCAGAGGAGGAGGATGCAAACCCAGCTCTGCAGCAGTGTTTTGCACAAGATTGGAAGTCGCTGGGGCTCGGGCTTCTGAGTCATTTGAATGCCTTTGGAAAAAGGCCACCCAGGGAGGGAAGGTATGCTTCAGCTGAGCACCTTGAATCAGGCGGCAGTCAAACAATCACCGCTTTCTTCTGACCCGCTCCTCTCCTAACCCGGCGAACATTCCTACCTAATGCATCTCCCACAGTTACAGGAAGCAATCTCATTCTTATTTTAAGTAACACAACAGTTTTAAAGGTGGAAATTTCCCTGAGAACGGAGTTATAAAAGCAAAAGAAGCAATTCCTCAATGTTTCTCCTTTCCAGGAGATGCCCATTGCACAACTTTGACTATCCTCCCATATCCAAGAGTTTCACAGCAGGACCTGACCATTAAAAAAAGTTGCATTTTTCACCTTCTTCTCAGATCCAAAAGGGGGCCCTCCCCTCTTTTGAACTAGAGAATAAGAAAATCAGCTCCCATCCACAAACTTGTGAAATCCTTCAGAACAGAAGCCAGGAGCATTTGCAGAAGTGCCAAGAAATAACTCTGAGCAAACTCGGTCAAAAATACAACACAACAATAAATAGTAATAGCCCTTGAAATTTTTAGCTGAAGATCATGACATGCTTCCTAAACGAGGTAAATATCGTTATGCCCATTTTGTAAGTGGGAAAGCAGGGACTCGACAGCTGAAGAATAGCCTGAAGACAGACAGTTGGTGGCAGGGCTGGAAATGGATCCCAGACCCTCCTCGTCTCCATCTCACGCTCCACACCTCCCGCAACACACACTGTTTGCACGCAACAGCTCCATGCAATTTAAGTTTGGAGGAAACACGATTCATCCAGGCTGAACTGTTTATCACAGGCTCTGAAATGCCATGGATGAAGTTACCCTTGTAGTAAACTCTGCTAATTGTGGTCAGCCAAAATCACGTGCATGGCTACAGATAAATGTAGAAAAACAGGCTTTGCCCGCTGCTAATTTAGGCATATGTAGCTGACCTTTTTCTAGGCAGAAAACTCCAAGCATGTGAGTTTAGCGCCTTTTTATTTACCCACTCTTCAAACCATATTTTCTAGAAAACAGCCTTCTGTCTTGATTTGAAGAAGCAAAAAACTACCTCTTGTATTGGCAATTTGTTTGAGCAGTTATTTATTCCAGGAATGCTTACATTTCCAATTTACATTTGTCTCATTTCAGCTTCCTGATACCAGTTTTGTTTTGCATCATTTATCCACCAAATTAAACAATTTTGTATCGCTTGGTACTTCCTTCCCCTGAGAGCTTCTTCAAGTCAAGCCACCTCGCAATCTTCCTTTCTGCAAAGCCGAGCAGGGCAGGTTCTTCATCTCTGTCACCTTCAGAGATTTCTTACAGCTACTTGCTGGACTCTCAGACCTGAATACCCTTCTCAAAAGTGGAAGGCCAAACTGCATGTCCTGGCATGAGTCTCAGCAACGCAAAGTCTCAGTAAACACACCTCCTGTCTTCCACTTCCATTTATACCTCCAAGGATGATGGCAGCGACTGCTGCTACATCATCATGCTGGGGCTTTGCTTGAACGTTATAACCTCTAGATGTTTTCTGGAGTCTAAAAACTCCCCAAGGCAGCTCAGTTCTTTTGGCATGAAAATACATTTGCAAACACCTTTTAATTGGTGTAGGCTAGCAAGAGACTGAGCCTACTCTAAATGATTTCTCTTCCTTGTCATTATTTACTGGTGTAAATATAGAAATAATTCATTGTTATTACCTCATCATTATTTACCAACATAAGTGTATAAATAATTCAGTGATATTCATATTATTATTATGTATAATACCATGAATTATAGGAATAAAAAAAAATCACAGTGGTTACCATTAAAAAGTCAACATTAATCAATGTTTGCCTTGAAGTTCTGTAGGAGATAGCGTAGTCTGCTCTACCCTCAGAATAGGAAATAAGTGTAGTACCTCAGATACCACAGTATGGGAACAGTTGGCAGATGTTCCTTCTCAAATAGTAACCACTGCAACTAGAAGTGTAATTGGAAAACACATTGTATCATGTTTGTTTAGAAAAACTGAAAGCCACAGTTATTTAGCACTCACCTAAACTATCAACCGCAACGTCTTCAAACAAATCCATCCAGAGAGATTGCTCAAAGAGGAAACCAAATATTTCTGAAAACTTTCTGTAGAGCTGATTGAAATGCTTCTGTCAAAACCTCCTGTTTAGATGGCAAATGGCTTTTGGGGACCAACTTTTTTTTTTTTTTTAATGTTAGACTTTTTATTAAATACTTCTAGTTTCAAAGGCAGAGCTATAAAAAAAAAAAAAAAAAAGCCAGGAAGAAAGCCTGTTATTCTTTATGTTAATTTTGTAAAGATTAATCATTTTGCAAATAGCTGTCATGTCTTGTCCCAAAGCATTTAGGCTGCTATTTTATTACCATAACTCTCAGCCAGCAAATGTAAAACATCCCATTTCTTCACTGTCCAGAGTAAACTCATTTATCTTCTGTAAGAGATCAAGACACTGTGCCACAAGGCTGCTTTAAGCACCTTGGTCACGGAAGGGGACACTAAACATCAGTGACTAATTCTTCTCTTTTCACCCCTATGTCTAGGTTTTAAAGGAAGGATTTCCACCAGTTTTTACGGTCAGACAACTTTGTCTCTCCTGAATTTACTGTGGAGCATCTTCTGGACTGCAACTACATCGGAGGTAACTTGTATTTGACATAGGTTCTGGTCACTCCTGACAAAATTGTATGACTAAGTCCATCACTGGGGATCTTGTTGTCATCGTACCAGAAACTCAGGCTTGCATACACACACACACATATATAAGCTCTTTACACGACACTTGGGCAGAAGAGGACAAAGACAAAATGTCCAAAATGTCACAGAGACACTGGTAGTTAATGGACAGCCAACAACTTAGCAAGCTCTCAATGTTCTTCTTCTTCCAAGCCATATTTTGATTCAAAATTCAAACTCTGACAACAAGAAAAATCACCTTCCAAATTAATAGGTCATATTCATATATGAAGTCAGATGATTACAAGTTATGTTTCCCTGAATATTGCAAGCTTCACCAAATCCCTCTTAACTCATTTGCCTGTCAGTTTATAGTAAGAACAATGAAAGAAGAGTTTAAATCTGCAGTACCACAAGATGACTTCGATTAAAAAGGGAAAAGTTGTTAAATTTTTTTAGCAGCAAATTATCTAGGGAAGCTCAAACTGTAGATTTAAGTTCCCGTTAAGGGGGAAGGGGGAGGAGCGGAATCAGTATCCATCATTTCTTACTGGAAAAAAACAAAAAAAACCCCATCAGATGCTGTCAATGGATAAAGGAGATGTTTCCACCAAGAGTGAAGACAATTAGTAAACTAAGAAACAATTGAAAAAAAACTGGTTTCACAAGATGTAGAAATGCCTAAGACTTTTTTCTACCAAGTTCTAGTGTAAGAAGAAAAACTAGGGGAAAAAAACCCCTTAAACTAATGGAATATTCTATTCCCCAGGACAAAAAAGCAGCAATATCCCTCTGCTCAACTATTTCTATCCCACAGTTCATCCCTGTTTTTCTCACCACGCAGTATATGCATACCAACTCCCTTACAACTCTCAAAGTTGACATGAAACGGTTTCTGCTATGACAGACTATCCACGGGCTGTGGAGACCAGGACCCAGAGAGACAGGGTGATGAAGAACTTTTGTGCTTCGTGAAGTCTTCCTAAATTGACGGGAGATTACAAAACCTTTCATCGATATTCCATACACAATCCAGCCAAACGACATTTTTTCCTCTGAAACTAAAAGAGCTGCAGCCAAAACCATTCAGTGCTTTTGTCACTTGAACATTTCTGTATGGTCATGCAATGGGTATTGAAAACAATAATCCTCACTTTCTATGATGCACTTCATCAGAGAGGATGCAGCAGTTCCACATGGCACACCATTATTTATTAGATGCATCAACTCTGTTTCCATAGGCAAACCTGACACTCACAGCTATTTAGAGAGGCAGCTTTCAGGTATAAACCACACAGCTTGAGGCAGGAATGACCTAACATATTGAGGGTCTGAGTCAAAACACAAGCAGTTACATTTATTTAACTGGGTTGAGATCAAGCCCTTTGAAAATGGCACACGTGTACGTGTGTTTGTATGTATTTCATGCAATGTAACTCTCATGTTCATTTTTTGAAATGATAACCCGATGTCAGGAAAGAAAAAGACATCCTGCTGAGATGGACACTTAGGGAGTTTCATGGTCTTCGTGGAGATATCAAGCCACCTTGCCCTTTTTCTTTGCATATAAATTAATATATGGGAGTTGCCCAATACTACCTAAAAATGCAAACTTAATTACATTAGGGTTGTTTCTCACAGCTTATACATACAGCTTACTTGTTCCTCCCTAACTTAAAACTTGCAGAACAAGACACAGAGCATAGATTATTCCTCAGGCTCTTACTGAGCTTGGATACCTGTCACTTCTCCCACACCCCAGTAGAACTTGTGGGTTTTTAAATATAAAGTTTCACACAAATATGCGCCTTAAAAGAAACCAAACACTAACTGAAGTTTGTCTGATAAAACTGGCTAGCAAAAGTCTTGATAGCATTAACAATAGCAAGTATTTCTTTACTGTATTTCAGCTTGGTTATATTGACCTATTTCGGAAAACAAGAAGGAAACAAGAAAAGGAAGCAAGAGACATCTTAAAGCTCAAAGAAACTTTTCAGTGCCTTGGAAAAAAATCACTTAACACCTGTATTTACACAGATCCACACTCCCTGGCTTTTCCTATCTTCTCTCACTCAGGCATCCGTAAAACACGTACCCCAATGGTGTCTAATTCACAGGCAAGCGAGGTCTTGGCTTCTTCTCCCCAGTATGACTGGGTGCAGGAAGCACCAAAACCCACATGGGAAAGCCTGTTCATGAGATTTCCAGGCTCGTGCTGTGGCCACTAGAAGTTCAGAGGGTTGTGAGAAGCCCCAGAGATTAAATTACCAAATTTCTGAGGTTCATCTCTCTGTAAAAAAAAAAAAAAAAAAAAACCAAACCCAATACGCAACTTCGTCATTAAGCTGTTCTTCCGAGTCTTGCCTCAAATTCAGTACGCGCGGTAACTCATGGGTCATTAAAATGGAAAGGCTCCCTTTTGGCTTCAAGGGCAACTGGATCTGATTATACATTCTGCGGTACCTCGGCACAATGGGATGAGTGAAATACGGACTGTCGGCCCTGGGTCTGAATTCACTTTCTTACAGCATGAGCCTTACCTGAAAGGCAGTACTTTATGTGTTAATAATGTATTTGTTATAGCTATCCTGTGGAATGCTTATTTAAGCTTAATTAAAGTGATATTTTGTTTCAGTTGAATAATCTCTGACTGTTTTATTGTCATTTGACATTAAATTGCAATTTTCCATGCCACATACATTTCTGCACACGCTGTCAATATGATCATAAAGGCGATGTTATTGACCAAGAACATAATACTCACTAAGTGCCTTGAGAAAACACGCGGGTTTTTCAAGTTCCACTTTCTCTCTTTTTTTTTGTTTTGTTGTTAAACCTCAATTGCTTTGGTTTCTTTAAAGCTCTTTGCTGCCTAATAACTCCAAGTGCTAACAGAATTTAATATTCAGTTGTCATGCACGTCTCAGCTCTCACTGCAGCACTCTGTGAACTGTGTTCAAACCCAGGTCAGCTTTTCACATATATATGTGTGTGTGTGTGTGTGTGTGTATATATATATATATATATATAAAATACGTATATCTATCTCACAGTGTACATGGGACATCAGAGGTGGCCACTGCCCCTCTCCGTATCTCCTCTGCCCCTTCTGCAAGAGCCAGCAGGGGGAGAGCCTGGGATGGGGGCACCCACGAGCATCGGCCCCCACTCTCCTCTCGGGTCTCACGTATTGAATTTAGGCTCCCTCCTTCAGGCTACATGAATCATTTCTGCCATGAACTTGTGACCCTGGCTCTGTAACGCGGCGCGTTGCTCTACCAGGACCATACGGCAGATAATGCGCAGCTACTTTGGTCTGTACGAGACCTGACATTCGAAAAGCTGCACTGAATTAATGCAAGGCAGTGCATATCGCAGCGGAGTTCAGTGTGCGCTGGGAATAAAACGCTTGGGTAGTATTTCCTAAATTTGGAGGAAAAAGCTAAATCCATGCCCTCTCCTATTTCACTCTGATTGAAGAGGTAAATAAAATAAAATAGGCTTACATGAAAATGTTGTCTGTATTAGTGCCATGTTATTTCTGCTTTACCAGCAAGCTGAAAAAAGTTGTATATTTTCTTTGTATTTCCTGCCTTGGTCTTGGATATCTGGAATTCAACGGGTGTGTTTTCTTTAACAAGAGTTTCAGAGTACTACATTCAGTTTAGGTTAAGCTCAATTTCAACTATATTCTTCCAAGTTTACCAATCTTAAATACAATATTGTACAAGAAGAGCTCCTGTAACAGGCTGAAAAAATCTTACTGATTTGGAGTTAGCGGGTTACTATTGCCCAGTCACAAACCCAACTGTGATGGCAAATAAGAACATCCCAACGACATACAGGAAAACATCAGCAGCATCACGGTCTGGTCTATCAGTTACAGTAAGGTCATCATTAGTTACCCTTTTAATGCCTCATTTGATTAAATACTGAGCTATTGTCTTGCAATTATGTGTATCAAGTAGAATAAATACTCAAGTTCAATTAGGGATGTACCTTTTACTGCAATGCGTTTAATAAAGTTGGTGCATTGCCGCAAGTGACTACTAATGAATACACTTTTTTTTTTTTTGGACAATGGCAAAATAAGTATTCTCATAGAAGTGGCTGGCATGTGTAATTTGATGAGCTCACTTAAATAGTTCGACTCTGGATCAAAAAAGCAAATTATACTCACTTGAATAGTTCGACTGTGGATCAAAAAAGTAAATTATATAAGTGGATACTGCAAGGCAGAAACATGTGGACACAGCTGTAGTGTCATGTGTCACAGCTTCGCTCCGTGCCAGCTGGCATCGGCACAAAGGCAGACCAAGCCAAACAATTCCTGTTATTCATAACAGCAAATGTGCATTCAAAACACACAGTGCAGGCTTTATAAAATAACTTGGTATTCAAATGGATCCACACTGTGGAATTGTTTTTTAATCACACATCGCTGTGCGCCAGGCCGATATGCCAAATTGTCCTAGTGATCCAGAAGTTCTTGTCTTTACCCAAAGCAGTGTAAATGCAGGTCTTGGCCTGCAAATCTATGGGCTATTTGTGCTCAGGGTTCGCAGCCTTCCTTGTGCACTCGGTAAATAGATGCGCACCCTCAGCGCATTAAATATTCAGCCTTTCAATTAACAAGGGTGCACAACATGCACATTTACGCCTATATTATAACCAGAACTTCCCTAGCATAGAAAATCACGTCATTAAGAAGTCTAGTTAGTGAGAAAGCAAGCAGTTAGGATAGTTTCGCAGACAAACTCCTTCTAGACTGCATTTATATTTAGAACTTAAATATGAAATGCCAGAGGTATTCACTGTACTCCTCTATAAGGGGACCTCTTCCAAGTATGCAAATAGGCTCAGCGTATCTAACCTCAATGAGGACTTCATGAAATATGCCCCTACTGATGGAGAAGAAAAAAAAAAAAAAAAAGGAAGGGGGAGTTCAGCTCAGCTCTTTTCATTGCTATTGAGACAACTCTTACTTGAAAAAATCTCCCCTGTCTCCCCCAGCCACCAGGCTCTTTCTCCTTCCCAGCGATCCAAATAAATATTTTATTATTGCAGGATCCAGCCTTACTTTAGAATATCTGAAGTTTCATCACACCAAGTGAATGAACACTGACCACAGAAGGTTATGGCTGAAGTCATGCAAAAATGGGAATTTTTAATAACATAAAGCCCAGCTCCTCAGAAGGTGTATGTCAACATCGCCATGCTGAAGTCCCTGGCAACCTGCTAACATACACCAGGTAACAATCTGGTAAGAATCTGAGAGTTTAAATATAGCCAAACTTAAAATAATATTGTGTCGCTTCCAAATTTCCCCTCCTTTATGAAAAAAAAGGACCCCGATCCCATGTTCTCCTGCAGGGCAGGCCCCTTGGTTTCTTCTAGGAGAGCCATCAAGTGCTTCCTCTCGGCAGTGCCAGAACAGAGCGGGTGGGGGCCGGGAGCAAACATTTCCCTCAGAGGAAGCTGGGGAAGCTGCATTCCAAGGAAAGGGAATGTTCGGATCCCTGACCACAACCCTACACAGCCTTCTGCTGATTACGGCTTGCTGCTGGCTGCAGGAGCTCTGCCTGCGTGCTCAAGGCCATCTCTCCAAGTCCGATTAATTTAGCCAGAAAAGGAATAATGAGGTTTCCAAGTAAACAAAACAGATGTAAAAGGCTCTGCAGTAACACCCCCTTTTCCCACCTCCTCCACCCTTCAGCTCCTTGTTGTAGATAATCGGGCACAGCTTCTGCTGAGGGTGGTTGACCTCAACCCAGGGAGGTCTACAGGGCTACTCCGCTTTCCACCTTCCTAAAGATCTGGCCCCTTGGCTCTTTCAAAACCGGGCTTTTATCTGCGCCAAGAGCAAGAGACCTCTTTTCCTAGGAAACATAAATAAAGGGCTGTGCATGGAGGTGATGGGGAGGGATGACATAGCTTCTATTGCCTTGTTTACAGTAGCCACTCTTTAATGTCTGGTGCCTAAGATCTGCCGAGGAGCACTCCAGGTTTTTTTTCCCTCTGGAAACAGAGACAAAGAAAATTACACTAACACTTTTTTTTTTTTCTGTGCATCTTTTATAGCCTGTGTTCTTGAAAAGTAGCCTTTTTCCCATCTTCAGAGTGTAACTGGTATATAGGTTAATAGATACCAGACATCTCCTATCAGGTAACACGGTTTAAATAGGCACATCATTAACATGGATTACTTAGGCCATGTCTCCTATTGAATTAGTGGTCTGCAGGCCAGCTCCAGGGAAGGGTTTGGGGGCCTGTATGCTGGGTATTGAAACATCTAAACTTTGGCCCCAACCTCAAAAGAAAGTGTGAAACGCCTTGGAAAAAATCCCAGCTCTTGGGCTTTAACTGACGTTAAAAGCAAAGCTCCTGCAGACATCCAGAAGACTATTCCACCCCAACCTGTAACAGCAACGGGGTGAACTCACCCTCAAGTGGGAGGTTTAAAAAAGACTTTAGGACTTCAGTTTAACCCTTTGCCAGCCAATACTGCTGCCGGCTTTGTTACCACTGACTTCGGCAAGAGAACTGAGCATCCGCCCCTTTGGAAACTCTATTCCCCTTTTGAGTATGCAAATCCTCTACAGGGTACTTTGAAAAATGGATCTGAAATGTCTAGTGAAAGATTAGACCAGACAGACAGACTGGGTACGTCTACCAGATGTCTGCAGATGGTCCCGAAGCCTTTAGCGGTGAGTGGCACAAGCCCGTACGGGTGTGCAGGCGAAGCTGGATGACGAGCTCTCCTTCTCTTGCAGGAGGATGGAAAGGACGGAGTACCAGCAGGGAGAGGCAGCCAGCATAAAAACCAAAAAAATCCTCCCTTTTCCTATGTCAATGCCTTCAGGTATTAATAAAACAGGGAAAGGTATTAATTTGTTGTTTTCTTTAAATACAGGTTTTTTGCACGACATCTCTCTTAAATTTGTGTTACGCTCAAAAATAAAATTAATTGAGTTCCATGTAAGCCAACAGATGTTTCAGCAACAAGGGTTTGGGGTTTTTTTCAGTCCACATACAATTGCTCACAGATGTTACCTGCCATATCCGAGTGATTCTGTCGAACTTGCTGTTTTGTACGTAAAGTTAGTGATGAGTAAGTTAAAAAGCAGAATATAAAGCAGGGAACACGTAGTTGCTGTCAGCTGATCTGTCAGAGCCACAAAAGCTGGGACCATCGTCCCATGTAAGGAAACCAGAAGTAGCCATTTCAAGCATATTACTGCACATCAAGCCTGGGTTGAAACTCCTGCTGAGCTTGTTTATGACAGCATAATCCTCTCCAAAAACAGCTAATATAAAATGCTATTTTTTTATTTGGCCATGATGTAGTTATCCAATAGCAAAATTAGATTGACTGCACCGATAGCAATACCTACTTAACAGGGACACACACATAAGAAAAAAGGCAATAAAATCTTGAAAATGCCCTGCGATTCCTTTTTTTCTCCATATTCAACTGTAATAGCTTTACTGAGCTGTGAAAAAACCATTTCTGGAATAAAGACATATTGTTACAGCCTCTGAACTGGCAAACAAATGCTTATACGGTGTGCTTAACATGATGTAAAGTGTTGGCAGGGCTGGATCTGTGCTGTTACAAGGCTTGCTCAGCATCATCGCCTATGGACCAGGCTGCACCAAGCATGAGCCTACTGTGCTGCCGTGGTCACTCCTCCGTGGATATATCTCATGTCACGGGCTGTGTGTAACACTGAGAAAGGAGAGGTAAGAGCAGAAGAAGCTTTGATTCCTTCCTTCCACTGTTAAAGAAAAGTGCACAGGGCACATTCCTCCCCCTCCATCGCCTACATGAACAAGATGACGGCTTGTGTGGAGGTTCCTGGTCTCCTCTGGGAGAGCATAGATTTAAATTCAGATCAGCGCCAGTCATGATGTCAGCTTTGTGCCTCCTCTAAGAAGAGAAGGTATTTTATTTCTGATTAAAAAAATAATTCTGAAGTTTTCTGATTATTTCTGGTTGCTTATTTTCTGATTCTATTAATAATAGTCTATTCTTAAAATACCCCTGGATGAAACAGGCTTACCATCGAAGCTCTGAGTTACACAGGTAAGGCCAGGCAGGAAGCCAAGTGAGGTATATTTTGTTGGCCTCAAGTGGCTGCAGAGATACAAAGTGCCTGAATTTGGCTGACCTCATGTCCCAAAGGATGCTGTATGCAGTCTGGATTTAGACTCTGCAGCCCTACATATTTAGGGGGCTAAGCTAGGAAAGGCCTTAAGGAAGACAACTGGTTTTAATTGCATAATATTCTAGGGGGTTCTGAAACATCTTGGGTTTTCTGGATTGGTTTACAGTGGAAATGGTGTGCAACTAGCATGGAGCATTTCTGAGCAACACAGAAGATGTGGCAGGGACCCAGCTGTGATGACCACAAAAGGTGGCGAGATAATCAAAGTACCTAATAGCTACATTTTGTCATTTATTTCCTTTAGTTTGGGGGCATCTGCCCTTCAGATTACTTGCCTGGCTTTGAAGAAGCCAGCCTGGTGCTGCAGCCATCAGGAAT
This sequence comes from Egretta garzetta, assembly GCF_000687185.1. Classification (NCBI taxonomy): domain Eukaryota; kingdom Metazoa; phylum Chordata; class Aves; order Pelecaniformes; family Ardeidae; genus Egretta; species Egretta garzetta. Next base: position 77,593 of record NW_009258261.1, read on the forward strand.
AGCTGCAGGAGTGATGAAAAGGGACAGGAACCTTAGCAGTCCCCTCATGGTAGGTGCTCCCCTACCAAGCAGCTTGATAGCTCCAACTAACGTGCACCTTACTGACTCAGGTCCTCCACCCCTTCTGGCAACATCACCTGCCTCCCCATCTAGCTCCCACAACCCCAGTGGAAGAGTCTTAAGAGCATCAGCAAAACATGAAAAAATCTCAATTAGTACAATTAACTTCATGCCTGCAGACACAGTCTTGAGATATTGAACCCTTTCTCCTGTTAGTCTTATCAGTTTTGATTGAAAACTGGAGGTGGTCTACAAGTCTATACTTGCATAGAGCTTCAGATCACACAAATTTGTCTATAGCTGTCTGCTAAGCAGTAATACAAGATAAATCTAGCCTGTATCCCTATAAAGCTATCTCTTGTTGCAGTTTGTTCCGTTTTCCTGAGTTGCAAAATGTTCTCTCTTCTACTCAAAATTCATCTAGGAGGAGGGCTGAGCTTTTCCTCATAACTCAAAAATGTGTTTTAATGAGACTGAAAAAAAAATTGGCCAGCGTTTTCTGCAGCAGCTAATGATTTAGGGCGTCCAAGAGTATATGTGTGTTGATTTTGAAGAGGACTGATGCCCTGGCATTTTAGGAAAAAGTTTGGCGAGTACCTAAAATCATTAGCCAACATTCAGCAGTGAGAACAGGATTTTGTTGTGCAAAGACGGACTCATAAAAGCACTTAGTCAAGTTGAGGTTGAGGTGGAAGAGGCATCAGTGAGAACCTTTCAGTAAGTAATTGAAAGATTTCAGCACCGTTTAGTTTGGAACCAGGATAACAAAAGCTCTCAAACCCCCTCGTTGCCAGGTCTGATATGAATCCGGCCCAACAGCTCCTACATGCACAGAACTGATGGAGTCCCTCTGCGTTATCTGGGTTTGCTTGCTCCCTACCCAAGTGGTGCTGGGCGGGCATCCCATCCCCTGTGCTCCTTCCCCGGGAGTAACACGAGGTCTGACAGCCAGTGAGGTCACCCCCAGTCTCGCCAAAGCCTGTATGCCATTACAATGAAGTAATAATGTATTTATAACACACCTAACCACCGCATTTGCACAGATGTTTTTTGAGAACTGGTCTCCAGAAAGAGCCTTGCAGAAAACAAGCTATGTCTGTTGATTCTGGCTGGCTTTTATAACGATAGTTGTTAGCACGCAGGATTTATGTTTCAAATATCATTTTAATTTCTCGGGCTGCATTTTTAACCACAAAATGTTAATTCAATGGTGTACTATAAATGCTGCAGCTCCTTTATAAAAATGTAGGACAAGCTGTTTCTAAGGAAATATTCCGAGAGTCTGATTCATAGAAATACGACTCACATACATTTTCCATGGAATTTGCTCTGAAATATGTGTGGAATACATTCTACAATAAATTATGTACTTTTGTGATTCATTAAATCCTCTCCCTGCTCACAAGTAGCAAGCTCTTCATTATACACAAAAAAGTGCAATCAGCCAAACCCAGCGACATTCTCTTTCTTATCATAGTCGGTGGATGCTCTCATTTCTGATTTTCAAAAAAAAAAAAAAAAAAAAAATCTTAAAAAACTACCACTGCGCATAAGTTAAGCTGGCATCCAGCTTTAATTTACACGAAGGCAAATTAAGGATATCCACACACGTAACTACTTCCATGTTCAATTGAAGGAGTTAGGACTCAGAATGACTCTCATAAAAATCATGGTGATTATTGGGAATGGATGACGACTGAAAAAGAATTTCTAGGAATATCCACTCTCATGTTATTTTTCTTTTTATCACTTTGTCCCAGAAACACTACTGCTCCTTTTGTGCTTCTTACCAGCGCGCGTTTACCTGTGATGTGGTTTCACTGGCACGCACCTTCAGGAAAAGAGAGTTTTAAGGTGTCACCCGGGATATCATTCATGTTCCATTTCAGCTCGCACGTGTTCACGTTAGAAGTACTTACCTGACAGCTGATTACAGAGCAGAAAAAAAAAAAAAAAAAGAATATTGGGCAGCTTATTTAGCTGATGACATTTAAACAACTTTAACCAACTAGCCTGGCTAGCAGAAAAACCACATACCAACCTGCTTGCAATCACTTCAACGGGATAAATGATCCCCTTTGCCCTTGCTAGGATTAGAGATATGTTGAAAACATTTCGCTTGTCATACAGACTCCAACTTTCACCTGTCCTGCACCACTTTCCCCAATAAAACAATTTCTCTTGAATGCCGGTATCACCAGAGATTAGCTGAATCAATTTTTCCTCTTGCTGGAAGTAACACCTCTGAAACGGCAGCTGGCAGATGGGAAGGCACGCGATAGTGCTGCCGCGAGCACTGGCCTGGGGAGCTCAGGATCCGGCCCTCGGACCCTACCCTGTGTTTTGTGCCCAGTCTGCAGCCATAAAACAAATGGGAAAGAGGGAGGAGCGAAGAGCATGGCTGCTATTTTGAAGGCAAGACCCAGACTGGAAGTACCCTACAATCACACATTTTGTGCTGAGAGCCAAGACACATTCTCTCTGCACAAAGGAAAATAAGAAATATAATTTCACCATTCTTTTTAAATGTCATGTCCCAGCATATCAGACTCATTTCATCTTCAGATCATCCCACCATGCTCCATTAGCTACCAGAAGATGTGAGCCAGTGTTACCACCACAACAAACTCCCAGTACAACCATATCATTTCAATTCTTCACACATTTTCTTCCTGTGCACACAATGCCTTTGGTAGCTCAGTAAAAGTCTCCTCTCACTAGTCCACTGCCACGGGCTACCAGGCTGAAACAAAGCTTGGTTTCAAAGCTGAAGCATAATGACAAAGCGGGAGGGAAAGCATAAAAGAAATAATCGGCGATAGCTGTGCTTGTGTCTCCAGAGGTTCTCCTGGCTGAGGACTTGACCCAGGGTGGGCCATCAGCTCCACTGCCCGCCTTCCCCACCCTTCTGGGACGTGCAGTATTGAAATGCCACCTCTTGAAGAGCCGCATGGTGAAGCGGGGCAGGCTGCCAGCCCGAAAAATGTCAACATGTGAAAACCTCAAGACCCCTTGCAGTGGAGTTTTCTTTTGTCCCGTTTCTGCCTTTGCTAACACAGGTTGGGAAACGGGCTGGCTGAATGGAAGATTATCAGGGCAGGAATCATCTTTTGTTGTTGTTTCAGACTGTACCCGACACATTGGGGTCATGACGCTCGAGGTAGGAGCCTTTGCAGGAAAATAAACGGGAGTCATAGGAATAGCAAGCAGCACAAAACACGAGATTTCTGAGAGGGGAAGGAGGAAGGGGCTAGCAGTATCCCCGCCAAATAATCTGTATCAGGCAAAAGAGCATCCCTGGATGGGATGGAGAAATAACGTCTGGCTGAAGACGTGTTTCACAAGTTAGACTGTAAAAGTACCTGTAAAAGCTCTCTAACAGGAAGAAACGAGCAGAAGGAAAAAGAAGGCAGCAGGAGGAAGAACATTTTTCCCCTCTGGAGAGAATTTCAATCCAAGAGGTTTCAGCCGGTTCCCCTTTCCCTGGTGAATCTGGACCTGACTTTTCACTCCCTGTGCCTTGCCTAGTCACTTGCAATTGTATGAAGCCAAGCCATAAATAAATAAAAATGGTCTCAAATTTGGCAGCATTTTACACCTCTTTGGTTAATGCAAAACAGAATTGCAAGGTTGGCCAATTCTTTTTCCTCTTGTGAGAAAAAACACAAAAATCTTACCAGAGTAACCATCTGTTGTGTATCTCACTTGGAAAAAAATTATGGCTACCAAGGAATGTCACTGCTCTGGAATACCACTTAAAAGGGGAAAAATGGTCTTAAAGAACATCAGGTTGGAGACAAGAGGGTGCCAGCAGTGGGGCAGAGGCATCTGTAGGATTTATCCACTTCTCCCACCATCGTGTCCCAAGATGCTATTCTGGGAGGTCAGACCTTGAAGAACATCGCCAACAGCTGATCATAAGCGCTATTAGCCTCTAAACAGCTTTCAAGACATGAAGGCATGCACTGCACCCTGCTAGGGGGGGCTTAGTGTGTTGTTTAGTTTGGGGTTTGTTCCCCCCACCCCTTCTCATAGATTAGGCAGGCATTGATACTGCTTGTTGGCTACACATTGACCTGTTTGGACAAAGCCTGAGACAGGTCCCAGACTTCTGTACTGCTCTTATGGCTGATGCTAATCAGTAGCTCTGGGTGGTTACAGCATCGCGGCAACGATTGTGCGGGGTTCCCAAAGGAGCTGCTTTCACTGTCCTAAAACCGCCCCTCAAATTTAAGTTGACCAAACTTAGAAAGCAAGCAGGTTCTGGACATTCATGTAGCATCTATTTACACCGTGCAGGGTCTGTGTGAGAAGACATGGCTTCCTACTCCCTCAGGACCATGGCATCTGTTAAATGGATGTTATATTTTAAAAATTGAAAGAGAAGGATAACGTCCTTTTTAAAAGCACCTGAAAATATTTTGGGCCATGAAGCTGCATTTCTTTATTCATCTTTGAGCAGTGGGTCCAAGCAAGGCCACACTCCCTCTCTTTTCCCTGTCTCCTTCATCCACCCATCATTTTATCTCTCTCAGAATTCTGCACAATAAAATAAATTATACAAGCTGAAATGTAACAAAGCGAAAATCTTTGGTTTTTCTGTTTTTGTTTTTACAATGCTAAATTGAACAGACTGGTTTGAGTTTTTACATTTCCTGACTACTTACAGGCACCTGCAGAGGAGCACACAGACTGGCAGAACATGGAACACGCTATCCTGAAGTAAATGCATAAAAATAAAACATATTTTGATATTGCAGCTTTCAAAAGTAATATCGCGAAGTGCTTTACAAGGAGAAGTAAGTAGAAGCTTAAGGACAAAGAATGTTTGAGGGCAAAGTTTTAAGAGCAAGAAAGACTCAACAGTATACTCCTAAAGAATGAAAATTTGCAGGGAAAAGGAAGGGAAAAAATTCTCTATCAACCTGACCTAGATTCAAGTGTTTATTCCTTGCAAAACCAAACCAAACCCACACACATTTATTTAGCTTGAAAATGAAATGTTCCATTAGACCTGAAACAAAACATTTTGTGATAGACACTTGTAAGAAAAAGCAAACGACCTAGAAGGTTGGATTTTTTTCACACGACTGCTGCTGTTTTATTCTGTAGTTCAATGAGTGGAGTGATGATGCTTAACCTTTCTGTGATCCAAGGTCCAAGTAACCTTTTATATAAAACCAAATAAAAGTAAAGACAAATTTTCTCCCTCTCATTTTTTTTCTCCCCATTTTCCATTTCTTTGCAGATTTGGATGTGCACGAATGCACATGCATGGCTTTTAAACATACATTTACAACAGTTTCATGGAGCACAGCAGGTTTGCAGGTTTCCTATGGTCTCCAAACGCACAGCTGAAGAGCACTGGTTTGAAGAGCTCACTGATACCTCAGAGAAACTTCCTTGCCTACCCTCCTGCAAGACACCTCCATACAGCAGCATGGAGCATTCCCATACAGCTGGGGATTTTGTAATTTTTTTTTTTTAAAGAAGCAGGACATCTCCACAGAAGGGATCAATGTTGGCTTCTCTCTCAAAATGAAACAGCTTGGGGATTTAAGCCACTCACCCAGGACCAAACCATACATTCAAACCATGCTATTACTCTGCTAGAGGAGGATTTTGATCCCAGTGTCTCCCACATCCTTGCAAAAATACCTTAACCCACCAAGCTTTAGGCAGGGTTGCCATAAATTTCTTTTGCTGGGGTTGTCCCTTTGTCACCTATAATTAAACATTCATGAAGAAAGGAAGAGACATGTTTATGGGTGAGGTCTTTTATGTGTATTCAATTCCCTTCAACAAGTCTGAGGCAAGTACTGTAAGAAGCAGCCAACCCTTCATTTTCTGGCAATTTTATGAAAAATATCTAGCCCCAATTTTGTTTTTTTCCCAGCCATTTTGGAATGAAATTTGTAAGTATTCCCAGAGCAACAGAAATATCACTAATTAGCCTTCAATGTTTAAAAGCAATTCAGTTAAGTCTATTCGGTAATACAGAGAAATTTGACTGGGCTATTAGGACAAGCAAGCAACTCAAGACATCCTTACTGGCCCAGGCCAAACCGAAGGAGTGCTAAGAAAAAAAAAAAAAAAGGTGGAAGAGGTAAGTTTTGGGTGAATACAAGTTAGAGAGGCAAGAAGATGAAGCATAGAGCTCTGCAGCAAGCTGGCTTGAATTGGATGGAGAAGCCAGGGACAGCAGGGCAAGAATCTGCATGGTGCCATTGCCAAGGCCAGGGAACCTGCAGCAAAACCAAACTCTGAACATCAGAGTAACTGATGGACCTGCTAGTGTTTCCAAACAGATTGCTTTTGGTCTAATGCAGAAAAGCAGGAACAAACCTGTGATTTTTCTCCTATTAGGTACCTTGCTCCATAAAGCGGCAAAAGCTCCTGAACATTTACAAGAAGGGGCAAGATGTCCCCAAGACATGGGCTAGGAGATATTGCAAGGGCCAGCCACGGGAGCAGTTGCACCATCGCTGAAGATGGTGCTTTTAATGAGCCCCCTCTGTGACCCATGAGGAACTGCTTGAGCTATCCCCAAGTAATGCACCTTCATGATGTCCTTGGCTGCAAGCCACGATGGAGGTTTCCGTGATGACAGGAGAAGCCAGGGTCCCATAGCGTTCGGGGGGATGGGGCCATGGCCCCATCAGCTCTGCCATTAATCCATCCCTGGGCAGAAGTGACAAGGGCTGAGCGCGACATAAAAATTCCATTTGCTGGATGTACTGGTGAGTGTACTTCATCATGTCCATGGGATGCTTAGGCAAAGCTTGCTTTTTCGTCTCCTGATGAAAGGTTCTGCCTGAAGTCTGGAAATTCCCTTAAACACACACACACACACACACACACAGAAACAACATCCATGGGAAAGCTCTGATGGGTGGCAGACTGACTTTCAGTCCAGCTGGCTGATGAAACAGCAAGCGATACCACAGCCTATAAAGGGCCAGAGGTCTTTTCTATGGGCACAAGCTTCACAAAACCTACCAGCCAACTAAAAAGGGTTGAAATTGTGTTTCAAAAAAAATACAGATGAGACAGATTCCTCTGCCTTGTGACAGCAAGGACCAGTCAGGAATATTCAAAGCACTTGGATTTTTAGCTGACAGATAACCTCAGGAAGGCAGTGGGATGACAGATTACCACAAAACACCAATACAACCTGAAGCCTATTGCTAGTCAAACAAATTAAAAAAAAAAAAAAAAAAGAAAGGAGCATTGTTGTGTATAAGGAGAAAAAGGGAAGGTAACAGCTATTCTGCAAGGTGTAATAAGAAATCATTTTGGCTTCACCAAGCATTTTAATCTTCTGACACAAACAGGGAATTAAGTAGTTCTGTGCTGATCTTGTGGATGTACGGTATGTCCAACATCTCTGGAAGGAGAATTTTCTCATGTGATGTTGAGCTGGGCTTTGGTGAACACGAATTTAGTGGGAAAAGGATGTAGTACTGTCAAAGGATTTCACAGTCTAGACCTTACTGGATAATTAACTGAGCAGCTCAGCTTCATATGCTTTCACTTGAATACTATCCTTCCCAATTCTGTAATTCCTCCTTACTTTAGCTGAACATTTTTCTCCCCCTCAGTACTGAAGACTTGAGAGCAACCAAATAAATGTAGATGAGTAAAAAGGCACTTTCCACTGAATCACTACATCAAGATTGCGTATCATCTCTTGTGTTAACTAGAGGGAAGAAGATGATGCACTGTGCATGATGATAAGTGAGTATCAGCTTCTTGTGCAACACTAAACACTGCACAGTTATAAGACCAAAATGCAAGCAAGAGCGGATCCTCCAGGTTCTATAGCTCTACTGCTCCTTTTCTAAGTTTATAGTCAATAGCCATCATTGCAAAAATCACCACGCTTTACCTTGTAAAGTTCTTCAGCAAAATCACAGCTTGTACCTACTATGAATTGTACAGAATTAAATTTTAAGTATTTGGCTTAATTAATTTATGCAACTGCCCCTGATGCATATGCACGCACAAGTGACTGCAAGCAGTTGAGATATGTACAATGTGCCTAAAAGTGAAACAAAATATCCTTACAATCAGGACGGCAGCTTTTAAATAAACCCAAAACATTAAAAGAAGCCTGCTCTTATCAGAAAAGAATTGTCTGCTTTAAAGAAACGTTAAACCATTAAAGAAAAAATTTAGCAATAAAGAATCCAGAGTTAACACCTTTTCAAAGTTGAAAGGAGGACAAATTCTGTTATTATGTGTTTCCAGATATGTTGGCCCCAGGGCAGGTTTAGGTTGGCCATTAGGAAAAATTTTTTCACCAAAAGGGTTGTCAAGCATTGGAAGGGGCTGCCCAGGGAAGTGGTCGAGTCCCCATCCCTGGAGGTATTTAAAAGACGGGTAGACGAGGTGCTTAGGGATGTGGTTTAGTGGTGGGATGGCAGGGTTAGGTTAACAGTTGGACTTGATGATCTTAAATGTCTTTTCCAACCTAAACAATTCTATGATTCTATGTTTGCCTGCTGCTACCTTTGCTGTGCCAACAACTTGCAATAAAAATGCGGAAGTGTTGCAATGTCTAGATCTGAGGACAACCCCAGCTTGGTTCAGAGGGCTATCGCTGTGCTGAGGCAGGCAGCGTATCGTTGTACATGCACAGCTCGTGCATGGCAATAATCTAGTGTGATGGCTTGTAATGATCCACATCCACTGGGCGTGCAAATTAGATGGCAACTAATTTGCATGTACCCAATTTCTTGAGTCTGAAAACTCAAAGAGCAGGAGGCAGCATATCAGAACTGATGAAATCTAAGAACAAACTTTTTTTTTAGCCCATATCATATAATGCCATTACAGTAATACAGAAGAAAGTTCATCAAACTTTTCTTCATGCTTGCCTGTTTGCTTTGCGATCTTTGTGAACGGCTTTGACTAAGCACAGAAGATGGTCTCTTCTGTGGTATTTCTTTTTTTGTCAAGCTCATAAATAATAAAATTGTACCAAACATACCTTTTTTTATTTTGCTTTGGTTTGTTTTTTTAGAAATCCAACCTGGTTTCCAGGTTTGGAAGGGCAACCTGAGTACAAACTCAGACTGGGAGGAAGCTCCTGAACTGTACCACCCAGTATTTCTGCAGTTTGAGTAAATGAGCTTTGTGGATCCAGGAGCTGCCATGCTGCTAAGAACAAAGCTGGGTGACAGCAGCTACGCCAGGCACTGAGAGATGTCAGCCGTATTTGACTTCCTTGGATTAATCCAAAGCCCAGTGACAAGCTACAGACATTAGTTAGGGTATACACGGGGGTGAAATCAGGTAAAGCTACACTTATGTCTGCCTCACGCCATGCTTCTCAAAAAGAGATCCTGGTCCAAATCCCACAGAGAGATCCCTTCCCGCTGGCTGGTCTGCAACAGGATTGCAGGTTTGCATCGCCATCTTAAATCATAGCAGGTGCCTGGACATGGCTCGTTTCCCATCACATACACAAAATCATCATTATGCTATTTCTAACAGACATCCAGCAGAAGCACAATGTACCCGGGCTAGGAAACTGTAGAGGTCTGCTTGCAGGTATTACTAAGATTCCTTAATTTCCAAAGGACATTTTTTCATGACAGCATATACTTCCTGAACCTATCCAGATTTAGATACAGTACTTATCACATTAGTAATAGCATCAGCAATAACGTATAAAGTGAATTTGCAGCACATGATTGCAGGGGGCTGGCTACAATAGCAAACATTTAAGTGCTGATTCTTCACCTGGAAGAAATCTGCAGGGTTTCCTGAAACTGTACCAATTTCCTAGCATGGGATCAGGCCCCTAGGTTTCAAAGCAAGAATTTTTTGAAGACTAATATTAAACTAGAAAAATATTATCTGAAAAAATTATAGCCTTTGTGTTAGTTTTTAGAGTTTATTTTTTTAGAGTTTATTGCACAGAGTTCCCTATCTGTATTTTTGAGCTTAAAGCAACTCAACAGTATTTAAACATGCTAAGCTACTGGCCTTACTTGGGGTGAAAGAGATAACAAAGTCTGTAGTTCAATACTTGCTGAATCTATTTTCTATGTCTATAGGTTTTGCTTAACTACCATTACTTACATCTCAAGTAGTCGTAAGTAACATTTATTAATTAATGGGATATTTGCTGAAGTTCGTTTCCTTTCTTCTTTTCTTTTACTGAAAAAAGGCACAGGGGGACAAGCAGAGAAGAGCTGAAGACATGCGTATTCCATTTGAAATCCATGATTAAAAAGCTTAAAAATTCAAATCAACGTAAAAAACTGTTTTATTTTAATACTGTGGAAGGTTTCAGTGAACTCCATTATTTTCACTCACTATTTGCTTGAATAATTTAGGCAAGAAAGCTAAATTATACATAAAGTGTACAGTTAGAAGAAAAAGTTCATGCACAGCCTCGGGCTATAGCCATCCCCTAATGATGTCTGTAGTCAGTGGAAAAGAACTCGTTAGACTGAGAGTAATTTCTCAGGGTTTAAATTTTTTTCTTAAAGCAATAATGTTCTTATAAAAATCTGACAAATAATACACTAAACCCAAAGCCACAAAAGAAAGGCCATTCCTAAAACCACAGCCTTATAACTTTTCATTTCATTTCACTGGAAATCTGGCTTTTCACATACTATATATTCTCGTTGGCTGTCTTCAGTGATCTGATTAAATGGGGGAGAACGCACGTCTTGAGATCATCCAGCTCTCACTTTGTTTAATCAGAGACCTAAAGTTTGCAGGGAGTTAAAATAAATGCTGTACAGCTCTCTGAACGAAACTGAAATCTGCTGTGAAAGAAGGTTACTTTTACACTCGGTACACAGTTGGTTTTGCTAGTGGTTGCAACTTGCTACGCTATTGTATTTAAGGAGCAATTCATACCATTAAACATTTACGGCCTGATTTGCTAAAGTTTTACATGCCCTTTAAACTTGTCTAGAGAAAACGTGCATGCCAAAATGGCCCGGGTTACCAATACTCAATAAATTGCTTCACCTCTGATCTCACATCTCTTCTCTCCGTACCTCAAGATCAGACGCTGCAGAGAGCGGACTTCCTGACAGCAGCGAACTCGGTTTGAGCTATGCCACAAGCGGTAGTAAGAACAAGAAGTCATTGTATGGAAATTAGCTAATATTAAGTTTGTTGATCAGACTTATCATCTTTTGATCAAAGTAGCTCAACTAGATCAGAGAGACAAGGAATTTTATTCAAATTACTCCTTAGAATCCTTTGCATAAAATGAATAACTTTCTATAATATTAATGGTTTTACATCACTTTATACTTGTATTATTCTGTCACATTAGTTTAACATTACTACCATGTACAGTGGTTTAGCATTAATGTGATCAGAAGAGAAATTACACGTGCACTTTCATATTGTTATATTGAAATCAAGGTCTTCTATGACACTAATACGAAGCAAACCTCAATAAAATATAGACTTTCTAATATAAAGACATTTTTATATCGTGTTGGAGCAAGGACACGTATTATTTCTTCTCAAAATCACTTGCAGCACGACACCCAAGCAAGGTGGTGGGGAATGGTGCTGTGTCAACCCCAGGCAGAAATCAGTGCAGCCCTGATGGTGAAGGCATCCCGCTCCGTGGGAGACCCATGCTGCCTCTCAGGCTCTGCAGGTTACTCATGGTCCCCAAAACCCATGCTCAACAGAACAAAGTGGTGAAGCCCAATTCCCTTGAGGCAGATGAATTACTGCCTCCCAAATTTCAGCAGTAGCCTGGACCACTGAATAGTCAACTGAGTTTCCATGGCTCTCTAGCAATCCTCTCCCATTTGATAACAGGACCTGGACCAGAAGGACTGGAAGGTCCTCTAGGACCTACCTCTCTCCTCTATAGCTCAGAAGCAGCAAGTTTAGAATAACACAGCAGGGAAGGGCTTTTGGACCTCTTGGGACATGTCCTCTGGCAGGTTCAGGACAGGCAAGCCAGGGGACCCAGACTGCAAAAATAAAGTAGCAGAACCAAGACACTTGCCTCCCCTTCTGCCTTACACACTACAGCTGGAGGAC